>NC_090259.1:28328565-28511065 GCF_037325665.1 Littorina saxatilis
ATATGACCTTACTGGGAGAATGCAAGTTTCCAGTACAAAGGACTTAACATTTCTTACATACTGCTTGACTAAAATCTGTACAAACATTGACTATATTCTATACAAGAAACACTTAACAAGGGTAAAAGGAGAAACAGAATCCGTTAGTCGCCTCTTACGACATGCTGGGGAGCATCGGGTAAATTCTTCCCCCTAACCCGCAGGGGGGAAGCCAAACTGTCAGTACTTACTGATCACCCCTCATATGTAATGTCATCACATCTGTAGGTTGGTGAGAAAAAGGGCATCATACCTAACGGCAACTCTTAAAGGTACCGTACTTTCCGCGTACATGATCATGTTCACCGACTTCATTCAAACCCTGGTTAATAAGTAATTGCTGAAAGTCTTCAACTTTAAATGACAGTACTGTGGCCATGCTTGCCTTCATCTGAACAGTGAACACAACCCTGTGTGCCTCTGCAGTTTTCAGGTCAATTATGTAAACTTGAAGCATCCCACAAAGAACAAATGGTCCTTCCCCAGTTTCCGACTGTGATTTTATTTTAATTTACCTCTCATAAAAAAAATGCCTCGCTGTATTTCACTTGGCTTAGATCGAATTAGCATTAAAGGACAAAAACTAACTGAAAAACGATGCTTCACTGTTTTTCTTGGTAAAGGTAAAATGAATTATGAAGAAATCCTGACACTCACATTTTTTACTCACAAGTTAACATGATGCCCAACACAACACTGGCAAGTGGGTATACCCAATGTAGTTCCTAGGCCTCTGTCTTGGGTCACAAGCAGGTATGATGCCCCTTTAGCTGTCACCCCTCTATCAACCAACCAACAGATGGCGACGGCGACACATTAATGACCTCCACAAACGCCTGTGTTTCAAATGCTTCCATGGATACTGATCCGGTCTTTGAGCCGTTATCACAGACGCAAAGAATCCAAGGCTGAGCTAAAGGCTCCTTTATATTTACCCTAGCTCTGCAACTTGCCCAGTATTCCTTTGCAAAGAACCCATGGCTGAGCTAAAGGCTCCTTTATGTTTACCCTAGCTCTGCAACTTGCCCAGTATTCCTTTGCAAAGAACCCAAGGCTGAGCTAAAGGCTCCTTTATGTTTACCCTAGCTCTGCAACTTGCCCAGTATTCCTTTGCAAAGAATCCAAGGCTGAGCTAAAGGCTCCTTTATGTTTACCCTAGCTCTGCAACTTGCCCAGTATTCCTTTGCAAAGAACCCAAGGCTGAGCTAAAGGCTCCTTTATGTTTACCCTAGCTCTGCAACTTGCCCAGTATTCCTTTGCAAAGAACCCAAGGCTGAGCTAAAGGCTCCTTTATGTTTACCCTCGCTCTGCAACCTGCCCAGTATTCCTTTGCATGAGAATTTTAGTTCAGCACTGCATTATTCTTTGTTATTATTTACAGCAGTGTTGTTCTCAGGCCTTGGACTTCAGTCACTGAAGCTTATTTTTCTGATCTGACCCATTGGTTTGATCCCTGGCTAGTCAGTTGTCCGATCGTCTGATAGCTTTGACATGTACTGATGTAGGAGGTCTTCTGACAGAACAAGTTTTGTGGCTGGCACATTTGGACCCATGCATATTTTCCATCCAAGTCTCACTGACCTCGAGTCCTCTGAGTGTGAAAACAACACTGTTGCCCTAGAATGTCATACAGGGGAACCCACCTTTCAAGACCTCAAGAAATGTGAGAAAATCAGGGGGGGGGGGGGGGGGGGGTTCCACCGTAGTTATCAAACTATTCTTTACACCCCCATTCCACACAACCGTTCTAGGTCCCGTCACCGTACCGACCAAGGACGGCTGCCACAACAATGGAACGCTGCTCGAACTGGGTGGCCGAGTGGTAAACGCACTTGCCTCGGAAGCGAGAGGTTGCGAGTTTGACCCTGGGTCAGGGCGTTAGCAATTTTCTCCCCCCTTTCCTAACCTAGGTGGTGGGTTCAAGTGCTAGTCTTTCGGATGAGACGAAAAACCGAGGTCCCTTCGTGTACACTACATTGGGGTGTGCACGTTAAAGATCCCACGATTGACAAAAGGGTCTTTCCTGGCAAAATTGTATAGGCATAGATACAAATGTCCACCAAATACCCGTGTGACTTGGAATAATAGGCCGTGAAAAGTAAATATTCGCCTTAATTGGCTTGAGATTTACTGGCCGATGTGAATGCGTGATATATTGAGTAAAAAATTCCATCTCACACGGCAGAAATTAATATGTAAAGCGCTTAGAGAACGTCAAGCGCTATATAAATCGCCCCATACACACATACATACAAACGGCCGTTTTTGGCATCTTTGAGCAGCGTCTGACTATAGTGGCAGCCGTCCTTGGTCGGTACGGGAACGGGACCTAGAACGGTTGTGTGGAATGTGGGTATAACAACTCAGTGTGTGAGAGCCCTACCGTTGCGTGGAATGGGGGTGTTAAGGATCTACAGTGGTGCCTGCAATGAAAGAACACCCACAGGACCAGCCAACACCCACAGGACCAGCCAACACCCACAGGACCAGCCAACACCCACAGGACCAGCCAACACCCACAGGACCAGCCAACACCCACAGGACCAGCCAACACCCACAGGACCAGCCAACACCCACAGGACCAGCCAACACCCACAGGACCAGCCAACACCCACAGGACCAGCCAACACTCACAGGACCAGCCAACACCCACAGGACCAGCCAAAAGTGTCCCCACAGTGCAGGTGGCCTGTCATGACAGGTATACTCTGGTCAAGTTTATGGACATAGGGACAACAGAAGGAGTTCTCTCTTGAGAGGTGTCCTTTCATCGGAGGGGCCTGACATCGCAGGTCACACAGGACCACTGCCTACTTGTTGTAAGTTCTCAAGTCGCCCAAACCATTGCTTAATGCACCGCATTTCTCAAAATTGATGCAGAGAAAAGCCAACATTTGAACAAACTAACACTAACAGAGAAACTGTAACTGGAAAAGCTAACTTCGCATACAATATCAAAAGAGTTTACAAATCCAAAGAAACCGTAACAAGAAAAATCTCATAATCTGAAATGAAAGGAAAACTTGATAAAGCACAAAGAGTACTGCTGTCAGTGTCACTATGAAAGTGGATTAAAAAAGTGAAAGCGTTAAAAACACTGTGTATTCAGTGCAATAAAACACCTTGAAATACATTCACCTTCAAGTTCAGCTTCAATACACAGTAAGCAGTTTGCTTCCTCAGCTCTCCTTTTCTGAAACTTCACTCATGCATTGCCCTAAATTCCTGCTTCCTTAAACGTTTCACATCAAAAGTCACTCAAACACGCGTGATTCACACTCGCACGGAACTGTGCGTTGGTGAAAAGTCCACCTAATGTTAGCTGTTATAACCCTCCTCACACCTCAAACTTGGCTGTAAACTGGTTGTGTCCATCAGTCTCCGTCTGAAAATGACATCTTGTGGATCACTTGCATCTCAACTGTTCAAACTCGCACACATTTTTCAAGCACATTTAAAAACGTTCAAGTTGCAAGCTCCTTGGCAAGTTTGCACACATTCCAAAACACAGTCTGTACTCCACCTGAAGTTACTTGACGTCTGTTCGATTTCGAAGACGAGAGGCATCTCTCCAAGCACAAACTGTTACATCAGACAAAGCTTTTTAGTTCTCAGACGTCACTCTTTGCGTGAAACAAGTTCATCAGAAGTTGCATGTTCCCAAGTGTGATTTTTCTCAGAGTTCAAACGCCAGTAACTGTACTGGCAAACACACTCAGACACCTGTCTGTTTTTCCAATCCTGAATACTATGCTCAGCAGCTTCAGGACTGAACATATGCCATTGCTTCCATCTCCATGAGAAAAACATTAAAACACATCCATGCAACTTTCAGCTTTACAATTGTAATTTACACTAATTACAAGCATCGAAATCATGACAAATCTGGTGGATTTCAACAGACACAAAAAAGCACAAGCAAAGTCTTTCAAGCAGAAAAAAAAGGTTGTAGGATATAAAGCCGGCCATGATGTATCACTGACACAACTGCAATTCCTTCTTCTCAAAAAGCCTGGCCGCTCACATAAAATCTGTCAGTATTAATGCCCGTATTTCTGTGGAGTGAAATCACTGCACTTACGCCATCCTCACCACAGCCAAATAAACCTACCACATATCGGTTTCTCATTTCTTATTCCTATATATATATATATAATAATTTTTTAATATCATACCATGTCTAACAAACAGTCCTGTGGTCATCCTGTAAGAAGTCCGATCGCTGGAGATAAGCGTCCGTTTCCTAATTCAAGGGAGCAAACTCACATTGTGCACGTCTTGAACAAATAGCTCCTACAAAAACTGAACGCATTCTGATTAAAACCTAATAGATTTTCCTGCAGAAGAGGCTTAGTTAAAAACCTGGCCTTCTTGTCACAACAGTAGTGAAGATCACAAAGTGTAGTCCATACCACAACCCTATAATTAGTTCATGTGCTTTTGCCGTCAAAACTAATAAAGTCCTCTTCCTTCTTCTTATTCAGCGTGTAAGCACACATACACCTGTCCTAAATACTGAACATAACTTTTCCCCCAAAATCAGAGGATAAAAAAGAGCCATCACAGTCCAATTACTTTCCAATAAAAATAATAAATGAATTCCTTTGGCAAAAGCGAACGGGAGGGGGGAAATAAAACCTCTCGTTCTCTGACTAAAAACAAACAAACTGGCCTTGCAGCATACATGTGCAAAACATAAAATGATGTGGAGGGAAAGTATTCTGTGACTAAACAAAATAACACTGCAGAAGGATTTTCACAAGATTCTGTGCGTAAAGTTTCCTTCCACCTTTTCTACTGACCGCTCTTTTTCCTCATAATCCTTGTTGTCAATCACTATCTTGATTATCTTCAGTCTCTTCCGACTCATCACAACGCTCCGCAACTAAAACCATTTTAATATCAGATCCAAAGTGGCTGTTTTCTTGTTTCTCACACTCCTGCTATCACTGACGCTAGTGGTGAGATTCTGTCAAAATCCAGTCACCTTTAACTAGAGTTCTCTTCTGCTGCAATTCAAATCTAAAATCAGTAGCAGACAAGGTGAGGTTTTGGGCTTCCGGAAAGGGAAAGCAATGAAAACCTAACAGCAAGCGTGGATTTTGTTCTGTGCTTTCCTGAATAAAGCTACACACACGTACGTATTCACAGACCACACGTACCCTTTTACCGACAGAACAGAGAGGCGCCTTAATTTTAGCTCTTCTAACACGGTCTTCCTTCTTCACTTTTTCTTCTTCTCATTCGTCTCTTCACTCTTTCAACCCACGACTGTACCTGCCGGGTAAACACGTCAATTGTGTGCACTCTCCTCCACCCAACGCTAATGCTATACAGCCACATTGTGCCTGGCTTTCTAATCTCCAGTGTAGTTTGTAGTGCGCGCTGCAAGATGATGACAGGCTTCACCATGTTTTACAGACACACGTTGCCTGGCGATCTCATTTCCACTGCATGCCATTTGATGATGACAACAGACTTCATCATGTTAAACAGACATATACTGCCTGGCATTCTCACCATGTTATACAGACATATGCTGCGTGGTATTCTCACCCTGTTAAACAGACATATGCTGCATGGCATTCTCACTTCAACTGTACACCAGAAGAAAATGACTCTTCACACACACACAAAAAGCTCTCCCAGCTAGGGGGCGTGGCTATGTCAGCAGGGGGAGGAGCTAGCTCGTCGTCTCTGTGTGGGTTTGTGGGCCGACTGGGGTGGGGAAATCCTCATGGTCAGCGTGGACCCCATACACAAGTGACACGGTGCCTGAGACGCACCCGGCAACTGGAACAACACCGTACCCACCGCCGCGATCCCGTCATCCGTGGGCTCCACGGCGATGGGAACCACGCTGAGGTTGTGAGTCCGTGGGGGCGGGGCGTGGGCGGGGGAGAGCTCCATGGGGTGGTGGTGAAGACGCAGCATGGGACGCGAAAGCCGCCCCCGTCGGTGATAGATGGTGGACATGAAGCTGTTCCCGTTGCCCCCGAACCCAAACCCGAAAGTGTCAAAGCCCACCCCGCCAAACTCCTCCTCCCCGCCGCCCCCTGATTCCTCGGGCTCCACCAGCACCAGCACCTTGGCGAAAGGTCGCGACGCCATGCACTCCATCTCACGCTCCCGTAGCTGTCGCGAGCGCCGCGCGTCAAAGGCCTGCTTGACCTTCCACAGCATGACGCACAGCGCCAGGAACAGGAAGAAGCAGGAGAAGAAGACTGAGAAGAAGACGAAGAGGTCGATGTGGGGCTGGTCCTGGCGGAAGTACAGCACGCCGTACGTCTTGTCCTCCACCCTCTCCCTCCCCAGGTCGTCCAGGGCCGTGGGGTCTTCGCGGCTCTGCACAATGATGTAGAAACGCGACACTCGCAGGTTGTGGTCTTTCTCCGGCAGCGTGATGACCAGACGGAACTGCACGTTGCGCACGACCAGGATGGTGTTCTTCTGGCTGACGGTGATGTAGGTGTTGAGGCTGCTGGCGCGCACGTGCTCGAAGCTGTAGTCACCGAAGGCTGAGATGTCATTGCTGGTGCTGCGGCGATGTCGTGTATTGGCGTCAATTGGTGGACGACTGTTGATGTCCACCTGAGGAGACATTTTGGAAAGAAGAGGTAAGTTAAGCCTGTCCTTTAAGCTTAGTCGACTTCGCGAAGACTTTTCAGCGAAAACTCAGTGCCTAAGCTTTATGCGGCCAGCTTAGAAAGTATACTTCGCGTAGTCGACTTTGAAATATAAGTTCATGAAATTCTACACAAGAGAAACAAATCCTTATTAGACTCACCATTCGTCATGTATTACAGTGGAACCCCCTTTTAGGACCCCCAATTTAACCCCTTCACTGCCCACCCCGTACTAGGTACGTGGTCATTTTCGGTTTGTCGTACGCCCATAACCGTATCTCATACGTGGGATTTGCGTCAGCAACATTTCAGGACATTTCTGAAAACTAAATGGGAGGTAACCACTGTCCAAGTACTTGTAGGGGTTCTAAACACAGTTCTTTCCCATAGACCGTTCGGATAAGTTAGTACCACGTGTTGAAAACCGTGTTAGAAATGAAGAACCGATTAATAGCATTCACAATGGGGGCCGAAAGTTGGACCTCAACTCGTAGACCTGTTTTCAAGCGATACAGTGTTTTGGAAGCTCTACAAGAAGTGATTTATGGATTACCACACAGAAGAATACTTTTATGGGCTGTAATGTGAGCACCTGATGTTTGACACCAGTTTTAGCAGTGTTTTGTGTGGTTTTACGTGCTGCAATGTGTGTGTGTGTGTGTAAGTCCAGAAACTGTAATTTTTTACAAAAATGGTCATAATATCAATTTTTCCTATAACAATCACAAAGTCCAATGATCATGTCATCCTATAATAGCCAAGGGTATAAGCAAAACACATGCCAAAGATCTAAGAGATATCTCAATAAATGATCGAGCAGTGAACAGATTAGTGAACCAACCGAAGAAAGCGAAATTTTGCCCTGGCACACAGCAATACCAAAATGCTGTTATACTGTGGCAGTGAAGGGGTTAAGACTCCTCCTTTTCAAGAAATAGTTTCCTTTGATGATTTAATGAGGATAAAAAGTCGCTCGTTCATTTCAATGTTTATTATTCTCTGAAGTGCCAGGAGGCTGGTACCGCACGACTCTCACTTGCTCTGTTACACATGTTGTGCGCATTTAGACCGCTTACTTCCCTTTGTTCATCAGATCTGTTTTCTCTGATTTTCTTTCCATAACCTCTATCAATTTACCCCCATTCAAATACTCCCTCCTTTTTAAGACTTGACTTTCTCAGATATTTTGGTAGTCTTAAAATTTAGGTTTCCACTGTAGAAACTCCACGAAACAGCAGACTCACCTTATACTGCGGATCCACAATGACCGAGTGGAGGCCGTTTTTGCCGTCGACAAACACCTGGAACATGTCCTCTCTGTTGGAGAAATACACATCCGCTCCGCCCTGCGTGATATCGATGGTGATACGAATATCCACGTTGAGGTACTTGGGCTGTACTGCGTAAAACACCGTGCGACCCGCCAGGAGGGCTACGGGGTCGTGCAGACAGTCCGTTTGTGAATTGGGGTCAAGGCAGTATTCAAGGTCGACCTGCATCTGGCGGTAGCACTGGTGGCCGTTGGTCGGGGTACCCAGGAAATACTCCTTGCATATAGAGCACTGGAGAGACAATTTGTAATACAGGGATGAGTCTGGAATCTGACTTACTATTAGGGCTTAACGTCCTCTGAGGTACCTAGGACCTTTATGGGACATAAAGGCTGGAATCAATGTAATATGAAAAGTTCAAGTTATAATCGTTTACAGGCAGGCTGGGAGTGTCAAGGAAAATGTTCTATTCTGAGGTATCATTTTAATGGATAATATAGTATTGTTATTATTATTGTTGTAAGAAAGGTCATTTGATCAAATTATCATGAAATGGTGTGTGCAGAAAACAAACTCCATGCATTAAAAACAGTCATAGGCAATATGTCATAGAGGGATTAGGTCATGATCTGCAAATTTAGACAACTAGGCGAAAGTATGGAATGCAGAAATTTGGCCAGAACCAGCAAGCTGTATGTCTTTTTACGTATTCATAAAAAAAAAAATACAGGGATCAGACCAGAAGCAATCCCAGATAAATCACACACACACACACACACACACACACACACACACACACACAAACACACACACACACATGCATGTACGCACACACCCACACACCCACACACACAAACACACACACACACACAAACACACACACAAACACACACACAAACACACAAACACACACACACACAAACACACAAACACACACACAAACACACACACACATGCATGTACGCACACACCCACACACGAACACACATACACACACACAAACACACACACACACACACACACACACACACACACACCAATGTCAACCCTTCCACCAAACTTTAGAATCCTGCATTATTCAGACAGCCTAAAGAATGGAAAGACAGACAGACAGACAAACTGACCTGTAACTGCCAGCACTGCAGTCCGTCAGTGTGTTCACACTTGGTGTCTGTGTTGTTCTGACACGCACAGTTCTCCCCTGTGTCTCTGTTGCACTTGTTGCTGTGGCCGTTACACTGACACCTGAATGACACACACATCACATTTAGCGTACAATTTACTTGACCACAAGGTCAACATGCCAAATGACTGGGTCCCAAATCCACTGTTGCAGCATAAGTTATACATGTACTCACAAGAGTAACAGCTATTGTGTTTTCAGCGTAGCAATAGGGTCCGACATTTAGACGAGACAAGTATAATGCCGACGAGTCGAAGACGAGTCGCATTATACTTGTTCGAGTCTAAATATCGGACCCTATTGCTACACTGAAAATACAATAGCGATTATATAGCTGTTCTGACCTTGATTTGTTGTTCCAAACTTACAAAATGACAGTTTTTGCGTCGATGCGTTGATCTCAGATTTTGATAGCAGACGCCGTTTCTTATGCGCATTAGTTTTGCGCAGGAGCCACACTGACTTTGGAAAAAAACTCGATTTAACAACACAGCTGTTAAACAGCTTTTTGTTAGTTCATTCGTATACAACAAAAAGAAGTTTGAGTTTTTTTAATTTTGAACAAGACTACTTATGAAGAAGACCAAAACACAACATCAACGGAAAACTAGAAACAACTGAAGAACAAGGATGCAACAAGGGGAGGAGAAGAGAACAGCTAATCCGTACAACGCGAGCAGACGGCATGCAGCGAAGTTTTCAGTTTCAGTGGGTGAATGGCATTTATACTTGTCTCGTCATGAAGCGAATTTTTCAACCTCAGTTATAAACGACTACATGAATGTTAGTGCCATGGGTTGTACATCAATACTTCAGAGGGGAAGTGGGGTATTTAGTGTGGAGTTACGAGATAAGAAAGTCGGCCATTTTTGCCAATATGCTTTTGGATATTGGCAAAAATGGCCGACTTCCGTAGCATTATGCTTTGATGATCGGAAGAGACCATCCAATCACAGCCCCCGAATTCCCCCACGTGTCCATCAGAATAGCTATATTACTGAATGTAATCCTTGACATGGTCTCGCCATATTTATATGGATAGGTTTCTGTTACAAAATTAATTAAGAAACAAATATTTATTCTGCACAGAAAGCAGCCTTGTCCAAGTACAGTGGAACCCCCCTTTTAAGACCATACTTTTCCAGAGTTTCTGTTCTTTCTTTCTTTCTTTATTTGGTGTTTAACGTCGTTTTCAACCACGAAGGTTATATCGCGACGGGGATAGGGGGGAGATGGGATAGAGCCACTTGTCAATTGTTTCTTGTCCACAAAAGCACTAATCAAAAATTTGCTCCAGGGGTTTGCAACGTAGTACAATATATGACCTTACTGGGAGAATGCAAGTTTCCAGTACCAAGGATTTGACATTTCTTACATACTGCTTGACTAAAATCTTTACAAACACTGACTATATTCTATACAAGAAACACTTAACAAGGGTAAAAGGAGAAACAGAATCCGTTAGTCGCCTCTTACGACATCCTCGGGAGCATCGGGTAAATTCTTCCCCCTAACCCGCGGGTTTTTTTCTCAGATTTGTGGAGGTCTTAAAAGTGGGTTCCACTGTACAAAAACAACCTTGCAAATTGGGACCAAACCCACGGACAAGCAATGAACCCACTTTCAGCCAAAAGCAGTACAAAACGGAATTATAACCACAGTCAGACCCTCCCAAAAGCTGTGTGTGGTATGTGAAACTTGCAGAAGTCAAGCCAAGCAGGTAAGACTCACGGAGTACAGCCCCAGGTCTTGGGCTGGCCCTGCTTGCGGAAATGTCCGTCAGTGCACTCGCCACACTTGTCGCCCGTGGTGTTGTGCTGGCAGTTGAGACACATGGCTTCCTGACGTCTCGGCCCTCGGCTCCGTGACTGCAGCTGTGGGCAGAAAAGTAAATAATAATGATAATAATGAACACTTATTAATTGACCCTTCTCACTAGAGCTCACGGCAATGAACAATAGCAACAGCTTGCGCACACACACACTGTCACACACACACTTTCACACACACACCCACACATACACAAACCCACACACACACTGTCACACACACACACACCACACACACACACACTACACACACACCCACACACACACAAACCCACACAAACCCCCCCACACACACACACTGTCACACACACACCCACACACCCACACAAACACATATCAATATTAAATAATATTAAAACAAAATAAGTAAGAACAAATTCAACACGTTTTCCATTGGGGCAAGTCTTCTTCCTTCAGTACAAAGGACAGCCATCACCCGCATGTATGACACACTCCCCCGCAGACATGTCAGGCTGTCATAGAATTTCTGACTTACAGGCAGACTGGCGTCTGGCAGAGTGTGTCACATAGTGGGGAATTTTGGAGTAAGTTGTCTGTAGTCATTGATACTGTATCGCAGGGGCACCTCTATGATGGACTAAACCATAGTTTTACAGTCCCCTCATCAAAGCTATGTGAACTACTGTCTTTAAGAGGAAATTGTTCGCTTCACTGTTTCAAAGCGTTATTTCCAAACATTTCCAACTATGCAAATGTCTGACAAACAAGACGATGATCAACACATATCTCACCTCCAGTGTATGCTGCGGGGAGCCCATCATGCGTACTTCGTTCTCGTCACGACTGACACAGACTTCCGTGTGGTTGTTGCAGAATTCGCGACATGGGATGCAGGGGGCGCCCTTCACCGGGTCGCCCACGAAGAAGCGACGACACATCTCGCAGCGATTACCCTGAAGAATCACAGACGATCAAAATAATATTATAATACTTAGAGTGCCATGGAGAATGAGGAATCAAAACGATCGCCATATGTACAAAGGTTAACACCCTGGATAACCATGTTATTTCTTCAGTCCAAAACTTGGTCTGTTTTCAGTTTGGACCTGCTAGTGACTTATCCCCCTTCGTGTGTACACGCAAGCACAAGACCAAGTGCTCGCGGAAAAGATCCTGTAATCCATGTCAGAGTTCGGTGGGTTATAGAAACACAAAAATACCCAGCATGCCTCCCCCGAAATCGGCGTATGCTGCCTGAATGGCGGGGTAAAAACGGTCATACACGTAAACATCCACTCGTGCTAAAACACGAGTGAACGTGTGAGTCCTAAGCCCATGAACGAAGAAGAAGAAGAAGAAGAAGTTTGAACCGAACGTGAAGAAGAAGAAGAAGAAAAAGTCAAGGACCAGACGGTTCCATTTTCTACGTTGACAAAGCAAAGCAAAGCCAGCACTCACCATGGTGTTATTCTCACACCGGAGACAGACGTCTCTCCTGGTGACGCTCTCACAGTTGCTGTGTTTGTGACACTCGCACTCCACGGAGCAGTTGTCGCCCACCCAGCCAAAGAAACACTGACACACGTCGGGCTGGACGCATGTTCCCTTGATGCAGCCCTGGTGGCAGACTGGCTCACAACGACCGCTGCAACAGGGGAGAGAAGAGAGGAAGGTCATGATGCAGTGTGCGACAGTTCTGTTTCTTACTGTGCCATACTTCAGCGCTGAAACTCACTGACTGTGTGTGTGTGGTGTGTGCATGCGTGCATGTTTGATGGATTGGGGTGTGTGTGTTTGTGTGTGTGTGTGTGTGTGTGTGTGTGTGTGTGTGTGTGTGTGTATGTGCGTGCATGCATGCGTGTGCATGCGTGCGTGCATGCGTGCGTGCATGCGTGCGTGTGTTTATGTGAGTAGGGGGGGAGAGACTGTGTGTGTGTGTGTGTGTGTGTGTGTGTGTGTGTGTGTGTGTGTGTGTGTGTGTGTGTGTGTGTGTGTGTGTGTGTGTGTGTGTGTGTGTGTGTGTGTGTGTGTGTGTGGATGCGGATGTGCATGCATGCACGGATTTTCATTTGTTTGGTGAGTGTGTGTGTGTGTGTGTGTGCATGCATACATGCGTTGGATTGGTGTGTGTGCGTGCATGCGTGCATGCGTGTGTGCATGCGTCTGTCTGTCTGTCTGTCTGTCTGTCTGTGTGTGTCAACACTGACTTTGAATTCTTGATGTATCCCGGCTTGCACTGACAGCGGAAGGAGGTGACTGTGTCCACACAGATCTGAGTTTCCTTGTCACACGTGTGGTGGCCGTTCTTACACTCGTTCTCCGTCAGACACTCGTCAAACTTCCACTCGGGATTCGTGCCTGAAAGTCAAACACTAACATTCAGGTATTGCACACTATTTCTGTTGGTTTCCACCCCAAAAAAACATGCAGTCTTCTTCTTCTTTTACATCGATTGCTAGATGGTCAAACCAGTCGCCAGCAAGAATGTTGCTGCACTGCATTCACAACCAGGAAAGAAACCAGAACAACTTGCAATTGGTTATCTGTGAAACAATTTGAAGACAAAATTTACAAGACTGTCAATATTTCAGCCAGCATTTCAATGACTTACTTGTCCTCACAAAATGGGGTACTTAGTTCAACTTGATGCATTTTGCATTAAAACAAAGGGGGGGGGGGGGGGGGGAGATTATGAAGGACATGTTTTCGTGCTGCGTTTCACTGACATCCCTGAGACTCTGTGTGTATGTGTGTGTGTGCAAGCGTGGGTGCATTTGTGTGTTTACACCTCACCTAAATGGTTGATAGTGTGTCCCATGTCGGTCTTCATGTTGCCTTGACTACAGCTACCCATGGACGGCCCTGTCAGCCCCCCTCTCATGCAGACGCCCTGGCCGTTCATGTCAGTCAGCGCACACCAGCCGCAGCCCGGCGTCGTGATACAGTGGTGGCACTGTTTCTTCTGGTGGCAAGGCACTGGACACAGGTCGGCGCGACCCCCATTGTAGATGTAGCCGCACTCACCGAAGGAGCAGCGCAGAGGGAGGTAAACTGGCGGAAGGCACTGAAAAGGATCGAAATTCGGGTGTGGATGGAGCAGTGAGTACTGGGACGGGGCAGCGTGAAAGCATATTGGGACAAGGTACAAACGTCGGGACAAGCAAGAGAAAGAGGAGAAGAAGAAAGAAAGAAAAAAAAAGAAGAAAAAAAAAAGAAAAAAAAAAGAAAAGGATGGAAGGCTTGGTGAGGTGAGGGTAAAGGTGGTTAGCCACAACACTGCTATAATATTGCAGAGTAAGTCAAACCATCATGCTATCATGCTGGAAGTTTTTCCCTTCTCGGGCAAAATGTCATGCCTGGCAACTGCAAATTTCTCCAAGCAGCAGGCCGCAAAAATGATCTACCATACAATGAAAAAAAAGTTTCAGACAGGAGAGAGAAATCACCTCTCATTTATACGATCTAAAGCAAGCACGGTTATTTTACAGGATATTTAATCATGTACAAAAATAAATTGTGAATGTTTCATTCTGTTCATGGTGAAATGTTCCATAAACTTATCTTTCTCGATTTTGATTTCGAAACGTAAGTCGTCTGTCTGCTTTGGATTTCTTCCCAAATCCCTCAACAAACAGACCCTCTTCTTCTTCTGCTGCGTTCGTGGGCTGAAACTCCCACGTACACTCGTGTTTTTTGCACGAGTGGAATTTTACGTGTCTGACCGTTTTTTACCCCGCCATTTAGGCAGCCATACGCCGCTTTCGGAGGAAGCATGCTGGGTATTTTCGTGTTTCTATAACCCACCGAACTCTGACATGGATTACAGGATCTTTTTCGTGCGCACTTGGTCTTGTGCTTGCGTGTACACACGGGGGTGTTCGGACACCGAGGAGAGTCTGCACACAAAGTTGACTCTGAGAAATAAATCTCTCGCCGAACGTGGGGACGAACTCCAAACAGACCCTTATTCCTACCCTCCCTACCCTTCTTTATCACCACTACAGTGGAACCCCCCTTTTAAGACCTCCAAAATCTGAAAAAATTGGGTCTTAAAAAGGAGGGAGTCTAAAATTAATGGGGGGGTAAATTTACAAGGCTTCTGAACAAAACAATGCGAGAAGACAATGTCTTAAAAAGGAGGAAGACTTAAATTGGGGGGGTCTTAGAAGGGGGGTTCCACTGTATCATGTCATCTTGGTTGACGTACCTCTCTCAGGGTCTCGCTCCACAAACACATCTGCGAGCCGCCCTCCACACCGTGGGAGAGGAGACAGGACGTGCAGTTGGTGTGCTGGTAGCACCGCTTGGGGCAGTCGCCCGGCGGGTAGCCCACGAAGGTGGTGGCAGAGATGGGGCGCAGGGTTCGAGTTACACAGTTCCAGTTGTACACAGGGTCTTTGTTGTAGTAGCGTCCTATCTCACCTGCAAGCAGAACAGCTCATCAGTCACAGCGCCAAGCGTTGTGTTAACCGGATGGACAGACTAATCATATTTTCACAGGTTATTCTATTTAATAATAGTAATAATAAATAAATTTTCTATTGCGCCAGTCCCATCAATTGGCTCAAGGCACTTTACAATTTCATTCTAAAACAAACGAGCAAAACTGTAATGGGCATAGAAAGCATACAAATAACTGAGACAAAAACAACAACAAACAAGTTGCGTGAAGCAAAATTAATACATTAAGTCAATCCGTCAGACTCACAAAATGATACTGAACGCACTGCATTTCACACACACAAAAAAGATAATCCGCGATCGAGACTGAAAGCAATGACATTCACATTCAAAACGTAGCGTCCCGTATTAGGGACCTATTAGGGACATGATTTGCAATACAATGATACAACTGGTTGACTGGTATGAACTTCAAGGCAAAAAATACATCGAACAAAAACCAGTTACTCAGCTATGACAACCAGTGTATGCTAAAGCTGAAATGACGATGGCCTCTCACATTTTCTCTCCCATCGCAGGCATACAAAGGGACACAAGCATGGGAGCCCCTCTATTCTTCCTGTTAACGCCTGGTGTTGGAAAGTTGCGGCCCTTTGCTTGTTGAACACACACACCCCCCCCTCCCCCACTCACAGAGCAAGCCAAAACATTTTTCAACAGAGCGAAAAAACCGCAATGTTTCTGGAATGGAAATCCATGTCATGCAGCCGCATCCAAACTCAGTGATCTCCATGGAAAACACAGCCACATTGTCTGTTAAGATATGATAGGACTTGCCCTTAAAACAGACACAAGAAATCCTTCAGGGAAGTTATCTCAATACCAAGACACCACGCGTCAACAGCAACAACGACCCTTTAATGCCAATGTTTCTCTATCTTCTTTTTCTTCTTCGTTCATGGGCTGAAACTCCCACGTTCACTCATGTTTTGCACGACCGGGTTTGTACGTGTATGACCGTTTTTACCCCGCCATTCAGGCAGCCATACGCCGCTTTCGGGGGAGTTTCTCTATCTGCTTATGCTCCCATCATGGGTGTTACTGGGAAAAATCAAAAAACCTGAAAGGCAGGGGTCCAAAATGCTCAAGTTTGAAAGAAAGTTTCTGGACACCGACGAAACCAAATCATAATAAGCAAGATGGCGGCAAATCCAAGGGAGCGAACCGAGAAAGCACGCGAACCGGTGTCAAAAGTCGGATCGGAACCGCTGCTTGTTATTTCAACTTAGCAAAACAAAGCTTTTTTTGTTTGTCTTGTTTTGAAAACCCGGAAAACCGGAATTTCCGGCTTCAGATTTTTTCAAAAACCGGAAATCCGGCAAAAGCCAGAAGAGTAACACCCATGTCCCATTCTATTGCAAACCACAACTCCTCCATACTCACTGGATCGCTTGAAGTGTCGAGTCCACAGGCACTTGGCGAGGTGTGAGCACATCTGGCAGTCGGAGGCGGGACACAGGTACTCGAAGCACGTCCCCAGCTGCTGAATGATGTGCTGATCCAGGGGACAGTCCTTGTCACTGGGACACGACGCCTTCATGGGGATACACGCGCCCTTGGGGCAGTTGGTGCACCACTGGCACCGCTGTGGGTAGACAGTCAAACTACTGTTTAAACACCCTCCGATTTTAGACTCTCTGAAACTACTGTTTAAACACCCTCCGATTTTAGACTCTCTGAAACTACTGTTTAAACACCCTCCGATTTTAGACTCTCTGAAACTACTGTTTAAACACCCTCTGATTTTAGACTCTCTGAAAGTACTGTGTTTAACCCTCCGATTTTAGACTCTCTGAAACTACTGTTTAAACACCCTCAGATTTTAGACTCTCTGAAACTACTGTTTAAACACCCTCAGATTTTAGACTCTCTGAAAGTACTGTTTAAACACCCTCTGATTTTAGACTCTCTGAAACTACTGTTTAAACACCCTCAGATTTTAGACTCTCTGAAACTACTGTTTAAACACCCTCCGATTTTAGACTCTCTGAAAGTACTGTTTAAACACCCTCTGATTTTTAGACTCTCCGCGAGAACTCTGTTTCGGAGGCCTCTAATTTTGGACTCTCAAATGTATGCCAAGAACGCATGCCTCATAACGTGTGTGTAAAGTTATGTCCTTTTTGGTCTCATCTTTACGGCCTTGGCTAACCTCTGTCACTCAGTCTCCCATTCTATTACAGTGCAACCCCCCTTTTAAGAACTCCCTTTGTTTAGGTGATGTCCTGTAATGTATAGCATATGCATGTAAAAAAAAAAAAAAAAAATATCACAAAAAGAGAATAAAAAAAATTAAAAAAAAAGAACTCCCAATCTAAGACTCCCTGTCTTTTCAGATCCTGCTTTCACACGCTTTCTGTTCCTAACCTGTGTAAATGTACCCCCACTTTAAAGGCATATGTACGCGCTCCCGTGTTTACAAAGTGTAGTTTGCCCATAATCGATGTCAAACGCACCATAAGACCATGTAATGACGATATGTCGCCATGCGCGGACCATATACATGCATTACAGCTTGTTTTAGAGTCTCAAAAACTTTGGATGTAAACAAAGACGCGGAGTTATTTCCCTTGCGTCAACGCTACCTCTGTTGGCAAATCTATAAATAGGACGATCCAGATCAAAATGAAAATTAACATATCTCAACATTGAAGGGGTCCTAGACCACAATATTTTGCAGGGAACTTAATTTAGCATGTCTCCAGCTGTTGGTAAAGCAATTAGCGTGTATAGTCATCGAGTACATATGGCTTTAAAGACACCTGTTGTATAAGGCCTACATTTCTCACATTTCTGGACGTCTAAAAAGGGGATTCCACTGTAGTTTGTTTGTTGGTTCGTTCATGGGCTGAAAGTCCCACGGCTTTTACGTGTATGACCGTTTTTACCCCGCCATTTAGGCAGCCATACGCCGCTTTCGGAGGAAGCATGCTGGGTATTTTCGTGTTTCTATAACCCACCGAACTCTGACATGGATTACAGGATCTTTTTCGTGCGCACTTGGTCTTGTGCTTGCGCGTGTACACACGGGGGGTGTTCGGACACCGAGGAGAGTCTGCACACAAAGTTGACTCTGAGAAATAAATCTGAGAAATAAATCTCTCGCCGAACGTGGGTTCGAACTCACGCTGACAGCGGCCAACTGGATACAAATCCAGCGCACTACCGACTGAACTACATCCCCGCCCGATTCCACTGTATAAACACAAGGAT
Organism: Littorina saxatilis; assembly: GCF_037325665.1. NCBI lineage: Eukaryota > Metazoa > Mollusca > Gastropoda > Littorinimorpha > Littorinidae > Littorina > Littorina saxatilis. Next base: position 28,347,149 of record NC_090259.1, read on the forward strand.
TTGTAATAATCATCTTCAACTTTGCAGCAATTTCAGCTGCGCTGTCAAACCTTTTATACTGGGATAAAAATGATACCAATGACTGCCCAAAACTGCCGAATATTGAATGACCATTTCAGCAAATTTGCGAACTGAAATACAGTGGAACCCCCCCATGACCTCCAAAAAACTAACAAAAGCAGGTCTTACAACGGAGGGAGTTTACATTTACAGAGGTTATGAACAGAAAGTCTAAGAAAACAGGGTCTTAATTTAAAGGGAGGAAGTCTTAAATTGGGGGGTCTTAAAAGGGGGGTTCCACTGTAAATGCTAAGAATTCGGGCCGGGACGGACACGGGTCAACTTTTTGTGCAAACCAAGAGACGGAAGCCATGTCCCACCCCCGTGCCGAAATGGCTGCGATCTGCTGGCCGATGTGAATGCGTGATGTATTGTGTAAAAAAAAAAATCCATCTCACACGGCATCAATAAATCCCTGCGCCTTAAATATGTGCGCGATATAAATTGCATTAAAAAAAAAAAAATTTTACAAATAAAAAATCCCTGCACTTAGAACTGTACCCACGGAATACGCGTGATATAAGCCTCATATTGATTGATTGATTGAGTGTCACCACAATGGCACGTAAAAGATCTTGGTCATTCTACCATAAAGTGCGGATGGCTAATACCACCTAAACACGCATACATCTTTCTTTCTTTATTTGGTGTTTAACGTCGTTTTCAACCATTCAAGGTTATATCGCGACGGTCACGCATACATCAAAAGCCGTGAGGGCGTAAAACTCGAATCATATAACCCATATCATGTCCTTAAGAGGCGTAATATTTAGCCTGTAGGACAGTAAGCATTCTCTCTTTCCTTTAAATGCTAAGAACATGCCTGTACCTGGTCCGCAGACTTGAACTGTGGGTACTTGGAGAGGCACTGGGAGCAAGACTTGAAGCGGCTGCAGTTCTGATGGATGTACCAGTGGGCGCCGCACTGCTTATGCGACTCACTCGAGTCCTGCATGGCGCACCTGCAATAATAAAGGTAGGTGATGTTAGGGTTCTGTGTGACTGTTTTAAGAAAACAAAGGGAAATGCGTGCTTTAAATTTAGACAACAGCAAGTGAGAGCTATGCTGAACCAACCTCCTGGGACCTGATACAATAAGAAGCAATTGGAATGAACTAACGACTTTCATTCCATGGTTGACCAGATTTATTAGTTCAAGTATTTTTTGCAACCTGTCTCAATTTGTAATGATGTACTCAACACCAGTGATGTCAGTTTTACATCTTTCAATATTTCCTGGTATCTGTCATCCATACAAATGAGCATTTTCTTTCCTTTTCTTCTCGTTTCTTTTCCTTTCTATTCTATGGTGTCATATCATTATGTGTCGCGATGATCTGTGATTGTAGTTGATAACGATCGATTTATTTGAATTGTGCATTGTGTACGTGATTGTGTTTGGATTTATTTAAAGATTTTTTGGGATTTTTTTATTTAAAAAAACCAAGTGTATTGTTGCTGTAATTAAGATTATAATATCTAAGATTGATTGTAAGGCGCTTAGAACCATTTTAGGATTTGCGCCATATAAATACCCTCATTATTATTATCATTATCTCCCTTTTTTCTGATCGTATTCATCACAGGCAACACTCAACACTCACTCGAGCGGCCTCCTTCGCCGTTTGCCAGCGGTGAAGCAGACGCCAGCCGTAGCGTTTCCGCAGATATGGCAGCCAAGCGTCTTCTGGCACTCGTCGTGACTGAAGATGGCACAGATGTCTTCTGGGAGCGTCAGGCGGGACAGCGTACCCACCATGTTGCCTACAAACCCTCCGTACATGTAGATGTGACCGCCGTCCAGGACCGCTTGTATTCCCATGGCAGTGATCGTCTTTTGCTCCACTTCAAATTCTGCAAGATAACATTCATAATGATGAACACTTACTCATCGGCCCTTCTCGTATGAACTCATGGCGATGCACAACAACACACGCATACATATGCACTAGCACACACACACACACACGCAAGAATGCACACACACACACACACACACACACACACACACACACACACACACACACACACACACACACACACACACACACAATACAGTGAATAGGTAAAATATGATAAAAGTTCAGAAAAAAAAGATGAGTTGATGATAAAAGATTTATAAAAACATTTAGTCACACAGCTTGCGGTATCTGACTGTGTACTGTCTTCTTATCAATACAGCCAGAGATATTTTGCAAAATAAACAAACTCCTTGAAAATGTGCGAAAAGGAAAAGAGACCAAAACAATTAACATAATTATGCATGAACTGAGAATGAGATACTCTAAAGAAACATTTTTTTACTTGAAAATCTAAAAAAAGAAACGACACAAACTTCTGTACAGACTGTGATGTTCAACAGGACAAATTTACCTAAAATGAACAAAAAGAATAACAGAAAAAACAAAACGTATAAACTAAAATATTCTGTACAGTATTCCTTTGTTTTTTAGCTTTGGTACAGTATTCCTTTGTTTTTTAGCTTTGTTCATCTTACCACAGTCACTTCGTTGTTTAGATTAAAATATTCTGGAACAAAAAGAGTGTTACTACTTGGAAGTCTAGGAAAAGAACTGCCCTAACTAATTCTGCATGAACAGAGATATTCTGCAGGATAAAATTGACTTCAAAGTCTACAAAAAGAAAAGAAAAAAATTAGTAACGACCAAGATACTCGACAAGCAAAATGAACTTAAAAATGTACAAGAAGAAAAGAGACCAAAAAAATCTGAAAGGTCTGAGATATCTGCTGGAAAATGTTTTAATTGTAAATGACCAAAATCAAAAGAAACAAACAATTATGAATGGACTGAGATGTTCTAAATAATAAAATTTACAAAAAGAAAAGAGACCAAAACTTGTAAATTGACGGAGAGTGAGAAAATGTTTTACTTGTAATTAGTAAATGACCAAAATCAAAAGAAACAAACAATTATGAATGGACTGAGATGTTCTAAATAATAAAATTTACAAAAAGAAAAGAGACCAAAACTTGTAAATTGACGGAGAGTGAGAAATTTGTCCCCCTCCCCTCCTCCCCAACAAAAATATTAATTTAAAATGTACAAAATAAACAAAAAATTCAAGTGCAGAAAAAATGTACATGAAAATGTTCACACACAGACACACACACAATTCTTTATTCAATGAAACAAAAAACAAGTCCGACCATAACAGTCTGGATGAGAGAAAAAACAAGTCGCGTAAGGCGAAAAATTACTACATTTAGTCAAGCTGTGGAACTCACAGAATGAAACTGAACGTAGTCCGCCGCTAGTGCAAAAGCCAGTGAAAGTGACGAGCCTGTTTGGCACGGTAGCGCTTGCACTGTGCTGCATAGCACGCTTTACTGTACCTCTCTTCGTTTTAACTTTCTGAGCGTGTTTTTAATCCAAACATATCATATCTATATGTTTTTGGAATCAGGAACCGACAAGGAATAAGATGAAATAGTTTTTAAAACGATTTCGGAAATTTAATTTTGATCATAATTTTTATATTTTTAATTTTCAGAGCTTGTTTTTAATCCGAATATAACATATTTATATCGTTTTGTAATCAGAAAATGGTGTAGAATAAGATGAACGTAAATTTGGATCGTTTTATAAAAAATGTGGTTTTTTTCTCAATTTTCAGATTTTTAATGACCTAAGTCATTAATTCATTTTTAAGCCACCAAGCTGAAATGCAATACCAAAGTCCGGCCTTCGTTGAAGATTGCTTGGCCAAAATTTCAATCAATTTGATTGAAAAATGAGGGTGTGACAGTGCCGCCTCAACTTTTACAAAAAGCCGGATATGACGTCATCAAAAGTATTTATCGAAAAAAAGAAAAAAACGTCCGGGGATATCATTCCCAGGAACTCTCATGTAAAATTTCATAAAGATCGGTCCAGTAGTTTGGTCTGAATCGCTCTACACACACACACACACAGACAGACAGACAGACACACACACACACACACATACACCACGACCCTCGTCTCGATTCCCCTTCTATGTAAAAAGAAGCAGGAGTAACATGAACATAAACAGCAGTAATGGAAGGCAAGCTTTGCGAATGACAATCAATAGTAGCAGAGACAGAATCAGTCGACACAGAAATGTCTTCAGTCATAAGTGGTGGCCGAGTGGTAACGCACTTGCGCTCGGAAGCGAGAGGTTGCAAGTTCGACCCTGGGTCAGGGCGTTAGCAATTTTCTCCCCCCTTTCCTAACCTAGGTGGTGGGTTCAAGTGCTAGTCTTTCGGATGAGACGAAAAACCGAGGTCCCTTCGTGTACACAACATTGGGGTGTGCACGTTAAAGATCCCACGATTGACAAAAGGGTCTTTCCTGGCAAAATTGTATAGGCATAGATAAAAAAAATGTCCACCAAAATACCCGTGTGACTTGGAATAATAGGCCGTGAAAAGTAGGATATGCGCCGAAATGGCTGCGATCTGCTTGTCGATGTGAATGCGTGATGTATTGTGTAAAAAATTCCATCTCACACGGCATAAATAGATCCCTGCGCCTTGGGTCCGAGTCTGGAGATACGCGCGCGATATAAGACTTGATATATATAAGTGAGTTCATTTGACAGCAAAAAAACAGCAGCATCATTCTATTTTCATTTCTTAGAAGCCCTCACGATGCTTGGTGAAATTGTTGTGTGGCAGGCACTATATTTTGACTTATAACTTCATTTGTTTGTGTCCTTTAAAAGAATAATCTTTTCATGTGCCTGTGCAGGAATCAGTTGCCTGCTTATTATTTGTTAAAATATGCTTCATTGAAGTGCCTATTGTTTGTATGGCAAGTTTTCATTGGCTTATGAAAACTCTACTCTCATTGGCAGTTTTGTAGCCAATCCTGGCTTGGAAGAATACTTTTTTTTAGTGTGAACTAAGCTCACTGCATTTTTGGTATGCTGTCACCTGTCAGTGTCATTGCATTGTTAGCTGTTACCACCTGAAGTCAACCTGTCTGTACAAGGCTCCTTTTGCTGTTTTGGTAAGTGAGATCATGCTAGTATGAATTCTTTATTTTAGATTATAGATTGACTTAAATGAAATGAATGACAGGACAGTTGAATGAAATTGTTTTATTATAATTGTATGCTAGTTTCTTCTTCCAATAATGTTCAGCGATCAATGAATTGACCATTACTAACATGTTTAGTTAGTTCAGTTTGAATGCTTTGGAATTCAGTTGGAAAGAAGGAATGTGAACATAAACTAGTTTGGAGCCAGCTTCTTTATTTTTGATGGCGTTCATGTTGTTCATAAGTTACTTTCTATTTGAATAATGTGTCTAGGGAAATGTCATTCTCAATTGCTACTGAAAGAAGGCACATGATGTATTTTTATAATTGGAAACAAAGAGTTGGCTTGTGTAATACCTGAGTTTGATATTTATTTTCATTGTCTACATATATGATGTGCACATAGTAATAATTGATGTAATACTGGCCAGACTGAGGAGTGAAAAACCCTCATAACTACGACTACAGTATTTTTGAGGTATGCGATATTTATTATTGCGGTGTGACATTCTTTATTTAAGAATGGAGTTCATGTTAAATTATTCTCAGCATGTCAGATTCACATGTTGATGTTGTAAATTGGTTGCATTGTATACATATAATATTTACGTGTATGCCGTTTTGTATGATTTCTCAGTGAAGCAATGTTGCCGAACTAAATGGAATATTTGATGTATATGTATACATGTGAGAGCCGTAATTTGTTTTAATGTTAATGTGAATCAAATGAGGTAAACTATTTTATTGATTTACAATCTTAGAACTTTATTGTACTGGAACACAATGTTTTCATTATTTTATTTACATGTGTTTCAGGGTTTTTTGCCATGCGATTGACTTTATGGTGAATAAAAAGCTAAGTCGGACTATCACACCGCCTTGTCTGAGTGCGAGACGGTTACAGTTGTGAAGCGATGAGGCACACACAAGTAAATGAAGGAGTGGTCTCACCATAGAGGTCTAGGGCGGGGATGTAGCTCAGTCGGTAGCGCGCTGGATTTGTATCCAGTTGGCCGCTGTCAGCGTGAGTTCGTCCCCACGTTCGGCGAGAGATTTATTTCTCAGTCAACTTTGTGTGCAGACTCTCCTCGGTGTCCGAACACCCCCGTGTGTACACGCAAGCACAAGACCAAGTGCGCACGAAAAAGATCCTGTAATCCATGTCAGAGTTTGGTGGGTTATAGAAACACGAAAATACCCAGCATGCTTCCTCCGAAAACGGCGTATGGCTGCCTAAATGGCGGGGTAAAAAACGGTCAGACACGTAAAATTGCACTCGTGCAAAAAACACGAGTGTACGTGGGAGTTTCAGCCCACAAACGAAGAAGAAAAAGACCATAGAGGTCTTAGCATAGCGCACCAACGTGTGGGTAAAACTACCAGAACGTAGCAAATTGTTTTCTAAATCATGGGTGCAACCTGACCAATCTCTGGGTCAAGGTAATAAATACATAAGGGAGGGTGCAGTATGTGCAATTGAAATTAAAATTTACTTTAAGATGTACTAAAAGAAAAAAGAAATATTTTGTATCGGCTGAGATATTCTTATATCTACTTCAAACTGTACCAAAAATAAAAGGACATTTTGGAAAATAAATACTTACAAATATACAAAAGAAAAAGAAAAAAAAAACCTGCAAGGCTGTTAGCTTTAAATGGGCTGAATTGAATACTACCACTGCTAAACCAGATGGGTTTTTTGCATCACCCAGTCATAAAATGGCTGAGATAGATTGGGTTAGTTAGCCTTTTGCCACACATGTAAACATTCAAGCAAGATAAGAACAAAACATCATGAACCTGATGTGATGGACTGATTTTTGCATGCCTGCAACATTGTAGAGATGATTCAGAAATGCAGTACTCGACATTCAAATATTTCATCCAAAGTATGTACATTAGTTGCCCACCTTCTGTAACCAATGCCAACACAATGCGCCCAATATTGCCCGTTGGGTAATCCATAAGCAGATCCTGTACCGAACATATCAGTCATATGCAAAATTGCTTTTCTCTTTCATGCCGAGACACACCCATGGGTGGGACTGAAAAATGTCATGAATCCTGAAGAATTTTATGGGGGGTCTCGGGACCCCCACAGACGCTGAAGGAGTTGTATAATTAACAACCAAAAAAACATCACCACAGACACTACGAAACCGGATTTCCGGAATATACCGGAAGAATCCCACTCATGCACACCTTGAGCAGATGAGAGCGAGCATTGTCTCGTTAGATCGTTCAGCTAAATCTCACAGGAACTGCATAGGATACATGATTCTATATAGCTATTCTCATGAACACGTGGGGGAATTCGGGGGCTGTGATTAAATGGTCTCTTCCGATCATCAAAGCATAATGCTACGGAAGTCGGCCATTTTTCTCAATATCCAAAAGCATATTGTCAATAACAAAGACGCATGGTTCCGTTTTTTTCCACGTGTATAAAGTACATGCATACCTCGCCAGGTTTGTTTATGTGACAAGTCGACAGACGATGCCATTTGCTTTGTGTGTGTTTTTGTTGTTGCATATAATGTACATGACATACATTACGTGTAAAATCCAGTTCTTTAACAGGCAACAAACCTTGCAAATTTCCAGAAGCTGCAATCTGAAGCGACCTATCTTTGATTCTAGCAGACGATCTCTCCAATGTTTAACACAAAATCAGCAAACTCTCCTGTCACATAGAACGTCCATTGTATACTGAGTGCAATGTTGAAATGAAGTTACCGGTCTGAAACATTTAGTCGTTTCTTCTGAGACAATCCTTGTTCTCTTATCATCTACAGATTTACCCCAGTCTTCACCACGCGAATTCCCAACAGAAGTCAGACTTTCGAACATACAATCTACTAGGCAAGCATGTTACGTCATGACGTCATATGATTCCTAGCAATTGACGTAATGCTAAACATCCGGTTATCTCGAGTTTTCTCCGTAATACATGTCCGAGGGTTTTTCAATGTTCGGTTATTTCCGTGGCTTCATGCGGAAAGGGAACCGTCGTCTGCAATCAACGACATGGACCATTCTGGTACTTGTTGCTGACAAAAACATGATTTTAACACAGAATTTAATGTCAGAATAGCTATATATGTAAGGCTTCTTTTTAAGCCTACTGTCTATATGATACTTACCGAGACAGTACTATTCTTGCACATTATCTATTATAGGCCGAAAAAATTGGACAAAACGCTGAGTGGGTACAATTATCTCCCATAACCATGCGCCACCGTGGATCCCAAGCACTGTCCGAGTGCTTCCCCCTTACAGGATGTAGGTGGCGCGTCCTCTTTCTTTATGAGCTGCAGACCCTCAAAAAGCCCATAACATATCAAGAGGGGAGGCGGGAGGGAAACTCTAATAGTACTGTCTCGGTAAGTATCATATAGACAGTAGGCTTAAAAAGAAGCCTTACAGTCAATATAACACTTACCTCGACAGTACTATTCTTGCACAGAATACCAGAGTGGTGTGAGGGTGATATGTAGAGTATTAAACTCCTTAATCAAAATCACTTAAATCCAAGGATTAAGATACCCAGGCAATTTTCGAACAGTACTACCGTAAAAGAAAATATACCCAAGAAACATACCTTAGACTGACGTGACCATGCTAGCAACCACTGCTGTGTGGTGAACTCAATGTCAAAGTCCAGGCCACTCAAAGCTTGAATACCACTGAGTCTACGGCAAGTGGCTAAAGCGATGAGGAACAATTAGTCTTAAAAATCAGCAACTTGATACTGATGCCTGCCAGGGGTTCAAACTCATTGCTACGCAGGAGTTTGAGGACCAGAAAGACATCCCCCTTGGGAAATGAAACCCGAGGTTTAGACACCGCTGCATTGCTAATACCCGAAAGGACATTAGCGATGAGGGAGGACCTGATCAAGTGTTCAGTTCTGCGACCAGTAGCGGCCGCAATCGTGGAAGCGATGGCAGATCTGTATCCAAGAAGAGTCTTAGAAGAAAGACTCTTCTTTTGATACACTTCCACCAGGAAGTTGGCCAAGTCCTGTGTTGAGGGATAAAGCGGCTTTATCCCCTTGGACAAGGCGAAGGTGGCCCAAGCTCTCCAGCGTAAGTCGTAGAGCTGATTAGTTGATCGCCTCTTAGCGTTCAAGGAAAACTCTACTGAACTCTTGTGCAATCCTAGTGCAAGCAGTTTGGAGCGCACAAGAGCCATGCGGTCAAGCACAGACTCTCTGGACGTGGATGAGGGAGGCATGATCGAGGCTGGAGCAGACCTCCCCCGTCCAGATCCAGAGGTAGAGGGTCTACGTGGGTGAGACCGCGAAGATCTGGAAACCACGGAGCTGTTGGCCAGTAAGGCGCGACCAAAATCAGTCTTGGTCGTTCCTGCAGATATTTTGCCAGCACCCTCGGAATCAGAGATGTCGGGGGATAGGCGTAAGCATCGAGGAGCCTCCACAAGAGAGTGAATGCGTCCAAGTGGAACGCATTCATGTCTCGAAAGGGGCTGACGTACCTGGGAAGCCGAGCGCTGAATCGAGTTACGAACAGATCGATCAGAGGACGGTCCCACCTTGCCCACAGACGCTGTAGAACGTTGTGAGCGATGGTCCATTCTGTGGAGAGAACCTGATCGCCCCGACTGAGAATGTCGGCCAGGGCGTTCAGTTTCCCCGGAACGAACTGGACTGACATCCGGACCTGATTGGTCTGGCACCAGAGCAGAATCTCCTCCGCCAACAGGGAGAGGGACCGAGAATTGGTGCCCCCCTGGTGGCGAAGGTAAGCTAAGCATGTGGTGTTGTTGTCCCCGTTGAAAATCAGAGGGGCCAAGGACAGGCCGAATGGGAGGGCCCGAAACTCGAACACTGTGCCCTCCCAAACGAACCGGAGCAGATGTCGGTACCCCGGGGCCACCAGGATGTGGAAGTAAGCATCCTGGAGGTCCCAGACATGGCCCAATCGTTTGGCCGGATGGCCAACCGGACCGACGAAGGGGTTTCCATCTTGAACTTGCACCTGTGAAGGTACAAGTTCAAGGTGGAGAGGTCCAACACCGGCCTGAACCGGCCGTCCTTTTTGGGGACGGTGAACAGGCGGGAGCAGAACCCCAGAGAAGGCTGAGAAAGGGGGTAGACCGCCTTCTTCTCGACCAACGAGTTCACCTCGTCCTGAAGAGCCTGCCATCTGGCAGGCTCTCGAGGAGGGGGGAACGTCCAAGGTAGAGCGGACAATGGAGGTTGTGACGACAGCGGTAGAGAAAACCCCGACCACACCACCCTCAAGAAAAACTGGTTGGAGACCAGTCTGCCCCACATGCCGCGGGCCCGAAAAAAGGGAACCGACGGACGAAAGAGGGGCAACTTGAGGGGGCGTCAACGTAGGGCCGGGACTCACTGAAAATTCTGCTGGCGGGCAGGCGCAGGCTTGCGACCACCCCCCCTGGTGGTGCTGCTTCCCCTTACCTGTCTGAGCACCCTTCGTCTTGCTTGGGAACGCAACAGGCGCCTAAGAGGAGGAAGAAGGAGGCAGTGAAACTGGCTTCTTCTTCTTCTTCTGAGGCTGGGAGCTGGAGGTGACTGTAGCACTTCTCTTACTCCCCGCCGCCGTCGCCGAAGCAGCGAGGCCAACCATCAGAGAATCAGTGTTCCTCTGGCGTGTGGACTCCACCACAGAACGAACAGTGTCCGGATGAAAGAGGGAAGAAGGCTGAGGAAACGTGTTCCTCAGACTCTTCCTCATATCCGGAGGCACTATAGAAGTAGGCAGAAAATGATCACGGAACAGGGCCAATAAAGTGGACCCGTGTTCCAATGGCCAATTCTGCCGCAGACGTCACGCACGATCGCACGGCATGCAAAGCCCGATCCACTCGAACCGTGTCAAGGACCCGAGTGGAATCGGACTCTGCCCGATCGGGAGGGTCCAACAGTGTGGACAGCGTGCTCATCCATGTCAAGGCCTGTGATTGGGCCTCGACTGTGGAAGAAACGGTGGCCTCAAGATTGTGGAACGAAGCAGAGCTCAGTTCCACCTTCTTGACCGAAGGCACCTCCCCAACGAACACATCACCGTCAGCCCCACCCTAAACACTCGAAGTCTGGAAAGGGAGAGTTCGAGAGTCAAAGGGAAAAGGGAGGGACGAAACAGATTGGACACGAGGAAACAGTGGAGGTGCGCCTCCCGAAGGAAAGCATGGCACTGAACCCGCGTCCTCCCGAGGAACATAGGTCGCGTTTGCACGTGAATCTGTACTCCTCAGGCGATGTGCTGCCGCTTCCACCGTGGCACTTAGACTAGGGTGGAACGCGAATTGCCGGCGGCCGGATCGTTCATAAAACGAGCCGCCGGCAGACGCGGCGTGAGCCTCCCGCGCCCGGGCCGAAGCGGACTCAAAGGACGAGAGGGCGTCTCAGGGAAGGACGTCCTGAAACTGTTCAAACGTCCTTCTAGCTGTGCGAGGACGAGCCTCCTGCCTCTCGTCCTCAGACCCCGGGTCCACGTCCTGTGTGTCAACACTAGACGACAGACGCTTAAGAGAGGCATCCGTGACGTCAAGACGCCGCGTGATGTCTGTCATGTACTGTTGGAAAGTACGAAGCATAGCTTCGGAAGTTCCATCAGAAACCGGCAAGGGTAGAGGTTCAGTGTTAACCTCAGGGCGACCCTGATCCTCCTCCCTATCGTCCTACGACTCACTCTCCTCTTCACTTCCCGACAACTCCTCAAAAGCAGGAGTGTAGGGAGCTTGAGGGGGAAGAGCCGAAAGCGATGAAGCAGGCTGTGAAGAAACGCCCACAGAAGCAAGAGGCCGCGAAGACCCCTGCCCCAAAGACGAAACGTCTCCAGCAGCCGAAGGGGGAGAAAAACAACAACCCTGCGACTGTTGGGTCAGCCCAGCCAACGAACCCCCGCCATTTATAGACTGAACAGGAACCCATCGGGTCTGATCAGAAAAGAAATGGTCCGGTCCGGTCGGGGGTGCCGATCCGGTCCGGTAGGGTGGTCCGGTCCGGTGCCGTACCATCCGGAGGTCCCGTTCAGCACCGAACCATCGTACCCACAGAAGTGTTCGGGTGGTTAGGTCCGGACGTGGACATACCGTACCATCCGGACCCGTAGGTCCGGTGGTCCGGTATGGTCCGGTTCGGTGCCAGACCATCCAGACCAACAGAGGTGGTCGGGTGGTCCCGCACCGGACCATCCGGACCCGTAGGTCCGGACCCGTAGGTCCGGTACCATCCGGAGGTCCTGTTCGGCACCGAACCATCCGTACGCACAGAAGTGTTCGGGTGGTTCGGTCCGGGCGTGGACGTACCGTACCATCCGGACCCGTAGGTCCGGTTCGGTGCCAGACCATACGGACCAACAGAGGTGGTCGGGTGGTCCGGACCGGTCCGGTAGGGTGGTCCGGTCCGGTGTTCCGGTCCGGTCCCGTACCATCCGGAGGTCCCGTTCGGTACCGAACCATCCGTACCCACAGAAGTGTTCGGGTGGCTCGGTCCGGACGTGGACACACCGTACCATCCGGACCCGTAAGTCCGGTATGGTCCGGTTCGGTGCCAGACCATCCGGACCAACAGAGGTGGTCGGGTGGTCCGGTCCGGACCGGACCACCGGTCCAGCACCGGACCATCCGGACCCGTAGGTCCGGTCCGGTCCCGCACCATCCGGAGGTCCCGTTCGGCACCGAACCACCCGTACCCACAGAAGTGTTCGGGTGGCTCGGTCCGGACGTGGACATACCGTACCATCCGGACCCGTAGGTCCGGTTCGGTGCCAGACCATCCGGACCAACAGAGGTGGTCGGGTGGTCCGGACCGATCCGGTAGGGTGGCCCGGTGTTCCGGTCCTGTGGTCCGGTCCCATACCATCCGGAGGTCCCGTACGGCACCGAACCATCCGTACCCACTGAAGTGTTCGGTCCGGACGTGGACCTACCGTACCATCCGGACCCGTAGGTCCGGTGGTCCGGTATGGTCCGGTTCGGTGACAGACCATCCGGACCAACAGAGGTGGTCGGGTGGTCCGGTACCGGACCATCCGAACCCGTAGATTCGGTCCGGTCCCGTACCATCCGGAGGTCCCGTTCGGTACCGAACCATCCGTACCCACAGAAGTGTTCGGGTGGCTCGGTCCGGACGTGGACATACCGTACCATCCGGACCCGTAGGTCCGGCATGGTCCGGTTCGGTGCCAGACCACCCGGACCAACAGAGGTGGTCGAGTGGTCCGGTCCCGACCGGACCACTGGTCCGGTACCGTACCCTCCGGACCCGTAGGTCCGGTGTGTTCCGGTTCGGTGCCAGACCACCCAGACCAACAGAGGTGGTCGGGTGGTCCGGTCCCGACCGAACCACTGGTCCCGTACCGTACCATCCGGACCCGTAGGTCCGGGGGGTCCGGCAAGGGCCAGAGGTACTGTCCCGCACCGGACCCTAAGGTCCGGTACGGTCCCGTACCATGGGTCCCGTCCGGACCAAACCCGGAGGTCAAGTCCAGTCGGGACCCGTGGGTCCGGTTCGATCCCGACCCGTAAGCCTGGAACGTTCCGGACCCTTGGTCCGGACCATCCGTCACCCGAACACCAGACGCTAAGGAATGGCGTGGGGTCAAGACGGTCCGGTCGGAGGTGTCGGTCTGAGCAACAGAAACAATGTTCCCGTCGCCCTGACCATTCGACAGAAGTACCACGTTCTGTCGAACACCTCCACGTCCAGTAACTAGTCGGCCGGAGCGTTTCAAGAGGGACAGCCACCAGTCACACGGACGTCAGAGGGAACCGTAGTAGCAGTGGTCGTAGGCACGAAGCCTGAAACCCCTGCCCCCACAGGACCGCCCTGAACGGGGTCAATTCGCATCCCAACCCCAGCGGGGAGGGAATTCAGAGACCCCGTCATCTCCTCCGATCTCCCCCCCCAGGAGGCCGAAACTACTGTCAAAACAGCAGCAGACGACCCAGCGAGGGAGTTCAGAGGAGGACCCGTGTCCCTCCTGGCTTCCACAGCGGTGGAAACCGAGGAGGGCACAGGAGAGGCACCGGAAAAGGAAGATTTTAATGCCAACTGCACCCGGTGTTCCCAGGCGGTCACCCATCCAAGTACTAACCGGGCCCGACGTTGCTTAACTTCGGTGGTCGGACGAGAACCGGTGTTTTCAACGTGGTATGGCCGTTGGCTGTCAAAACCTGAGTCTCTCCAGTAGCCCCTAGATCGGATTCACCAACCCCCAAAGAGGGTTGGGAATCGACCTGCCCCCGGATTCGAGCCAGGGGGGAGAAGGAAACCTTCCCCCCAGGCTTGAAACCGGGAGGAGCTGAAGCCTGAGACTGAGGGCCGGACAACGGCGTCGAAGGGGGGGAAGCCTGTTCCACTGAAGGAGAAGGAGAAAGAAGCTTTTTCTTTCCCCTCGACCTTCCCCGAACCTTCGACGGCGCAGCCCCGCCCGAAGTCTCAGGCTCAAGCCCAGCCTGTTTGAGCAAGCTCGCATTGAGCTTGCTCAAACAGGCTTTCTCCGCCCTCCCTCGCCGCAAACGCAAAGCGTTTGGGGAGGGAGAGTCGGAGCGCCGAAAGATCCCCTTCTCCGTGCGTAAAACATGACGCTGGGCGCCCGGAGAAGGGTTGCCCCCGGCAGACTCTGGTTCCGTAGAACCAGAGCCCAAAACAGGACGAGACATCCTACCTCGCCCTGTACGTACCCTTAAAGACCGAGAATTAACAAAATTCAAAGAAAATTTAGGTCAATACTCAAGTGAATGCGGCGAAACGAGAAGCAGACGACCGGTCACCACGAAGTAGGACGGGAGGCACGCCGAGTCCGCCACACAAAAACGGAGGCACAAGTTGAAGGAAACACAACGTAGCCTCAAGCCAGAAGTGGAATAACACACAATAATCCAACAGGTGATAGTCCACACAGAAAAGGAGCCTCTTAGTCCAAAATAATCCGGGAGCGTAGCAGAAACACAGCCGGTCTGACACGCGCGAAAAAAGAAAGAGGACGCGCCACCTACATCCTGTAAGGGGGAAGCACTCGGACAGTGCTTGGGATCCACGGTGGCGCATGGTTATGGGAGATAATTGTACCCACTCAGCGTTTTGTCCAATTTTTTCGGCCTATAATAGATAATGTGCAAGAATAGTACTGTCGAGGTAAGTGTTATATTGACAATGATATTGTGTTTTCATCGTAGCAATAGGGCCCGATATTTAGACTCGAACAAGTATAATGCGACTCGTCTTCGACTCGTCGGCATTATACTTGTCTCGTCTAAATATCGGGCCCTATTGCTACGCTGAAAACACAATAGCTGTTAATGTGTGGGAAGTACAGGGTTAAACAAATCCATCAATCAATGAGTAGCCGGGATGTGTAAGCAATGAAATAAATTCAGCAAAAAAATCCAACTTCGCATTTCATTTTAAACACAGTGGAATTTTGAAATGTGTTTAAGTGGAGGAAAACTTTCATTCCCTGTCAAAGCCTGGACACATCAGATCACATAGGAAGGCATGCATGTTTAACGTTGAGTCAGTCACAACTACGCTTTATGCTCAGTCATCAATCCTACTCCTCTCCCCATGCCCCTCCCCCCTCCCCCCCCAAGACGTTCGGTCAATCAATACTACTATGTTTAATGTTCAGTACGTCACTACTATGTTTAATGTTCAGTACGTCACTACTATGTTTAATGTTCAGTACGTCACTACTATGTTTAATGTTCAGTACGTCACTACTATGTTTAATGTTCAGTACGTCACTACTATGTTTAATGTTCAGTACGTCACTACTACGTTTAATGTTCAGTATGTCACTACTACGTTTAATGTTCAGTACGTCACTACTATGTTTAATGTTCAGTACGTCACTACTATGTTCAATGTTCAGTACGTCACTACTATGTTTAATGTTCAGTACGTCACCACTATGTTTAATGTTCAGTACGTCATTACAATGTTTAATGTTCAGTCTCCCCTCCCCTCTCCTGATGTTCAGTCAGTCAGTGGCTACAACCACCACTACTACAAATCTTTAACATTCAGTCTACTCCTCCCATCTCCCTTCCGCTCCTCTTCTCCATCCCTCCCCCCTCCCTCGCCCCCATCCACCCCAAGACGTTCAGTCAATCACTACTACTACGTTTAATGTTCTGTCAGTCACTACTACAATGTTAAATGTTCTGTCAGTCACTACTACAATGTTAAATGTTCTGTCAGTCACTACTACAATGTTAAATGTTCTGTCAGTCACTACTACAATGTTAAATGTTCTGTCAGTCACTACTACAATGTTAAATGTTCTGTCAGTCACTACTACAATGTTAAATGTTCTGTCAGTCACTACTACAATGTTAAATGTTCTGTCAGTCACTACTACAATGTTAAATGTTCTGTCAGTCACTACTACAATGTTAAATGTTCTGTCAGTCACTACTACAATGTTAAATGTTCTGTCAGTCACTACTACAATGTTAAATGTTCTGTCAGTCACTACTACAATGTTAAATGTTCTGTCAGTCACTACTACAATGTTAAATGTTCTGTCAGTCACTACTACAATGTTAAATGTTCAACCCCCCCTCCCCTCTCCTGACGTTCAGTGGCTACGACCACCACTACTAATCTTTAACACTCCCCCCCCTCCTCTCCCCCCCCCCCCCCTACCTCTTCCCCCCCCCCCCCTTCCCGTGTCCCCCCTGGTACTCACGGGCAAACTGAATCCTGTGCCAGGTGTTACAGTTGTAGCGGTAGACGAGGAGATCCATGGCGTAGCTTCCGTCGTCCATCAGCCCCCCGATGATGATCATCTCACTCTCCGTGCCCACCGCCGTGTGGAACACGCGACCCTCCCACGGCATCGGCTCCTTGTCTGCATCGTGCTGCGGAGGCAAACACAAGTCATAAAATTCAATTCCCCCGAAATCGGCATATGCTACCTGAATGGTGGCATGGACGGATCACATCATTTTGAAGGGGGGGTTGTCACATTTCTGTAAGGGACAGATCGAATACGCGAAGCATTTAGTTGAGGGTGCAAAGTGCCCGAACTCCTAAAAATGTTGACAAAAACAAGCAAAATAGAGCAATCCGTCCAAAACCTTCATTTAGAAGACAAAGGCCTGCTCCTAGGGGGGTCCAGGGGAATGCTCCCCCGGAAATGTGTATAAAAACAAGAAAAATGGAGCAAATTGATGCAATCTGAGCCATCAGTTTTTTTTGGTTTTTTTAAATTGACGTCTTTTTTTGTTCTTCATTTTCTTTTGGGGGGGGGGGTGTACTGGTACACAAACTTTTATGATGAAAACTATCCAGAAAAAAAAGGTAGGCTGGTCATTGGAACCAGTAAGAGTCCAACTCAGAGCACTGGTTTTGTTGTTTTACCAGCAAAAAAACCGATAGTTCTAAAAATCAACCAATCCTCCGAATTCGCTGGCCTGACACCTTCAGCAACAAAGACCTTTGGCAGCGAACAGTTATCCGTAGAACAGGACATTCTGCAAAGACGCTTCCGGTGGATTGGCCACACACTCCGCAAGACAACAACCAGCATCACGCGACAGGCCCTCACATGGAACCCGCAGGTCAAGAGGAGACGATGTCGGACGAGAAACACCTGGCGTCGTGACTTGGAGGCAGAGGTGAAACACATCGGCTACACCTGGAGACAACTGGAGAGATTGGCCCAGGATCAGAGTGCCTGGCGAGCTCTTGTTGGCGGCCTATGCCCCGGACGGGGTCAAAGGCATAAATGAATGAAAAATGAATGAAAAATCAACCGGTACGTTATACCGGCAGCCAATTATTTCCGGTATTTTCTCATTTCAACCAGTAAAATACCGGTAATTACCGGTTAACGCCAATACTGAAGAAGTGTGTGGGCAATAAAACACTGACAGACAGAGACAGACAGATAAAAAGAGAGACACACATATAAAGTATCAGAATACATACTGTATCAGAAATGGGATAATCAGGCGCTTGGATCATGAGCAGGTTCCACTCCCGTAAGGCAACATCGTAGGTGTACAGCTCACGTGACACAAACCATCGCCCCGCACGGAACAGGTAACCGCCGTACACATAGATGGTGTTGGAAGGCTGGTTGTACACTGCGCTGTGACCGTACAGACCTGCAACAAGAGTCGTTATTGGTCAGAAAAGGCAGGTGTTTTTAAGATGGTTGAGGATTGGAGCTGTTTGGGGAGGGGTAGGGGAGGAGTCAAGTGGGGGGGGGGGGGGAGGGGGTCCGGGGGGTCTTAAGTCTTAACCGGGTTTCCTATGCATCAGTATTCACGTTCACATGAAACGGGAGGGGGTCCGGGGGGGTCTAAAGTCTTAACCGGGTTTCCTATGCATCAGTATTCACGTTCACATGAAACGGGAGGGGGTCCGGGGGGGTCTAAAGTCTTAACGGGGTTTCCTATGCATCAGTATTCACGTTCACATGAAATGGGAGGGGGGGGTGGAGGTCCGGGGTGTCTTAACCGGGTTTTCTATGTATCAGAATTAACGTTCACATGAAATGTCCCATATTTGACCAGTTTCAGTATAAAAATACCTGAAAACAGTCAGTCTGGCAGTCAGTCTGGCAGTCAGTCATCTGGCAGGCTTTCATATCAAAATAAACATCAACATAGTGTGTCGTCATTGCAACTTGGCTAGGTTAGCTGCCCTGACTAACTGAGGGGTTTTGACTCCTTTTGCGTTTTTGATTGATATCGATTTACAAAATTCCTAGCACAATGCATACATATTAATGCTTAGAATATCATACCAATGGGGTATGCTCCGTTCATCTTCTCTGGTGAGAACTCCTGCCAGCTAAGTAGGCCGCCATCCGTGTTGTATTCATACACCTTGTTGGAAAAGTAGATCTGGGAGGAAAAGCCGCCGATGAGAACCAGTTTCTTGTCGCCGACGTACGTCAGTGTATGTCCCACCAACGCTGGCATCCATGGCGGGGTCTGGAACAAGAGTGGTCAGTTTAGTGGATAGGAAACACACCTAAGGCCAAAAAAAAAAATAGGTCTGTTTACGGTAACATAGGCCCAAAAAATAGGGTCGGTAGGTCGGGATTTTTTTTTCCCTTTTTTTTTTCCAAAAAAACATATTTTTTATGTTTTTTTTTTTTTTTTCCCAAATGCCAAAAAAAAAGTCTAGGGTCGCGCGAAAAAAATAGGGTTGGTCGGGTTACCGTAAACAGACTATTTTTTTTGTGTTGCCTAAACATGCAGACACCTGGGTAGTGCGACTCCGTTGCTGCTAGCTTTCCACTGGGTGGAAGCGACCCGAATTTCCCAGCGATGTAATAAAAATGAAAATGAAATGAAATGAAAAAATGTTTGTGGCTAGTGATACACTTGACAGAGTTTAAGTTCTGGTGCTAGGAGAATGTAGTACATGAAGACTCAGTTTTCATTTTCAAGAGGACACTCAATGGCTGCTAAAACTTAAAATAAATAGGCTAACCCAAAGAAGAGAAAAAAAGCCCAATACACATTAAGATGCAAACTTGACACAAAGGTTAACCCAAATCTGAAACCACTGACTTACTTGATCCTTTACCCCATGTTGAATAAACACTCACTTTAGAAAATGTATTATGTCACGAAATTTGAAAACATGAAGGAATACTGACAAAGGAACAACATCTTGAAATGTCTCTCCTGACTGGCGAAATGTCTCTCCTGACTGGCGAAATGTCTCTCCTGACTGGCGAAATGTCTCTCCTGACTGGCGAAATGGCCTAGTGGATAAGAGGACAGCTGGATAAGACGCAGGCCTCCTAAGCAGAAGGTTTGAGTGTTCACTCCCGGTCCGGCCTGGTGGGATAAGGGTGGAGATTTTTCCAATCTCCCAGGTCAACTAATGTGCAGACCTGCTTGTGCTTTATCCCCCTTTGCGTGCACATACACGCTTAAGACCAATTAAGTACGCACGGAAAAGGTACTGTAATCCATGTCAGAGTTCGGTGGTTTATAGAAACACAAAAATACCATGCGGGCTATCTCTGAAATTGCACTTCGTATTCACTTAGAGTGCCAATGTCCCGCGGTTTCTCAGGTCTCTCCAACAACAAAAATAGCACCACACCTCAGCCTTTTTTTTCCAGAAGGAGTACTTACTTTGCGTTTCTGCCACACACTGCTTTCCATGTTGAAGGCCCAGAGCTCATTGGTGGGCTGTGGGGTTGTCTTCTTGCCGTCTCCAACCATGATCTTTGGCAAAACGGGCTCCAGAAAACCACCGTAGATAAATATCTCGAGACGTCCCGGAGCACAGGCTGCGGCTTGGTAATACCTGTAAAAAAATAAAAAAATAAAAAATAAATAAAAGATGATGATTAGTGGCTGATCTGTTGCAGGGTTCCAAAAACTGTGCGTTCCTGTGTCCTAGAATCTGAAAAAAATGTACCAGAAATTATGGAGGGGGTGCTGGGATGCACTTCATCTAAAATTGGAACACATGTGATCATAATGTTAATGTGAAGGGCTCAGAGAACACGAGCACTCCAGGGATCATGTGTCGGCAAGAGAGAGATGTGCCTTCAAAAAATCATAACACAATCCAGTTAGCAGACAACCCAGAAAATATGGCCACACACCACATACACATACGCACAAAAACAGAAGTATTCGTATGTAAAAGAATTCACACCTTAAAGTATAAACATCTGTCATGTAGTTTTCTGTGAAATTGATCTCCACAAACACACACCCCCTCTCTTAATTCCACCCCCCCCCCCCCCCCCCCCAAACTCTAGCACCATCCTTTCCAAAACCCAAAACCCTCCTCCCCTTACCACAGACTTACATACATAAACAGAAGAATTTGCGTATAAAAGAAGATTTCACATTTTAAGTTTTATAACTATCTGCCAAGAACTTTTCCAGGAATCGCCACACACACACACACACACACACACACACACACACACAAACACACACACACACACAAACATTCCCCACAACCTCTACCCCCTCCCCCCCCCCCCCCAACCCCTCCCCCCCTCCGCCAACCCCTCCCCCCAAACAAAAACCCCACCCCACAGCCCAAACCTCCCTCACCTTCCCATAGGACGGTCTTCTCCCCTGGGTTCTAGCTGGTCCCACTGGGCGCTGAGCGTGTCATAGCGCCACGTGTCGTTCAGCAAGCCGCGCTGCAGGTTGTAACCCCCGAACACGTACAGCTTGTGGTCCCCGCACGACACCATGGTGTGGCCCACACGGGCTGACGGTGCGGATACCTCGTCATCAAGACGGCTCTTGTCCACCAGGAGTTCTACGTGGGGGTTGGCGCCGATGTTGATGCTGCAGTCTGAGCCAGCATAGTTGGCCCGACAGCGACACATCCCATGAATCTGTAATACAATGTATGTTTGTTACTCTCAACGGTAGTTTTGTGTTGTGCAATGGGATGGGATAGAGCCACTTGTTAATTGTTTCTTATTCATAAAAGCACTAATCAAAAAATTGCTCCAGGGGCTTGCAACGTAGTACAATATATGACCTTACTGGGAGAATGCAAGTTTCCAGTACAAAGGACTTAACATTTCTTACATACTGCTTGACTGAAATCTTTACAAACATTGACTATATTCTATACAAGAAACACTTAACAAGGGTAAAAGGAGAAACAGAATCCGTTAGTCGCCTCTTACGACATGCTGGGGAGCATTGGGTAAATTCTTCCCCCTAACCCGCGGGGGGTGATACACAAGTGTATGCGTGTTTGGGTGGTATCAGCCATCTGCACTTATGGCAGAATGACCAAGGTCTTTTATGTGCCATTATGGTGACACGGTGTAGGGATATGGCTTCCGTCTCTGGGTCTTCACATAAAGTTTACCCGTGTCCGTCCCGGCCCAAATTCGAACCTGCGACCTTCCGATCACAAGTCCAGTGGTCCACCAACTGAGCTACCAGGCCCCCTCTCTCTCAAAGGTCTCACCTTATCACAGGAACCTCGATCCCTATGAGCGAAGCAGTCGTGGGGACACATTTCCCGCTGACAGTCCGCTCCGTAGAATCCAATCTGACACTGGCAATTCCCGCCCATACACTTCAAGTTCCAGTCATCGTCTGATCCGCATCCACGACATGCATCTGTCTTGTAGGTGGCGTTGAACCCTCGAGTCTGCGACACTGGTGTTGGAAAAGAACACAAGAATTATTTCCCCTTTCACATCCGCCACTCTCAGTCACCCCAAGCATTCAAACGAGCACTTAAAAACGCACCTCTTCAAGAAATACAACCCCTGATTTTGTTTTCCCAGTCCATCAGTAGGCTACATGTTGTGTATTTGTTGTTTTAGTGATCATGTGATAATGTATATAAACATCCAGGGCTGTTTTCAGTATTGTTGATAACATGTTCTGTTTGATTAAGGGTATTCAGCTGGTATTTCCTTGTTTTCGCTACCTATTTTATTCATGTTTTTATTACTTAGTTAGTGGAAGAATCTTTTGTATGTATGTTTGATGGTGTATGCTTTTAATTAAGCGTTGCTGACTATGAATGTAGATGTAAATGCTTGTATAACTGTGTTTTAATTTTAAATGTGTCAAGCGCAAAGAGCATAATTGTAAAGTTATGATGTTGCGCTATATAAATGCTCATTTATTATTATTATTATTATTATTATACATGAATTTAATTTTTGAATTTTTTTTAACAAAAGTAGGCAGGAGTTTAGGTTGTTAATGACAAGACCAACGGTTGGGGATACTGTCTACAGAAAAAAACTCGAAAAGTGTATGTTTCTGTCTTTTTGTCTTTAAAACTGTGGCTATAGGTTGAACATTTGGGACACTTCTGCTGAAAGAGAAGAAACGTTTCAATTTCTGTTGTTGTTGGTTTTTTTGCTGACTCCGGGCCAAGTATGTCATAACCCATAATGTGATTACGTCATTAGAAGTGTGTACAGTTTCATAGCTCCAGCTTCAAAAACATCTGCGGAAATGAAATGCTACATTTTTTGTTCATGGACATACGGACGAGAGGCTAAAACAAAGGACACTGCTCATTACTGTGACTCACTATTACTGTGACTCACTGATTACTGTGACTCACTGATTACTGGAGTGAGTGCAAAACACACACATGTAAGCCGAAAAAAATACCGCACAAAAAGGTGAAATCTCGGGGTGTCAAAAAGGATCGCTGGAGCTTTGAAAATGCTAAAAATCCGCAGTGCCTGCTACCACACACTTCTACACTGACAATAAAAACCTTCCCAATCATGCTTCTAAAAGCAGTCAACAAATGCTAGCACTCCGGGCCTGAAAGTGGCGAGTATTTTACTCGCCATGGCGAGTAGAAACATGTACATGGCGAGTAGAAATGTTAATCTACTCGCCAAATGTGAGTAAAGTTGCTGAAAAGTTGCTGAAACAAAACGTTGCTTTGGCGAGTAAAATTTGCTCTCTGGCTAGTTAATTAGAGAAGTACTAGCCAAAGGCCAGTGCCCCATCTTGTGGACCTTCAGCGCTGCACTCACTTAAGAGATTGGCCTCAAAGACGATGGTGATGGTGCCAGAGTAGGCATGCACAGTGAACTCTCGCCCCGGGTTGATGCCACACACGGACCCCAGGTGCCGCGCCCGACTGTGCGACGTGCCGTTGATGTGAGCCGGTATGCCGTCGTACACCTGAATTGCATCCTGTTCAAAAAACGCAGAATTTAAAATTAGATGATTTGTATTTTTCTTTTGCATCGATATCCGATAGTCTTTAATTGTTTTTAACCAGGCAACATTACAAACAATCTATCTTTCTAATGAAAAAATAGAGAAAGTGTGTGTGAGTGTGTGTGTGTGTGTGTGTGTGTGTGTGTGTGTGTGTGTGTGTGTGTGTGTGTGTGTGTGTGTGTGTGTGTGTGTGTGTGTGTGTGTGTGTGTGTGTGAGTGTGTGTGTGTGTGTGTGTGTGTGTGTGTGTGTGTGTGTGTGTGTGTGTGTGTGTGTGTGTGTGTGTGTGTGTGTGTGTGTGACTGTGTGCATGACTGCATGTGTGACTGCACGTGTGTCTGTCGATCTGTCTGTGTATCTGCCTCTGTGTAGAACATTCCAAAGTCCATCAATATAAACAATCTCAAAGTACATGTGGGGTGTGTGCACGCGCGTGTATGCCTGCCTGCAAGATTAAATAAAACAAATTAAACCTGAGCGCACATGGGAGCTGCAGCCCAAGGCAGAAGAACTGACCTGTCCACACTCCACCTGCATGTCGCCCTCCACGGTCAAGGAGATGATTCGTGTCACGTCCGAGTACGGCACCCCTAGTGATTTCTCGTGGAAGACGCTGAGGATCCACAGACAGTAGGCGTGTGAGGGGTCCCTGACCCCACCGCCTCGGTACGACCCCACACCCCCCTCCGTGATGTTCATGTGGATGGAGCGATCATCACACTGCAGGTAGCACTTGCCTCCGTTTCTGTTCCAGCCAATTACAGGTGTGGTTTTAGGTAAAAAGAGAAAACATTGACGTATGTGATAACCAATGTGCTGTATTTTCTCAGTTTTGCTGATGTTATACGCTTGGTACATATATTTACTCATTTTCCTTAAAGAACATGTGATAACATTACTTCATAGGTAAGCACATGATTTTACCTATGGCACAACACAAATCTCTAGCCTCCCTCTCTGAGATGCGTTTGAAGACAGACTGTTAAAAGAGAATAAATGTATGTACACAATTATGATAGAATATTGATGTATGAATTGAAGAAATGTATAAGAACACAAGAATGTATGAATGACAAAGAACAAATGTTTATTTTTGAATGTTTTATGTATGTTTTATTACGGACACAAAAGCTCAGCAATGCAATTTCTCTTTTAGAGATTAATAAAGTTATTGTATTGTATTGTATTGTATTGTATTGTAGGTAAACACACACACACACACGCACGTAAACACACACATACACACACACCCAGCACACACAGACAGAGCACACACACACACACACACACATGCACGCAGGCAAACACACGCAGGCAAACACACACACACACACAGTCTGACACACGGACAAAACACTCAAGCACACACACAGCACAAACACAGATACATGGACAGAGTGACAAACATACACACACCCTCCCCTTCCCCCCAACCCTAAACACACATGACCCACTTACCTGGGAAGGCCATAGTAACCATCCTCACAAAGGTCGCAGTGCAGGCCGCGTGTGTCGTGCGTACAAAAACACTCCCCGGTGATGTTATTACACTCCCCCTCTGCCAGGTCACCATGGCCGTTACAGTCGCATGGACGACAACCTGCAAAATATGAGAGAGGCGTAAAGACAAATGTAAAACCTGCGATCCTCGGACATGGACATAACTTTTATGTGTGACTCAGAAGCAGTTTCGGTGTCCCATCCAATGTTACCACCATGGCACATTAAAGATTACGATCATTCTGCTAGAATTGCAGGTGGCGGATAACACCTAAACACCCACACACCTGGGTAACATGACTCTTGTTGCTGCTAGCTTTCCACTAAGAGGAAGCGACCCGGCTTTCTCAGTAACTGGATAATAGAGTAAGAAATGAAGCGATCAAACTGTCCTTACCTGCCGATGGAAGTTTATCCATTTCACTGAATCTATTACTCTGTCTGATATCTTTCAAACCTAGAAGCTGACCCTATCAATATACACAGTTACCCAACATGAATTTCAGGCATTTAGCACTCCCAAAATAAATCTCCTTTTTTTTCTTTCATGGGCAGAAACTCCCACAGCTTCTACATGTCATTTAGGCAGCCATACGCCGCTTTCAGGGGATGCAGGCTTGATATTTTCATGTTTTTATAACCCACCGAACTCTGACATGGATTACAGGATCTTTTCCGTGCGCACTTGGTCTTCTACATACGAAGGGGGATAAGGCACTAGCAGGTCTGCACATCAGTTGACCTGGGAGATCGGAAAAATCTCCACCCTTAACCCACCAGACGTGCCTGGGATTCAAACCCACGACCTTCCGCTTGGGAGGCTGGCGTCTTATTCACTAGGCCATTGCACCCACCAAAAAGAGTCGGAAAAAATTGAAAAACTCCAAATTTTTTATGTACAGAACCAACTTCACACACACACACACAGCAAACAACACACACAGACCTTCTGGGTCGCTAGGGTTGCCGTAGGAACCAGAACTGCAGTGCTGGCAGTGTGGGCCGCTGGTGTGATGCTGACACTCGTCACAGATGCCGACGCCCTTGGAACAGGTGCTGTGGTTGTTGCAGTTACAACTCTCGTTACACCAAGGGTTGGTCCAGCCCAGCTCACACAGGCACACGTAGTCCAGCGGTCCCGAGCACCGCCCATGAACGCAGCTGTAGAAACACCTGGAAGAGAACGAAAAGTCAAGATGTAAACATGGCTGTACAAACACACTTTGATATGCATTTTTTTTTTAAATTCGCCTTGAGTCGCCTTGTGTGGTGAGATACGTGCGCGATATAAATCCTCGTAAATAAAAAAAATAAAAAATAAATAAAATTCTTCGAAGACGGAGGACAGCTGCCTATATGGCGGGGTGATGAAAAGCAGTCGTAATTGTAATCATCTCATGGCTGATGTGGAAGACAAAATGAAGTGGCCCTGCAAGTACAGTGGAACCTACCCCGGTGACCACCTTTTGATCACCCCCACCTGCCCATTAAGACCATCCCAATAGATTCCTGACGAGAGTTTGCTTTTGGTGAGTCCCTTGGGTGGTGGTGGTTACAGAAAGGTTTGACTGCACAAAACAGAGGCAAGGATACACCAAAAAGTCTGAAAATGACCTATGGTTGCAAAATAATCAATCAATCAATCAATATGAGGCTTATATCGCGCATATTCCGTGGGTACAGTTCTAAGCGCACACATATTCAAGGCGCAGGGATTTATTTATGCCGTGTGAGATGGAATATTTTTTGTACACAATACATCACGCATTCACATCGGCCAGCAGATCGCAGCCATTTCGGCGCATATCCTATTTTTCACGGCCTATTATTCCAAGTCACACGGGTATTTTGGTGGACATTTTTTATCTATGCCTATACAATTTTGCCAGGAAAGACCCTTTTGTCAATCGTCGGATCTTTAACGTGCACACCCCAATGTAGTGTACACATAATACATTACTTATGAGGATGGATCACAAAAACTGCTCTAAAATTATGTCTATGGGCTGATTTCAACCAACTAAAGTCTGAAGATTCTCATGTGTGATGACAACTCACGTCTTCTCGCAGTGGTCCTGCCCGTCGCCCTTGAAGCCCTGGTTGCAGTGACACTCGTAGCCGTCGAAGGTGTTGAGGCAGGTGGCGTTGGAGTGACACTTGTGCAGCCCTAGGCGACACTCTTCTACATCCGGGCAGCGGTCGTACGACCAGGAGGTCGACTCGTTGGCCAGGTTTGGGAACTTCTCCTCTACAGTCGCAGCACACGTCAGCTCATGTCTCGGGCCTGGGGGAAAAATATAGTATGGTACTGTGTTGTAATCATTCGCTTGGGACTTTCCCAGCAAGCGGCCGAAACATTGGATCAAGCAAAGTTCTTGTTATTTATTGTTTGTCGGTGCATTTTAAAGACCGTTGGGTTGACATATTTGTGAATGTAACGTATTGTTTTGTCAATAACAAAAATTCCAACAACCTACCTTTCTTGTTGGCTCACGTAAGTGTAGCCTATGCGATGATAAACTTTGTCTGTCTGTGCGTGTGTGTGTGTGTGTGTGTGTTATGTGATAGAAACTTTAACATTTGAAGACGTCACATTATGGCGTAAGAGGGTTAGACGTCACGCGAAGGAATTACTGAAAGTCTCGGTCATTGTTATTTTGAGCGGGCCGAGACTAGTTGGCAGTCGTGTCCCTGTAAGTAGGCTACATGCAGACAAACAGATCTAGATCTAGTGTCTCGCTTTCTTGCACAGTGTCACCTATGCTGTGTGTGTGTGTATGTGTGACGGAGTGATTGAGTTTGTGTTACTGTTTGTCGATTTCTTACTTGAGCCTCTAGTTTTTTGATTATGGTACTGTGTGTTTTGGTTTGTTATGAACGGTATAGGACACCGACTAATACAGCTTTTTTTTCCTTCATTTCAATTTTCTATGATTTGATAGTCCTTCTTCTTCTGCGTTCCCAGCTATGCTATATCTTCAATCCGGTCTGTAGGGCGAAGTCCACAGTACTTGATCGTCCAAAGGCTGAGAAATTTGGGTCGCTTCCTCCCAGTGGAAAGCTAACCACAGTAGAGTCGTGCTTCCCAAGTAAAGAGTGTGCTATTTAGGGGTAATTAGCCACTTGCACTTCTGGCAGTATATATAAATGACCAAGATCTTTTACATAACCCAGCATTGAATACCGTCTGTGAGTCTGCACATAACGTTGACCTGTGGTTTTTTTTCCCGACTAGGAATCTAAACCCACGACACGCAGATCACAAGTCCAGTGCTTTACCAACTGAGCTACCGGGTTCGCAACAAGCTAAACTGATTCAGAATAATGTTAGGGTTGCAGAATAAGATCTACTGAACTGTGCTAAGTTAAACCATCAAATTCCAAGCAGCGAACAGTTGAGATCTTCAAATATAAGTCAACATGGCAGTCAGAATAATCAAATCAACTCAGGATTATGGCTGACTCTTTCTTCTTCTTCTTCTTCTTCTGCGTTCGTGGGCTGAAACTCCCACGTACACTCGTGTTTTTTGCACGAGTGGAATTTTACGTGTATGACCGTTTTTTACCCCGCCATTTAGGCAGCCATACGCCGTTTTCGGAGGAAGCATGCTGGGTATTTTCGTGTTTCTATAACCCACCGAACTCTGACATGGATTACAGGATCTTTTTCGTGCGCACTTGATCTTGTGCTTGCGTGTACACACGGGGGTGTTCGGACACCGAGGAGAGTGCACAGAAAGTTGACTCTGAGAAATAAATCTCTCGCCGAACGTGGGGACGAACTCACACTGACAGCCGCCAACTGGATACAAATCCAGCGCGCTACCGACTGAGCTACATCCCCACCCGCTGACTCTTTCAACTGTTAGTCTAAAGTAGTTACAAATGTGGTCAAATTCAAAACCAAAGGCGTCACACAGTTGGTCCAAAGCAAAAGTCTAGGACTTGCAGAAATGTTATCAATATCAACACCTACTATTTCAGACAAAAGATGACCACATTGATCATAAAACAAAAGTAAACAAAATCTCTGAATGAGAAAACAAAAATCTCTCTCTCTCTCTCTCTTCCTCTCTCTCTCTCTTCCTCTCTCTCTCTCCATCCACCCCCTCTCTCACCTGTAAAATCTCCATCCACGCAGACGCCGAGATTAGGGTTGTCGTCGTTGCCACACCACCCACAGCCGAAGGAGGACAAACAGGTGTGGCAGTCAGTGTTGACGCTGCAGTTGTGACAGCCGTGTCCCATGGTGATAGTGTCCACCCAGCTGGTGCACTGCCCGTAGATGTAGCGCGTCACGTAGTCGGAGAAGGGCAGGCAAGTCTGCGTGTTCTCGCACCACACGCACTGGCCAGTTTCTGCTATGCACTCAGAGCAGTCCTGCCGGCTGGAGAGGAAGGAAGGAGGCGAGAGGGGTTAGGATGTTTGTGTGGATATGACATACTAGCTGAATAGCCGCTTCGCCAGGTACGGCTTCGCTGGGAAGAAGTTGAGCCGAATACCCGGCTGTGCCGGGGACCCGGCTTTGCCGGGTGTACGCCGGCTTTGCCGGCGCACCGCACGAAGGAAGGGAGATAAACGCGCAAAACACTGGAGAAGAGTAACACCCGGCTTCGCCGGGACAGTGACCTTCTAAAAATAGTATAACGGGAATATGGATTGAGCGTTGTCGACAGTGACCTTCTAAAAATAGAAACGGGAATATGGATTGACGCCACACGAAGGAAGGGAGATAAACGCTGAAAACACTGGAGAAGATAAGGAAAAGTTACTGGGAATGGATCCAGAGAAAAATCAAAATCGGTTCAGCGCTGCGCGCTGAGAGCACGTGTTGAAATATCTCATCGAGCAGGTTGTGTCCGGGGTGTACCTGAATATGGCCACCAAATTTGAAAGAGATCCATCGAGAACTTTGGCCGTGCATCGCGGACACACACACACACAGAGACACAAGTCGTATCTATATATAGATATTTGTTTCGGTGTCTCTTTCATTTTTTTTTTATACAGGGGAGGGCGGGGGGTGATGGGGGTGGGGGAGCTGCATTTACACCAACAAACACATGTGTACACACACACAAGCACGCACACACACACATATTTGCCCCCCCCCCCCCCACACACACACACACAGCAGTTTCAAGCATCAAGCCTTTAATCCTGTAAATTTCAGTTGAGGTGTTCTTGAAATGTACAGGTTTGAAGAAGCTTAAAATTCTGCTGCATGAAAATGCTCTGGACTCTCAAGAATGCTGGAGTCTGTGCAGCAGATTTAAACAGAATCCGCAGAAGACAGTTACCCACAAAAACTCTCAAAATATTGAATGAAATCTACAAATAGCATGTAAACTACAAAAAACAAAAACAAATTTAGGGGAAAAAAGACAAACTTACTGATGGCAGGGAGGTCGACAGTCACTGACGTTTCGTACAGCGTCCTGAATTCGATAGCGTCGAGTGCAGTGTCCGTTCTTTGCCACCCACTCACACAGAGAGTCCTGAAACATTACCACACAGTCGTTCAAGCCTGACAAATACCTCATACGAACCAACCATAACACTGAACAGCCTTTTTCTGTCCATAAAAAACTTCAGTCCAAGGCATCCCCTTCCAAAAAAGCATCTCTTGTGTTTGTAAGCATACTATTATGTTTTGGCAAAAAAGAAAAGAAAATCATCAAAAGATTTTTTTTTTTTTTAAAGAACAAATCAGTAACAACAAGTCGCGTAAGGCGAAAATACAACATTTAGTCAAGTAGCTGTCGAACTCACAGAATGAAAATGAACGCAATGCAATTTTTCAGCAAGACCGTATACTCGTAGCATCGTCAGTCCACCGCTCATGGCGAAGGCAGTGAAATTGACAAGAAGAGCGGGGTAGTAGTTGCGCTGAGCAGGATAGCACGCTTTTCTGTACCTCTCTTCGTTTTAACTTTCTGAGCGTGTTTTTAATCCAAACATATCATATCTATATGTTTTTGGAATCAGGAACCGACAAGGAATAAGATGAAAGTGTTTTTAAATTGATTTCGACAATTTAATTTTGATAATAATTTTTATATTTTTAATTTTCAGAGCTTGTTTTTAATCCAAATATAACATATGTATATGTTTTTGGAATCACAAAATGATGGAGTATAAGATGAACGTAAATTTGGATCGTTTTATAAAAAAAATATTTTTTTTACAATTTTCAGATTTTTAATGACCAAAGTCATTAATTAGTTTTTAAGCCACCAAGCTGAAATGCAATACCGAAGTCCGGGCTTCGTCGAAGATTACTTGACCAAAATTTCAACCAATTTGGTTGAAAAATGAGAGCGTGACAGTGCCGCCTCAACTTTCACGAAAAGCCGGATATGACGTCATCAAAGGTAGTTATCGAAAAAAAGAAAACAACGTTCGGGGATATCAATCCCAGGAACTCTCATGTACAATTTCATAAAGATCGGTCCAGTAGTTTGGTCTGAACCGCTCTACACGCACGCACACACACACATACACCCCGACCCTCGTTTCGATTCCCCCTCTATGTTAAAACATTTAGTCAAAATTTGACTAAATGTAACAAGAAGGGCAAAGCCCATATGACTCACATGCTTTACACATTTTTCCTACCAAAATACATGTGACCTTGACCCAAGGTCAAGGTCATCCAAGGTCATGCAACACAAAGCTGTTAATTCAAGACATAGGAAGTACAATGGTGCTTATTGGCTCTTTCTACCATGAGATATGGTCACTTTTAGTGGTTCACTACCTTATTTTGGTCACATTTCATAAGGGTCAAAGTGACCTTGACCTTGATCATATGTGACCGAATGTGTCTCATGATGAAAGCATAACATGTGCCCCACATAATTTTTAAGTTTGAAACAGTTATCTTCCATAGTTCAGGGTCAAGGTCACTTCAAAATATGTATACAATCCAACTTTGAAGAGCTCCTGTGACCTTGACCTTGAAGCAAGGTAAACCAAACTGGTATCAAAAGATGGGGCTTACTTTGCCCTATATATCATATATAGGTGAGGTATTGAATCTCAAAAACTTCAGAGAAAATGGGAAAAATATGAAAAATAGCTGTTTTTTAGGCAACATTTATGGCCCCTGCGACCTTGACCTTGAAGCAAGGTCAAGATGCTATGTATGTTTTTTGGGGCCTTGTCATCATACACCATCTTGCCAAATTTGGTACTGATAGACTGAATAGTGTCCAAGAAATATCCAACGTTAAAGTTTTCCGGACGGACGGACGTCCGGACGGACGTCCGGACGGACGGACGGACGACTCGGGTGAGTACATAGACTCACTTTTGCTTCGCATGTGAGTCAAAAATGACAACAAACCAAACCCAACCAAACCAAACAACAAGAAGGGCAAAGCCCATACGACTCACATGCTTTACACATTTTTCCTACCAAAATACATGTGACCTTGACCCAAGGTCATCCAAGGTCATGCAACACAAAGCTGTTAATTCAAGACATAGGAAGTACAATGGTGCTTATTGGCTCTTTCTACCATGAGATATGGTCACTTTTAGTGGTTCACTACCTTATTTTGGTCACATTTCATAAGGGTCAAAGTGACCTTGACCTTGATCATATGTGACCAAATGTGTCTCATGATGAAAGCATAACATGTGCCCCACATAATTTTTAAGTTTGAAACAGTTATCTTCCATAGTTCAGGGTCAAGGTCACTTCAAAATATGTATACAATCCAACTTTGAAGAGCTCCTGTGACCTTGACCTTGAAGCAAGGTAAACCAAACTGGTATCAAAAGATGGGGCTTACTTTGCCCTATATATCATATATAGGTGAGGTATTGAATCTCAAAAACTATAGAGAAAATGGGAAAAATGTGAAAAATAGCTGTTTTTTAGGCAACATTTATGGCCCCTGCGACCTTGACCTTGAAGCAAGGTCAAGATGCTATGTATGTTTTTTGGGGCCTTGTCATCATACACCATCTTGCCAAATTTGGTACTGATAGACTGAATAGTGTCCAAGAAATATCCAACGTTAAAGTTTTCCGGACGGACGGACGGACGGACGGACGGACGGACGGACGACTCGGGTGAGTACATAGACTCACTTTTGCTTCGCATGTGAGTCAAAAATGCATGCACACAGCATTAGCGTTCACCAGAAATGTACAGTATCTAACCGTGTTTTGTCCGAAAATACCCGAAAAAAACACTCATCAACCAGTCAGTCATTCCAGTTGCCGTGCCCAACTGAGTGGATTTTTTCTTCAGCGAATTTCAATTGTCTTCTGGTCAATGACGGTTTACAAAAAATGTGCATGATCATTGAAACATCATAAACAACTCAGATGTAAAAACTTCACACATTCCCCCGAAATCGGCCTATGCTGCCAGAATGGGCGGTAAAAGCCGTCATACACATTAGGTATTCCAAACCATTTTTTTAAATCAAAGTTTATGAAAAGAAATTGTTACAGCTTTATAGAACTTTTTATGCTGATTAAAATGATGTTAGGACTATTTATGTACGATAATATTTAAGAAAGATATGCGATTTTTCCTCGTTTTGGGACTTAGAATTTGTTTTGCGTGAAACACTATTAGGTGATTTCTAGCACCCACAATAACACATAAAAATCCACTCGTGCAAAAACATGAGTGAACGTGGGAGTTCCAGCCCATGAACGAAGAAGAAGAAGAGCACTCACATCAGCACAGGTGTGACACTGAACATGGTTGCCACAGTTGGGGCACTCGGAGGGGGAGGTAATGTAGTACTCCTCGTCAGGTGTCCAGTCTTCAGGGTTCTCCCCCTCTACCCCCTCTGTTCTGTTTGCCACACAGGTAATGTTGGTGTCGTTGCGCAGAACGCAAGTCCTTGTTACCTGCACACAAAGACAGATATATAAGAAATTGTAAGAAGCCAGTTTCCCCCGAAAGCGGCATGTGGCTGCCTAAATGGCGGGGTAAAAACCGGCCATGAAAAAAACCCACGAGTGTACCATGGGAGTTTCAGCCCGTGAATGAAGAAAAAGAAGAAGTAAGAAGCCAGTTAAACATCAGTCTGAAAAATCAAGCCAAAGTAACAACTTCTTTTCATTATCCAATACATTTGTTTTAAATATCCATCTGTGCAAGTTTCTACATTCTGGAACACATTTCAAACTTGGGTACACTCTGAAAAGGACTGTCTTCAGGCATGATTGCATCAAGCTTCGTAAATCTTCCCTGCTGGCTAACCTAAGAAATATTTTGCGTTCTTCTACCACACACACACACACACACACACCACACAAACACACACACATGTTTACACCACACACACACACACACACACTCAACACACACACACACACACACATGCATACACCACACACACATACACACCACACACACACCCTAATCCCCCACATACACTACTGACCACCACCACCCCTAACACACACTTTACCCTCCCCCCCTCCACACCACACACACCTGACACCAGCTGCAGAGAGTGTCGGTCAGACAGCCCAGACAGTAGTAGTACTGGTCACAGTGGCCTTTGCCGTAGGGTTCCTCCCTCAACACACACACACACATTAACCCCCCCTCCCCCCCCCCCACACACACACACACACACCTGACACCAGCTGCAGAGAGTGTCGGTCAGACAGCCCAGACAGTTGTAGTGCTGGTCACAGTGGCCGTTGCTGTAGGGCTCCAAGAACTCGGAAGTGATGACCTGGAAGCGCAGGTTATTGGTTGAGGAATTGAGGAATCCGTTCCAGCTGATCTTGACCTCGGAGCTGTGGCCACTGGAGTCCTTGCTGGGGTACATCTGTCTCTGGACCTGCTCCGTCACCTGGTGCAGCAAATACAAAAGCTCATACAGTGGAACCCCCCTTTAAGACCCCCAATTTAAAGATTTCCCTCCTTTTATAGACCCTGTTTTCTCAGACTTTCCGTTCATAAACTCTGTGAATTTACCCCCTATTTTAAGACTCCCTTCGTTGTAAGACCTGATTTCGTCACATTTTTTTAAGGTCTTAACTCCTTGTCTCCCAGGTACGGATATATACCCACTCATATTGCTCTATCTCTCCCAGGTACGGATATATCCGCTCAGACTGTTAGCTTCAGTCGCTTCATGTAACGTCGATCTAACGCCTGCATTCCAGCGTGTTTCTACAGTTTCTACACAGTTACTACAATTCTGCATGACCTACTGCAGCACAGCTGGTCTCGGCTAAAAAAATACTTGGTCAACATAGGTGGGGTACAAAGTGTTAAAGACCTTGTTTTCTCAGACTTTCTATTCATGACCTCTGTGAATTTACCCCCTATTTTTAAGACTCCCTCTTTTTTAAGACCTGATTTTGTCAGATTTGTTTTTTAAGTTTTAAAAGAGGGGTTCCACTGTATTTATTTGTTAATTTTCATAACTTTATTGTCCCATTGCATGGAAATTCGGGTCGCTTCCTCCCAGTGGAAAGCTAGCAGCAACAAGAGTGGCGCTACCCAGGTGTGTGGGTGTTTAGGTGTAATCAGCCACCTGCACTTACGGCACAATGACCCAGGTCTTTTACATGCCACAGTGCTGACATGGGGGAGGAACATGGATACCGGTTCTCTGAGTCTGCACATAAAGTTGACCTGTGTCTGTCACTGCCCGGATTCGAACCTGTGACCCTAGGATCACAAGACCAGTGCTCTACCCACTGAGCTACCGGGCCTCTGGTAACTTGATAAAGAAAAGTGTTACAACTTGTGTTTTGTTTTTATTTATTCAACACACCAAGTCTGTCTAGTTTCTGTTCTTCCTGCAGTGGTGTAACCTTATTACCACGGGGAGGGGAGATAGCTCAGTCAGTCAGTCGCGGCACTCGCTTGAAAACAAGTTGTTGCTATTGGCGTAGATTCTCGAGTCTCAGGGTTTGGAAAACACAAATACAAGCATACAGGAGAAAAAAAAATGGGTAGTGTGATTCTGTCGCTGCACGCTATTCCTAGGGATAGAAGCCCTAATTACCTTGAGGGAACTTCCCAAGAACAATAAATACCAAATACCACTACCAAGATCAGAAAAGAAAACGGTTCAACAGGTTACACTCTGTGAGAAAGATGCTCAGTACTACACTACTACAAACAGTTATTGGGGTCAAGGACATTCAATTCACTGAGATTAAGTCCTCACCTGTGCCAGGTAGTACTTGTGACCCCTGCTGACGTCTGGAAAAAGCGCCCCTTCTTGTTTGCGATGCGCGGTTGACGTGTTAAAAGACGACTGCTTTCCTATGGAAATCACTTTCTCCTGCACACATAAGAGCTGTTCGTTAACATCCGTCTAAAACACTTTGACGTTAACCCAAAGGGATAACTTCATTGCACCTGTCCTCTTCTTCTTCAGTGTTCCAGAATTTTCTGGTTACGTGTGAGCTCATTTGCCCATTTGGGTTCCCCAAACTATACTCTGAGAGCATAGTCAGCTTCACTCCGCTTTCGTTGAGTAGGCATGCTGGGTATTTTCGTGTTTCCATAACCCACCAAACTCCGACATGGATTACAGGATCTTTTCCGTGCGCACTTGGTCTTGTGCTTGCGTGTACACACGAAGAGGGTTAAGTCACTAGCAGGTCTGCACATAAGTTGACCTGGGAGATCTGAAAAATCTCCACTCTTAACCCACCAGGCGGCAGCGACCGGGATTCGACCTCACGACCTCCCGATTAGGAGACTGACGTGTTACCACCACGCCACTGCGCTCGTTAAGGGATAACTTCATTGCACCTGTCCTCTAATGAGAGGGGAAGGGTATTTCAACAAACCAGCTCACAACAGAAAATGTCCTTCGTTCAGAGACGTCCTCTCCCTGGAGGGGCCTCACCTTACATACCTGCCGTTTCCAACTCCACTGCATCAAATTTCACAATAACAACAAAGCATACATTACATGGAGTCAAACTTTGTAAGATCCAGTGTCAAAATATGTTGCATAAAGTATCCTCACTCCCAATCTAAGACTTCCTCCTTTTAAATACCTTGCTTTTCCAGATGCTCTGTTCCGAACCTCTGTAGACTTTCTTCCATATTTAAACTCTGTCCTTTTTAAGACTTGATTTTCTTGGAGTTCTGACGGTTTTATAAGGGGGTGTTCCACTGTCTAGCACTTTTTTTGGCCCATTATCAGCATTATTCATTCTGCAACAGCACTTCACATTTACAGGGGTGATTTTCAAACAAAAATTCCAAAACTGAACTTTTTTTTTTTAACCTAGCCAGCACCTATCCTCAACCTCGGTCCATCGTATCGCAACTAACAAACAGATTGATTTAAATTCAACTTTACAACAACCACAAAAAAGTCAATGCGGAATTCCGTATAATACGGAAGGAAAATCACCCATGCATTTACTCTCCCAACTAACCTTGCTTTCTTCTGTCTCGTCATCGCTGAGGTAGAGCCTGGCCTGTGCGTTAGACAAACCCAGGTAGAGGTGAAGCTGGTTCCCCGGAGGAGGAGTGGCGTTCAGTGGATGTAAGAATCCGATGAATCTTGCCGTGTACGTGAAGTCACTCTCGATTTTGTGAGTCGACACGTATCCCAGGGTGCCACTTGTTGAACGTTTGATTGACAGCTGTAACAAGTCAAATTAACATTCAGCACTGCTTTAAAAAAGATGTCACTCCTTTCCTTTTCTTGTTCGATTACAGAATAATAAATCACCCAAACAAATTACAGTCGTCTGATCCATGTATTCACTGAAAGAATAACAAGGATTTTTAGTGACAAAAAGAAAGCAATGCAGATCAATGAGACAACTAAAAACAAAAACCCGATTAATCTTCAGAGCTACACTTCAAGAGTGATCACGGCACTCAAGAAAATGAAGACAACAATTGAAAGAAACGACTCAGCGTACAAACAGCAGAAAGAGATAACAGGAAAAAAGAATAAGAAAGAGACGGCAAAATACAGACAACAAAAAAAGAACAGAGAGAAGAAAATTGACCTTGTCAGGAAAGGAGAAGTTTATGTAGTTCTGCTATTTGAATAACAAAAAAGTGTATAAAAAGAAATAACAGACAACTAAAAAGAAAAAGAAAAAGAAAAAGGAACGAAACAATAAAAAAGAACACAGAGAAGACATCTTACCTCATCAGGAAAGGAGAGATTCATGGGGTAAAAGAAGAAACAGATACCTAAAAAAGAACAAGAGGCGAAGCCTTCAAGGCTCACGTAAGAAATCGACAAATAGTAACACAATCAATCACTCCGTCACATATACACACACACACAGTAATTGTTTGTTTGTTTATTTGTTGCTTAACGTCCAGCCGACTACGCAGAGCCATATCAGGACGAGGAAGGGGGGGATGAAGGGGGCCACTTGTCAAGCGATTCCTGTTTACAAATGCACTAACCCATTACTTGTGTCCCAGCAGGCTTTAGTAAAACTAAATTAATACCTACTGGAAGATTACCAGTTTCCAGTATGTTAAAATAGGCTTAACCTATCTACTGCTGGACTTACATCAGAACACTAACAGATTAAACTATACATGAATCGCGAGACAAGCGGCAAGAGAAGAGATTTTTGGAAAAAATACAGGTGAATGAGCAAGAAGGCAGAAAAAAGAAAGAATTCATGAAGAAAAAGAGAGCATGACAGGAAAGAGGAACCAAAAATCTACCTAACAGCAAACTAGAAAGCTCCTGCGGTTCCAAAAACAGGAGGGGCTTTTAATTTCATAACCGCAGTGCCCCACTGCGGGAACACACACACAGTAAGAATAGGTGACACGGTGCAAGAGTGCGAGACACTAGATCTAGATCTGTCTGTCTGTAGCCTACTTACGGGGACACGACTGCCAGATCGACACTGCGCAGACACCGGAAACACGCTGTGCAGATTAACCTGTAGGAAATATCCTTTGGTATCTTCTGTATCTATTCTTCTGGAGCTACGAAACCGAACAATATGAAATCGTCTTCTCCGAATCGGCGAACTGCAGCTCGGTGATGACTGTATCTATACCACAATCCTTCACGCGATCTGACCTAACCTTGACCTCTGACCTGGTCTACATACCACACACGACACAAACCAGTCACCTGTGTTTACCCCCCAAAAAAAAAACCACCACCAGTTTTCTTTGGATACACACTTTAACTACATACGTGCCGACGAAATGTTGATCATTGCTTCAATACTTCGAAGCTGTTGCTTGGATAATAACCAGGTAAACTTAGTATTTCGGTGTTCAGTCAAATGTTAAAGTTTCTACCACAGACATACATACATACATACGCACGCACGCACGCACAGACAGACAAAAGTTAGCATAGCATAGGCTACACTTACGTGAGCCAAAAACCACAGGGACAACAAAACAGAAGGCAGAGAAGACAACTGACCTCGTCAGGAAAGGAGAGATTCATGGGGTTATGTTATTTTGTGAAAAGTGGAGAAAAAGAAGAAACAGATAACTATAACACAGAAAAATACAGAGACAACAAAACAGAAGACAGAGAAGACAACTGACCTCGTCAGGAAAGGAGAGATTCATGGGGTTGCGGTACTTGATCCAGTGAAGGCCGGCAGGGAAGTCATCGCGCTGACACTGCAGTATGGTGGTCAGGTTCTTGCTCAGCCCTCCCCACCAACCCACGTTGCCAGACCGTGTCTGGTTGGCCACCTTGCAGGTGCCTACGGGAGCTAAAACATAAACAGCGATAAGATAATTACATTCTTTTGGAATGGGCTGGATTTAGTCTTCTTCTTTTGCTTCTTCTCGTTCGGCCAAAAGCAGAGGTGCACCACGTACAAAACGCTTCATGACAGCTGGATTTAGTCATTTACAATGGAACCTGCCCTAAGGACCTCGTCTTAATAACGGCCACCTGCTCATTACAACCATCCCAAAGAAATCCGATCACGAGCACCTGTCTACAAGGACCGATTTCTCCTGTACATATACACCCCATCACGCACACTCAGATCATCCGCTGACACCAGGCTACTGAAAGTTGAGCGCTTCAACAGGAAGCAGCATGGAGCAAGAAGCTTCTGTTGTGCTGCACCACCACTCTGGAACTCTCTTCCCTTCTCTGTCAGACACTGCACCTCTCTCAGCTCTTTTAAACAACAGTTGAAAACTTTCTTTTTCACAGAATATTACACCAACCTGGCCTAATGTCTTCTTCATTCCATTTCTGCACATACTCTATGATTGTTGAGAGTGTTAGCTGTGTATGTTTGTATATATATAGTGTGTATTGCATATATGATTATTGTGTGAACAGTACATGTGGTGATTTGTGTCTGTATGATTAATTTGTTTTATGTAGGTTGTACTTTTTAATTGTTCTATTCTGTATATATATATGTTCTTTTGTAAAGGGCCTAGAGCCATAGGTTAGGCCCTTAAAAATGTCCAGTTATTATTATTATTCAGTGATGTACATTTTAGTCGGTCTCCGGTCTCTGACCGATCCAATTTCCCCAGGACCTATAGCTTTAACCCCAGCA
Source organism: Littorina saxatilis (assembly GCF_037325665.1). NCBI lineage: Eukaryota > Metazoa > Mollusca > Gastropoda > Littorinimorpha > Littorinidae > Littorina > Littorina saxatilis. The sequence continues at coordinate 28,387,905 of NC_090259.1, forward strand.
GGACACAGGTCCGATTAACCTACAGAAGAAGTGGTCAAGGGTCCGATCGTTTTTGACAATGAAGCGGACATGCAGACTGTTCAATTTTCAAGAGGAAAGCTTGTTTCGGTTTTGCCAAGCGAAAGTAAACACTGCGTGAGGAAAGCTGGTTTCGGTTTTGCCAAGCGAAAGTATGCACTGCGTGTGACCAGTTTGTTGAGTGAACGAGGCACCATATGGGATCTGATTCTTTGAATTAATTTATCCTCAAGTTGGATCAAGAAGAAAAAAAGAAAACCGAACCCATATGGTGCCTCGAGTGCATTCATTGGCTCAGCAATAAATCGTTTAAACCAATGGGAACCACCCGTGCATGTTCGCACATGCGCAAGGCATTACTTTTCGTCATAATATCCGGAAAAACCGTTGTGCGTTCGAACGAAAATAAAACGAAAGAGAAACGACATGGGTCCGAAAAAAAAGCTCAAAGCAGATAAAAATCAGCAGACATTGATGTCCATGCTGCGTTCGCCAGCCACTGTGGCTTCAGCTGAACCAACAACAACGTCAACCGAGAACGAACTCGTCGAAGTGGAGAGTGATGGTGAAAGTGCAACCGACAACTGTTCAAATAACTTTGAAATGTGATTCAATCCTTTGAGTATCTAGTCATGACAGTCGCGGAAGGTGGAAGAATTTAAACTGAAAAATCTTTTTAAATGCGGTTTTACGAGTCGTGTTTTTGTCCTATTGAAATTGCAATCTCAGGACACTGTGTCCTATTGATTTTCAGTCTTCAGGACAATTGTCCTAAAGGCTGCTAGAAAAATGTACATCACTGATTATTATTATCTTGAACGGTCGTCATAGACATGTTCGACTATACGACTCGACGTGTTACCAGGAGAAAGGACGCAGGGGTCAACATTGAGGAAAGAAAGAAAGAAGAAAAAAAAACATTGAGGAAAGAAGTTGCACCTTGTACTGTAGTCCAGAAATTAAGGTATGAAAATGTACTTGCCTTTTAACACCCCTCCAATTCAAGACCTAATTTTCTCAGACTTCTGTAACAAAAAAATAGGTAAAAAAAAATCTTTTTTTTTTTAAATTGCGGCAGCAAACTGGACATACCTGAGCGTGTCTGACACTTTGCCTCCTTGACACACCAGCTGCACTGGCTGATGTGCACCTGTCTCCGATGCGACACGTCTGTCAGGTTGGCCCCTCGTCCATGGCTGACACAGGCACCACAGGTGTGCAGGGCGTGGCAGATACCTGGGCAGCGGTCAGGTGTGTCTTGTGGCTCTCCTTTACACAGCTGAAAGACAAAATAAAGATGTGCAGGTATGACTATGAGGGGAGCGGTTGTATCAGTCCAGGCATGAGATCCTGAAATGGTGAACAAGTCTGAAACATTTTAACAGTTGTCCAGAACATTATAAGATGTGTGTGTGGGCGGGGATGTAGCTCAGTCGGTAGCGCGCTGGATTTGTATCCAGTTGGCCGCTGTCAGCGTGAGTTCGTCCCCACGTTCGGCGAGAGATTTATTTCTAAGAGTCAACTTTGTGTGCAGACTCTCCTCGGTGTCCGCGAACACCCCCGTGTGTACACGCAAGCAAAGACCAAGTGCGCACGAAAAAGATCCTGTAATCCATGTCAGAGTTCGGTGGGTTATAGAAACACGAAAATACCCAGCATGCTTCCTCCGAAAACGGCGTATGGCTGCCTAAATGGCGGGGTAAAAAACGGTCATACACGTAAAATTCCACTCGTGCAAAAAACACGAGTGTACGTGGAAGTTTCAGCCCACGAACGCAAAAGAAGAAGAAGATTATAAGATGTCTTGTGGCTTGTTGTCAGACCAGCTTTTTTGACTGTCCGAGGGGGAGCATAATTAGTGTCTTATGTTGCATCTCTATCGACTGAAGCAGAAGGCACATCTGCAGTACAATGTATTGAAAACAAGGTGAAAGCCATGTAACCTACATCATTTTCAACTTTTACTTTGTTCGAGGCTCTTTTCCTCAAACTTTAACAAACTAATTAATTTAATTGGACAACGACCTGCAAAACTGTGTGCAACTGTGACTGAACAGTTCAGTAAAAAAAAAAAAAAAAAAAAAAAAAAAAAAACCTTCACTGCCACAGTATAACAGCATTATCCGAACGGTCTATGAGAAAGAAATGTGTTTAGAACCCCTACAAGTACTTGGACAGTGGTTACCTCCCATTTAGTTTTCAGAAATGTCCTGAAATGTTGTTGACACAAATCCCACGTATGAGATACGGTTATGGGCGTAGGACAAACCGAAAATGACCACGTATTACATACGGGGTGGGCAGTGAAGGGGTTAAGTATTTATTTACACGCTTAATGTTAGGTTCCCTTGTCACACTGTTGGGTTCAAGCATTACAGATGTGCACATGTAAATCAGGCAATCCACTAAAGGAAGAATGAGTTTCACGGACATAAATAACGTGGGGGGTCCAGGTGGCCGCGTAGGTCCACTGGCGGGGTCCAGGGGCAGGACCTTATGAGAGTCTGGGGGCAACACCCTCCGAAGCTGAAGCTGAAGCATGTTGGCCTTGTAAATATAAATAACCCCCTCTGGGGAAAGATACATTGTGCATGTAAAGATAAACACTATTTTGTTTTGTTTTTAGATTTTTGTTGCTTTCTCAGAAATCCACGAAAATCTTGGAGATTTGGATTGCCTGACATATATATATATATATATATATATAATGCAAGAATGCAATATGCAATCTTTTCCACAAAGTGATCATTAAATCCACTGACCTCGGAGTGAGAGCGATGCACACATCTGGACCTGGGAGAGCTGAGCTGAATCCCTCCCTTGCAGAAGACACATTCTGGGTCGTCAATGCACAACCTCATATCGCCGTATAGCTGGCAGTGGTCAGAGTCATTGGATACCACAGTCTGCAGTGGGAAGTAGACATTCCATGACAATGAGATGTCAGTTGATGGAGACTGATTACAAGGTTGAACCTCACACACAGACACCACCTCACCCTCACACACTTACACACACATAGCCACAAACATACACACAGTCACAAACAAACACACACACACACACACACACACACAAACAAACACACACACACACACACACACACAAACTAGGTGCACTATATTTTCTCTGAATAATCCAGAGATACTGAAAAAGAGAACGCTCACTCTCTCTTTGGCATCACTTACAGTTTATGGAATCTGAAGCCAGAAACAGTAGTTTCAACCAACCCATCAGACCAAAACAAATCATTCAAATGTGACGTACAGAACTGTTCCATAATGGGGTTTCGACCAGCTTCCCCTTGCAATGGTATCCCATACTTCTAGTATGTCCAATTGTTCACGCCTCCATTATGCGGCCGAGACAGCTGATAATGTTTTTCCAATTACAGTGGTACCTCTCTTTACGACCCCTCTCTTTTACGGGTCCCTCAATATTACGACCGACTTTTCTCTGACGGATTTTTTCTCCTTCTTTGTCTTAGTATTTCTCACCTCCATATTACGTCCCCCTCTCTAATACGACATACGACCGTCCATACGTGGACTTATAACGACCTTTCCCAAAATTATCACGGGTTTGGTTTACTCTAACTTATATCTCCAGTCGAGTGAGTAAGTGATACGGACACAAACACGTGCTGAAATCCTGTCCGTGTACAACATCACTTCGGCACGCAAACGGCTGAAGCCATGGTTTTTCGTTTTTATTTCAGGTCATTACTTTATTTTGTATAGATAAAGGTCATTCGCCAGATGTCTGCTTCATTTTGCAAAGAACTGTGCAGGAACTCCTACCTTTTAAACACGCAAAGTTACAGAAACGTTATTAAAGTAATCCGATCATCGAACCAAAACTGAAAGTTGTGGTGACGTCATGAAATTTTGCGATGTACGTACATGCAAAGCGCGTGAAAATTTTTTCGGTCTAGCTAACAATGGCGGCAGACGAACACGGTTTTGAAATCTGGAACTGTTCTTGGTTTTCCCCGATCCGTGACCGAATGACGCGATATACAACCACATGTACGTGAACAATTCCAGAAGAAGACGTTTTTCATTTCTAGGCTCAAGTTAGCGGTCTTTCTTTCACTGCATCTCTGAACAGCCCATCAAACATCTATAAACAAACATTATGACAACATAATTTGACACTTATCTAGGGCGGGGATGTAGCTCAGTCGGTAGCGCGCTGGATTTGTATCCAGTTGGCCGCTGTCAGCGTCAGTTCGTCCCCACGTTCGGCGAGAGATTTATTTCTCAGAGTCAACTTTGTGTGCAGACTCTCCTCGGTGTCCGAACACCCCCATGTGTACATGCAAGCACAAGACCAAGTGCGCACGAAAAAGATCATGTAATCTATGTCAGAGTTCGGTGGGTTATAGAAACACGAAAATACCCAGCATGCTCCCCTGAAAGCGGCGTATGGCTGCCTAAATGGCGGGGTAAAAACGGTCATACATGTAAAAGCCGTGGGAGTTTCAGCCCATGAACGAACAAACAAAGACACTTATCTAGTGTAATTGTAAAACTGCTAATACACTTCCTGAGACATACCGGATACGGAGCGACTGCAGAAAGCACCTTGTACACCATGAGATCATCCAGCACTTGGCCAGAGTAACCTCCAACAATCAGCATCAAGTTGCCCCTAGCAACTGCTGCCTGGTGTCCAAAACGACCTTTTGCTGTCAAGGGACCTGGAAAAACAAAACAAAATACGTGTACACATAAACATACACTACAGTGGGATGACTCACCTTTCTCCTTTCACACCTCTCATTTTCACACCCTACTTTTTTCTGACCTTCTGTTATTGTTAAACTTAAAAGAAGGGTTCCACTGAAAAAATAAAACTAATACAAATTACACAAACAAATGTGCACCTGTTACCTGTAGGTGTGCACACATAGGCATACACACCCACACACATAGGCATACACACCCACACCCACAGGCATACACACCCACACCCACAGGCATACACACCCACACCCACAGGCATACACACCCACACCCACACACATAGGCATACGCACCCCCACACATGGCACTCACAACACAACTTATCACCCATGTAGGTCCAACATACACACACATCCATGCATACACTCCCCCCCCCCCTCCCACTCCCCATTTACCAACACACAAAAAGATCAAGCCTCACCTGTAAAATAGGTGTGGTTGAGCCAGACATGGCAGCCCAGGTGGTAGAAGTACATCCTGGCGTTGTAACAGATCTCCAGCCCTGAATGATCGTGTGTGTTACCACCATACACCACCATGTAATTCCCTATCAGCACCGCCGAATGGAACGCTCTCTCCTTGGGAATTTTGGACTCCTCCCAGTTGCTGTTGATAAGTTCCGTCCAGTAATTATCTTGCAGGCTGAGGGAGTAGATCCTCCGAGAGCGGTCGCTGAAGAGAGCGCTGCTTTGGATGTATCCCCCAAAGACGATCAAGGCGTTGGACTCTCTGTGGTAAACCGTGGAATGGCCCACCAGACGCTTGGGGGGGTAGCGGCTACCCTTGATCACCACCACCTCCCATGATTCCGCGTTCGTTGCATCGATGCGATAGACACTGTCTCGAGACACCCTGTCCTCTGTCTTACCCCCTATCAAGTACAGCCATTGGTCGACGGCCGTCAGCGTGTGTCCCGTCACCGGAAGTGGCGACACTGAGCCGTTCCTGCCTTTCAATGCCCACGTTTCCGACGTGGTGTTGAAGTACCACAGTTCGTTGCTGTGCGACCCGTTGGCCAGGACCCCTCCGAAGACGAAGAACCCTTCACCGTGCCCCGCCATGGCGTGCCCGCTCCTGGGCAGAGGCCAGGGCTGTGAGTCTGAGACAGGGACACCCTCCCAGCGGTTAGTGTGGAAGCAGTAGTGGGAGAGGTCGTTTAGCACCGAATTGAGATCGAACCCCCCAAACACCCACAGGCAGTCCGCCTCCTCCAGAAACACAGCGGTGTGAGACGTCCTGCCTTTGAAGCCGCTGCCCGAGGGTTGCAGGGTGTACCACTCCGCCTGCCCCGCCCTGTCCGCCAAGGAGACGTTGCATGCGTGGCCTGCGTAGCCTTCCTCGCACTCGCAGCGTTTCTGGCTGAGCGAGACTGGAACACAGGTGCCGTGGTCATTGCAGTTGTCCACGCAGCCCCGGTGCTGGCAGCCGTCGCCATAGTGATCGCTCTGGCAGTGGCAGGTGTGGTTGACGCAGGTGCCATGGTTGCTGCAGTTCCAGGGACAGTCGTAGATGAAGTACCTGGCGTCAAAGCCTTCCTTCAGGTAGTTGCGGTCACTATACAGGTACAGCAGCATCTGGCACACACACACAAAAACACATTATTTCATTGTAAGTAAAATTGTGCTTTCAATAACTTTGAATAAGTGTGATTTTGTAGTCTGGCTATTGAAGATTGGCACCTACTCCCCCCCCCCTCCCCCCCTCCCCACTATCTTCTTGTAAAATGTGAACAGGGTATTCTCAATTTCACCCCTCCCAACTTACTCCATCCCCTCACCCCAGAGTTCTCTCTGTCAGCCACTAAAAGTGAAACAAACACCGACTTTGGACAAAATTAAAGACCCCTTCTTTGATTTATAGATCTGTGAAATCTGACACACACTAAAGAGGGTAGAATTTCCTAGCTCCCCGGTTTGAAAGGAAGTTAACACACAAAAAAAAGAAGATTCACCAAAAGAACAGCAACACAGAGAGGACACTTTCCTCTCTTGATTTATCTTTGAAAGCTGATACCTGCATAACAGGGTAGAATTTCTTTGCTCCCCCTCTCGAAGAGTTCCCAGTTAAACACAAAAAGAAGATTCGTGTTATCATTAATATCAAGCAACAACACACTAATCTCTTCTTGTTCTCTTGGAAAAGTCATTATTCACCCCCCCATCTCCCCCACTTTGATTAAAAAAAAAGTATAAATTTTGTTTCACTTTCTGGCACATGAATAACTTTCATGTAATTTGACTCCAGTTGTGAGACATACTTAACAAAGTAGAAAGGGAAGGCTGCTGTGGTGAAAGAACTTTGGGAATAAGAGTTATTGAGTTAGTGTGAGTGTGTGTGCGTGTGTTTGTTGTGTGGTGCGGTGTGGTGTGGTGTGGTGTGGTGTGTGTGTGTGTGTGTGTGTGTGTGTGTGTGTGTGTGTGTGTGTGCATGTCAGTCTGTTGGTTTGATATAAATGTATGTTTTCCTCTGGAAGAATACACAGGTCCTAACTCAAACTTGCCATAACACACACACACACACACACACACACACACACACACACACACACACACCAAAAACAAACCACAACCCTAAAACAAAGCCACTCACATATCCAGAGCGTGCAGTGACAGGGTGCGGCATGCTGTCACCACTGAGTGTGGCCAGGAGGGGGCTAGTGTAGGAGTTGCCATCGTAGATGAAGAGAAAGTCAAAGGAACATTCGGTTGACATGCTCTTGAAGTGCAGATGGATGGTCTTATTGGGGCTCCCAGCTGCAACACAAATCACAAATTAGAAAACTCTGTCTTCTTCTACGTTTGTGGGCTGAAATTCGCACGTACACTAGAGTGCACAATTGTGCTTTAACTCACATGTAGAAGGATACCCCTACCCCATATTATATGCTTTTTTGCTTGGGAAGGAAGGCATCTTGTAACTTCTGGAACAATTACTGAATCAGTAAAACTAACAGAGAACAATACATACAGAATACAGAATCTTTAATTGCACAAGGTTGGGAATTTGTTATGACATTACGGCTAAGAAACATTCAATCCAGCCATGTACACCAACACACACATCATTTATAAATACAAACTGATCAACAACATCAATTTAAAAACAACACTGGACAGCATTTAAGTTTTAACAATACAAACACTAAAACTAGCAGCATACACTCAAAGCTTCCTCACCTCAAGTCGCATGCACACACACACACACGCACGCACGCATGCTTGCACGCACGCACACACACACACACTTGTGTACTTCATTAGAAGCTCAATTTTGATTTTGTAAAGCTCGCAGTGCATTTCACACTTTCAGAGTCGAGTATATTCACACATCATAATAAATAATCTTCTTGCACACCTGATGCTAATTTCCACCAGTTGTACAAACAATGTCTTTTGCACATTTTCAACATAAGGAAAGTGGAACTTTGAATTGACAACTTCCCCTGATGTTAATTTCCACCAGTTTTACAAATAATGTCTTTTGCACATTTTCAACATAAGAAAACCAGAAGCCTGGATTGTTATTACACACGTACAACCCCCCCCCCCCCCCCCCCCCCCCCATATCAACTACACAAATAATACACAGGGGTATAACATTGTGGGAAAACTATTATCAAAACTCAGATGCAACAGACAATATTCCTCCTATGACGGTATGGCACGGAGGCTAACTTTGTGACTGTGTTCCTTTTAGGCTTATTGAATAATACATGGCATTTAAAGTGTCTCTGTGCCAAGGCCTTCCATTTTCCTGTGGGCCAGCCAGAAGCTAAAAAAAAAAAAGGCCCAAATGTCACAGCTAGAGCATCAGATTTTCACTCTGTCCTAGCCATAGCATTAATTAGCACAACATTTGCATCGTAATGGTGCAGATCAGGTTTTGCATCATAATGGTGCATGTGATGCTTGGCATCATCTCATTATCTGGATGCACTGTGCAGGTTTGACTGAGCTTCGTGATTCAAGCTAGACCACTTTATGACATGGCCTTTCAAAGCGTAAACGTTGGAGGTCACTACAAGACCTTGGCCAGGAGTAGAAAAGTTGGCCCTATGTAATAGCTGATCTGACCATAGTATTTAGAACACTCTTTTCAAGACCACCAATAATTTGATTAAACAGTGATTGAACGCAGAAAACTGCAGTAAACTACTAACTTGAATAAGTTTTCTGCACTCAATTACAATTTGTTTTGTGACTGTGAAAGTAAGAACAAAAAGAACACTCAGTCCCTATAAGGTTCACCTGCTCTTTGTTATGTTTTTATGGCCGTCCCATGTGTTTCTTCTTCTCTGAAATAAAAATGTCAGGATTTTCAACCGATGTGGCAGATTAACTTCAGTAATACTATTAGGCCAAAAAGAAAAATATGTCTGTTTCCGGTAACCCGACCGACCCTATTTTTAAGCGCCGACCCTAAAGTTTTTTTCCCGCTTTAGCACAACAACAACAAAAAAAATAAAAAATATGAAGTCAAGTATACTTTATTTAAATTCAATATATCTAGGTCAAAAACATGAGCTAAATAGTTGTAAGTAAACAAAGGAAGCGTTTAATTTTTTTTTTTTAAAACACGTAAAAAGACGGTAACAAAACGTAAGAAAAAGGCAAAAATAAAAACAAACAAAAACGACAGACCGACCCTATTTTTTTCGGCGATGTTACCAGAAACAGACGTATTTTTCTTTTTGGCCTTACTAGTATTAGAGCCCCTTTTAAGTTGTAATGATGCAAACTTTTCAAAGCGAGGTGAAGCGAGTACCACACTGCCGACTGGCTTTAACCTGCAGTTGTGACAAACAAATATCTCTGATGTGTATCTATTATTGTAAAGTGTGCACTTAATATATGATACCCTTTTTTTCGAAAATATACCCATCAGAGTTCACGATTCGCTGTGGCAACGATGGCTGGCCCGTAGTTATTGCTGACAATGTGCTTTGACTGATGACACTGGTCAGCAGCATGATACTTGTTTCGCCTCGCTTTGAAAAGCTTGCATCAGTAAAACGAGCTCTTACTCTGCCACATTGTTTTAAAAACCCTGAGCGTGGCAGAATTCTTTCCAGATTACGGCTTTTCAGTATTGGCAGCGTATCTAACCTCTACACATTAAAGACCTATAGATACATGTACTAAACAGGATGTTCAACTGACAGTTATGTCACATAAAATGTCACAACTTCAAACAAGTAGACTCCCTCTATACATCTTCGCTCTGATCCAAGCTTTGATCTTTTCCCCCTTGTCAAATGGCTTGTAATAGCTTATGACAATAAACCAATGAAATGTATAATTGCACCCAACGGTCAAGCATGCCCCTCCCTCACCCCCACCCCACAGTCCTATCCCCTGCAGCCTCCATTACTTTCTTTATCCTATATCAGGGATGTTGCTGGAGTTTATTTTCTTCACCAAATTTGCAGAAATGGCTGTGAAACTGAAAGTTTAACTTTAGGCAGCCCTTGCCCCACCCTGAACAAGTTCAGGGCAGCTCTGCAAAAATGACAGCAGAAGATTTCAGTGATTTGAAAGAAGTTTCATCGCTTCATTTTCTTCTTTTTACATTTTAGTTTTGACTAAATATTTTAACATAGACGGGGGAATCGAGACGAGGGTTGTGGTGTATGTGTGTGTGTCTGTGTATGTGTAGAGCGATTCAGACAAAACTACTCAACTGATCTTCATGAAACTTGACATGAGAGTTCCTGGGTATAATATCCCCAGACAGTTTTTTCATTTTTTTGATAGATGTCTTTTATGACGTCATATCCAGCTTTTTGTGATTGTTGAGGCGGCACTGTCATGCCCTCATTTTTCAACCAAATTGATCGAAATTTGGGTCAAGTAATCTTTGACTTAGTCCGGACTTAAGGATTGCATTTCAGCTCGGAAGCTTAAAAATTAATTAATTAGTTTACTCATTAAAGTTGTCATTAAAAAAAATCGTTTATTTACAGATTTAGAAATCATAACATTGTTTTCTTCATCTTCTCCTGAATTCAAAAATTTATAGATATGTTAGGTTTACTTGAAAAACGCGCTCAGAATTAAAGAAAATAGCTCGAGTATAATGTTTGTATGCTTCGCGGAGTCACGAGTGTGACCCGTCTCGGTTTTCGGGGAAGTTTAGCCGAGACTATCTGAATGTAGTCTTGGCGATGACTGGTTTTGGTGTCGATCTTGTAGTTTGATGCCTACAGATTGACTAAATGTTTTTATACCGCTTCACGAGACTTGTTTCATTTTATATTACTATGTCACTGTCTGCCGACATCTAACAACGTCTCTCAACTGAAATCCTCATCCCGTACCGACTGATAACACTTTGTTCCAAAAGACAGCAGTTTCCCTAGAGCGACCGGCATTATTAAAAAAAAAATTTTTTAAAAAAAGGGAAGACAGCATTAATTGGAATCCTTTAATGAGGCAGGAAGGGGACTCCAAGTCTTGGGTAAAGGACAAAGGGAGGGCAGTGCAGCAGCTTCTGCCTCCTGTCTGTTATTGATTTTCTAAATCAAGACCCTGATGTCAAGTATTGATTCACGCTGGGAGCTAAAAATAGCCTGCAAGCGTGGGAAAATAGTCTGCCCAACAGAAAGCGGAGATTTCCTGATGCATCTCTCTCTCTTTTATTTCCCTCCCCAGCATTGGGTGCATGCCCGCTGCAGTGTGACTGCCGGCAAGGTTACCCTTGGAGACTGACAAATATCATTATCACTGTGAGATGATGCACTGAGGTCTGCTTCTGAGTCTGACTGAACAGTGTTTGACATTGAGAGGCTAGATCATGGACTGGTACTGGTATCATACTTCCAGACTTATGCATCAGATGACGGATCGAGCTTACCACGCACATGCAAGCACAACCCCCTCACGTATACACACAGACGGAGGCAGATAATGGAGAGAAATAAAGGTTGTACAGGAACATGCAATGGCAATATTACTTCTTCTTCTTCTGCGTTTGTGGGCTGAAACTCCCACGTACACTCGTGTTTTGGCACGAGTGGGTTTTTACGTGTATGACCGTTTTTACCCCGCCATTTAGGCAGCCATACGCCGCTTCCGGAGGAAGCATGCTGGGTATTTTCGTGTTTCTATAACCCACCGAACTCTGACATGGATTACAGGATTTTTTTCCGTGCACACTTGGTCTTGTGCTTGCGTGTACACACGAAGGGGGTTAAGTCACTAGCAGGTCTGCACATAAGCGAACGACGAAGAAGAAGAAGAAGGTCTGCACATAAGTTGACCTGGGAGATCGAAAAAATCTCCCACGTACACTCGTGTTTTGGCACGAGTGGGTTTTTACGTGTATGACCGTTTTTACCCCGCCATTTAGGCAGCCATACGCCGCTTCCGGAGGAAGCATGCTGGGTATTTTCGTGTTTCTATAACCCACCGAACTCTGACATGGATTACAGGATTTTTTTCCGTGCACACTTGGTCTTGTGCTTGCGTGTACACACGAAGGGGGTTAAGTCACTAGCAGGTCTGCACATAAGTTGACCTGGGAGATCGAAAAAATCTCCACTCTTATTCTTAACCCACTTGGCGGCAGCGACCGGGATTCAAACTCACGACCTCCCGATTAGGAGGCTGATGTCTTACCACTGCGCCACTTTGCCCGTCATTAGTTACTACATGTACACTTTCTGTCACAACAATCTTGAACTAATTTCATACTCGCAGATACACCATAATACCCAGCATGCTTCCCCCGAAAGCGGCGTATGGCTGCCTGAATGGCGGGGTAAAAACGGTCATAGACGTAAACACCCACTCGTGCGAAAACATGAGTGAATGTGGGAGTTTCAGCAAAGGAACAAGGAAGAAGAAGAAGAGATACTCGCAGATTAAATTCATTAAATAATAGGTTAGCATGTGAATTATGCCTCCTACCCCCTCCCCCACCCACACATGTGTAGCCATGATCGTTTACCTCCACTGATCAGTGATATTGATAATGTGTTTGCCTCCGATTCTTTTTAGGAGTGTGCAACACTTCTACAGCAGTGATGGTGCTAGTATTTTTTTCAAACCGGTACACACACTTTTATGATGCAAACTGTCCAGAAAAAAAACCGGTAGGCTGGTCATAGGAACCAGTAAGAGTCATACCAGAATACTGGTTTTGTTGTTTTACCAGCGAAAAAAAAGGTAGTTCTAGACATCAACCGGTAGGCCAATACCAGCAGCCAATTTTTCCCAGTATTTTCTCATTTCAACCGGTAAAGTACCGGTAATTACAGGTTAACGCCAATACTGTACAGCACATACAAATCTTACTGACTTAATTATCCTTCAAGTTCAAGGTGCTTTCTATAGATCTCTCTACAGTTTACATGGTTTTTCTTCCAAAAAAACCAATTTCCTTGCACATTCACTTCCAGTGAATAGATTCACTACCAGTCTAGGAAAGAGCTTCCTGCTCAAGATTACAATGGCATCCATTCCAAGATAGTTTCAAACCAAATGAATAAAGGAGAACTTCTTCTTCTTTTTCTGCGTGAAATCTGAAAATGTCCCATCACAATTCCCTTCAGTGGGTCAAAGGGCACATTGAAATTGCATACCACTACCAGTGCCACTGCACCACCAAATGTACACTTAACATCGGATCACACACACACACACAGATAACACGATATAGGGGCTAATTCTCAGATGGCACCATATTGCACCATTTTGCATCTTTAGTCAAAATGCGTACAGGCCTCTTTGGTGCTTCTTGCCTTAGATTATGTCCCATCGGAATTTGGTTGAGGGGGACAAATGTCCCATTGCCTTTTTCTCCCAGGTTAAACCCTGTGTGTGTGTGTGTCAATGTGTGTGTGTGAGGTGTTTATTAGAATTGTAAAGCGCTTGAGGATGTGAATCCCCAAGCTGTGAATCGAGGCTTGCTCTATAGAAAAGTGATTAATCATTATTATTAAAGAATAAAGTTGACTGGGTAAGATCTACTGCTCTTTAGAGGGTTTTTTAATTGTGTGGGCTGGGTAAAAGATTACCCCCCCCCCCCCCCAATTTATCAGGGCAACCAAGGGGGTCAGGGACTGAGTCAGTTGAAGAGCATGGTCAAGCCGATTACAGATTCCATTACAGTGATAATGATCTCTGGTGTGCGATACATGCAGTAAACGCTCAACCAGTCAATGTGAAGCTGTGTGCATTAATCAATTTAATAGGTTAACAGTAATAACACCAATAACAGTCTGTACATAGTCTTTGATTACTGTTTTACTCAGAACAAAACTTAATGTGTCAGCTTCTGCTTCGTTTCTTTCCACCAGTTCGGTGTTGAATTCTTCATTGAAATGTACCGTCCATGCTAACAATATAACAGAAGATGACACTGAGCGACTGACACTGACAGCGTGGTCACAGTACAGACGGGGCCCACAGCAACTGAGATAAATATAACATGTTCTGGGGCCTACTGTTTTCACTTTCAGCCTATGTAAATTGTAATCAAATACAACCTTGGAACCCTAAAAATGAATTTCGAGTACAATTTTGTTCTGCCACAAATGGCACTATCATCTATGGTGTGATATCAGTATACACATGCAAGGATGTACATTTTTCAGAATAACAATTAAACTACAATTTGTGTATGCAAATTGACCCAGTGATAGTATACTAGGCACAACTATGTGTGCTTTGGCTAGACCTGTTAGTTTTACTTTTTGGACTTTTAGTAAAAGATTTACTTCACCCTTGGAAGTAACACACACACACATACTCATGCACACACGCATATTGCTGTGCTGTGAACGCTATTGGGACTGGTACTGGTAGATAAAAGATGTTATTGTCAAGTGTCGAAGTGATTGGGACTAGGGTGCCGAACTGTGAACATGAACAGAGAACCAAACTTTTTGATTGCTCTGTCCTCTTCACTTTACATAACTACTTTGCACGCAACTGCTAATGCTATTGAAAGACTCCCAGCGCTTTAATTAAACTTGTACAATTACAGTGAACAACAAAATGTCATTAATATAGGCCTATTGTCCAATTTGCATCAGCATGAAAATGTCATTGTCACTTCAAAATAATTACCAGTGAATAGTAACTAAAGGTCTTGCACACACACCAAAACAAAAATCACTTCCAAGGGCAGTGACACATTCTGCACACAAAATTTGTGCAGGCCTTCAAAGCTACGCACCCGTGAATGAAGAAAACAAAAACAAAACAAAAAAAGTTATCACATAAAGAAACTGCAATCCCAGACATTATCATTTTCCATAGCTGAGCTGCACCCTACAACCACCTTGCACACACCCACCATTGTGCATCCGGTTACCCTCCAATATGATCTATTCGACGAGTTGAATAATAAACATCACTTGTCTTACCTTCAATAAGCCACTCGCAGTGAGAGTTGGCGAGGTAATTTTTGGATCCATCAGAAATCAACCCCTCGTCTCCATTGAGAACTTTACGGCCACTGCAGTTACGCGTGGCACCGGAGCTGGCACTAGTCTGGAAGCAGACGGTTCCCAAGAAGATAATAGCAGCCAATACCACCACTGGCACCAGCGTGCTGAGTGGCATTTTCACTCACTCTCGGAACTCCGAGAATCAACACACACTCGTTCCATTACTGGGCACACGGACGAGAAAACATCTTGGGGAAGGCTTATCCTACCTCGCACCACAATTTTCAGGGGGAAATTTGAAGAATGATCGCTCATGTCTGGCACTGTCTCTGCTCTACAGCTGATCGCTGCCACCATTTTGGGGCATCTTTCCTGAAAGTCTGCGGGTCAGGCTTTGATGGTCCGAATTCGTCTTCGGCGATCCCGGCGCTTCATTTTCGCATCAAGCCCGCACAGATAACTTCCATAAATTTCAGACCAGCCTCCACGGTATCCTGGTTTTGCCTACATAGCTCGTGGAGGCTGCTTATTTTAATTCGACTGATAAACATTCATTCGTCATTTGCTTTTGTTCGACCAATTTCCGCTAAACCGCAGTGAGGCCTGAGACGCATGCTGATTGGTTGAAAATTTGGCCAGCTCGGGTCAACGCACTCTTGTAGTAAAACACTTGCACAGTGTCTGTGCTAGACTTGGTTTCATGAATTAAGTTTATCATCCCAACAGACTTTGCACACAATGACCCGTTGCAAAAGGTTGTTAAAATGCAGTTTTCATAAAGAATATCTTGCACAAGTTCTCGCAAAAGTGCGCCTCTATGACCAACTTGTGACCTGCATTATGATTGATCAGTTGTGCACTGACTAACAAATGCTGATAAAGCAATTTTGTGGAACACAGCCTCAGTGCACTGGGGCATAGACCATTAATTTTTGGTCTATGACTGGGGGAAGTCAGTGTTGGGTGGTTCGCCCTCTTTTGGGGCAAACTGGTGCGTTCTTATCAATAATAGGCAAAAATGCATCATTCAAAGCAGAAAAGGTATTATTTGGACTAGTATGGTTGAAAATAAGATGGACAGGCACAGAAGCAATGTCTCACACAAAAATCCGTCCGAGTCTTTCAAATTTTTAAAGGATCTGTTGTGTGGCCCTTAAAGCGGACGTTTTGGTCATTTGAAAGACCAAGTGCAACATTTGGACTGTGACTATGGTCACTGTCTTGTACTTTCATTGGATACAAACGTGACACTGACCGGTGTCACGATTTCATCTTTCGCCTGTGTACATATTTCCCCCTCGACATAATTATACTCAAGACTGAAATGTTGTTTCCTGGTAAAATTAAGAAGTGAAATTATTTATGGACGAAAAGCATGTCAGTTTCTTGCATGTGAAGAAAATTGGTGGTAAAATTTAATAGATTTCACCCCCAAAATCGAATTCTTCGAAAATGTGTACTGAGTGGTTACGTCCCTTGAGTAAGAAGGAAAACATTTTAGGATGAATCAAATTTCTAAGTTAAATAAAACAAATTGGTTGGACAAATTTGGCCCCATAAATGTAAGGAACACAAGGTCGCTCATCAGTACTATCGAAGGGTGTTTTTTTTGTTCAGTGTAGAGTTTATACTAGATCAACGAGGCCGAGAAGCGGCGAAATATCAACACGGCGAAAGATGAAAACGTCACACCGGCCGCGTCACGGAATCATTACGGCACACATGTTCAAGTTGTGTGTAAACTATGGTCTATTAGCGTTGCGCTAGTACTGGTTAGGCCTACGAAAAGTACTTTTATGATCGGCAGTTCAATCATCTATTATTCATTCATATTTACACCGAGTTTTAGCTTTGCCAGAAGTTGATTGGTTTGAACGCAATGGCACAAATTGATGATGTATACAATCAGACATTCGCCGGCTGCGATTCAGTGTTCCCCTCGACTGCGAACCAGTGTTCTCGTCGGCTGCGATCCATCCTGAACTTGTTTCTTTAATAACTTACAATAGCTGTTCATTTTACGTTTAGTTAATGTAAAAACGAAGAAAATCAGCACACAAAAATGCCCTCAAAAATGTAAACACCAACTTGCACTGATATAAATCACACAGAAAAAGACACGCACGCACGCACGCACGCACGCACGCGCACACACACTGACACACACACACACACACACACACACATTCCGAGCGGCCAATCACTTGACCGAGTCAATACTTGACTGAATGTAAAAAATAAAATAAAAAATTAACAAAACGCGTCCACTCATACAGTTAGGGCCTACGTCGTGACTGAAAAAGCAGGCACCAGAAAGAGCAGATTTTGTTTCTTACCTGTGTCCAAACCCCTCCCTTTTGAAGTTACTCCAAACCCGGGTCATATGTCAATAGGGTGCACTTAACTGATCAATGAATAAATCATAGAACTTACCCCACCCCCACCCCTGCTGTGTAAGATCCTGCATATCCTGTTATGTTTAGAAAGACTGACGGTGGGTTAGGTGTGCCTAGATCGTTCTTTATTAAAAAAGAGAAGATCGGTTTCACGCTCACAGAAAGAGATTGCCATCATTGCGTTTTGTTGTTGATCAAGTTGGAAGCTGACAAATGATCGTCGGAATATATAGCTCTGATCTAATACATAAGAAAGGGAGCAAGCATGCACGCACTCCCTCAAACTGACAAGTAAGCAAGCAAGCGAAGACTCATTGCAGACTCGGAGACACCGACAATTGGTTTTTTTACCCTCAGCCCCTCTCAATGAGCCCAATGAGTGAGTATACACGAGGTTCAGAAGAAGATTATCAGTAGTACGTAAAACACAAAAGTATGCAAAATATAAAATGAGTGTGTATGTGTGTGTGTGTGTGTGTGTGTGTGTGCGTGTGTGTGTGTGTGTGAGTGTGTGTGGGTGTCAGTGTTTGTGTGTTTGTCAGTGTGTGTGTGTGCGTGTGTGCGCGCGCGAAATGTATATGAAAGGGTAGTGGAGGTATAAAAGAGGGAGATGGAAAACCTAAACACCCACCAACATATTCGGCAACCTAAAGAACCAAAAGCAAATAAATGTCCCTGTAGCTTAGAAGTTGCAGTGCAATTTGTACACAGGGCTATTTCGAAAGCAATAGATAAAGCGACTGAATGTCCCGGCCGCGAATAAAGTATCACTAAAAGACCACGACAGATCGAATGGCACACTTTCTTCTCCTGTTCAAAACTGCTGTACATTGAAAAGCAAACAGTTATAGGCTTTACGGTTCTGTAGAGACTCAAAGAAGCGCTCGTGTAGTCAGTAGTCTCAGTGATCTTTAGTATTGCTGTCACAAGCCGATACAATGATGTTTTTATTCTTTAGTACACACATAAAGTCTGTGCGCTATGTTCTGCTTTATCACTGGTTTTGGCGTTTTGCTCATTGAATGCTGAATACCTTTTAGCATATGCACGACCGAGTTATAATACAAATGAGATGTTTGCTTAGATCCGTGAGTATCAATAAACTGTATCAGTGACAAGATCGAACTAGGCACTGGAGGGTCGGTTTAAAACCCCTGACCAAATTCTGTGTCTCAAGTCAAGAAATTAATCGTCAAGATGGCGTGAATTGGAGGATATTTCAAGCGTCTTGTTGAGGAAAGAGTGTGTTAGTCAGTGTTTATGGACACACATTGCCATAGCGGCGTGTAGACAGGACGGCTCCTCCTATGTGCCTTGTAACCAAGGACTTCTTCACAGCTGTCTTGTAACTATGGGAGTTCAATGGAGACATCGAAGCAAGAACATTATTACAACACTATTTCAAGATTGTTTCACCGTCGTAACCTGAAGTGAAGCTCTCTGGGATTTTCCTCTTCTGGAAACTCTCCCAACCAAAGATGTTTTCCCTGTGCCTTGCAGCTACGGGAGTTCATCGGAGACATTGAAGCAAGAACATTTTACAACACTATTTCAAGATTGTTTTGCCGTCGCAACCTGCAGTGAAGCTCTCTGGGATTTTCTTCTTCTGCAAACTCTCCCAACCAAAGATCTTTTTCCCTGTGTCTTGCAGCTTGTAATTAAAGACGTTTTGGCGTCAGTCTTTGTCGAAAGCGAGAACAGTCAGTACTAGTTTGCCCTAACGACTCACAGTTGACTGGATTACACCAGAAAGAGTCGTACTACGCAAGAACTATTTATATGGTTTCTCACGTTACATCATGCAGTCGTCAGAGCCTGATTCAGACAAGATTGTTTTTTTCAGTGGTTCCTGGGACAAAAAGAGTTCAACAAGATTATTGACTTTAAGCTCACTTCCTACTGAGAGTGCATGTGTACCCTGAGAGGGGTATGTTTTCGTCTGTGTGTTCTTTATTTAACTCTCCATTAATGCTGTACTTCGGTGTCTTCTGACCGTTCAGTGATGTACTTCTTTTTGATACTAACTGCACACAATTGTTCATACAGTGTTGACCTGTGCACATAAACGTTTTCTCTCATCAAGAAAGTTTAACATATATCTTCAGTCAGTTTTACCCATGTCTTCAAAGCAGACACGGATTTTTTTCCTCAAAACTGTGTGTACAAAATATCCAACTAAAATGAACACTTTTTGCTGCGCCTAGTAACCAAAGGCTTTTTTTTTTTCATTTTGAGATCAACACTTCTTCCCCAGTGAACAAAAAACGAATCTCATAAACTTTTTGAACTAACCCAACGAGCTCTGTGAACCAAAAGCTATCCTAATCGTGATGGCTAAATCCGATTCAGGGCGCGTCACTTTCGACGAAGAGAAATGCCTATGGCGGTGCATGCCCTTCTTGAAGCGAGAGATGGACAGCGGCGCCATGATGCAAGAACTGGCGAAAGAGGGAGTCCTCTGCGAGAAAGATCAGCAGTTTATCCGCTCCAAACCCACCAACTCGGAGAGAAACTCTGCCCTGATAGACATCATCATGAACAGTACTTCTGACAGTTTTCTGGAGTTTGTCATAGCGTTGGACACCACCGGTCACAAGGTTGCCTACCAGACTGTTCTGGAAGCCCACGGGAAGGAATCCGAGAGCACCTACAAGAAGTTCGTGTCTGGAAGCGGGCCTTCCGAGTTTGTCTCCGGCACAGTGTTTGGTGACAATTGATCTGACGCCTTCTCAACGAGAACATTTTAGTTTGAAAGTTTTGTAGAAGCTGTAGGTATCTACCACGCTTTATATTAATTGGGCGAAGTCGCACTTCACGAAGCTTGCTGCACGAAGCTTGCTGCACGAAGCTTGCTGCACGAAGCTTGCTGCACGAAGCTTGCTGCACGAAGCTTTGGCTCGGAATTTTCGATTAAAAAGAAGTCAACTTCGGGCTAAATTAAGGACAGCCTTCAGCGTCTGCAGATAATCCAGCGTAAACGAAGACTTCTTCTGGAAGTTAACACACACAAAAACTAAAGGCAAAGACTATAAAAAAAAAAAACCTCACAAATACTCCAGAATCCACCACCACCACAAACACCTTCACCGTCACCATGTCGCGAGACACGTCGCGATTCCCGACGGGGAAGATCAGCTTCGACCAGGAGAAGTGCCTGTGGCGGTGCCGACAGGTGCTGACCCGAGAGATGGACAGCACCGAGATGATGAAAGAGATGGTAAAGCGCCGGGTGGTGGGGGAGAAGGACCAGCGCAAGATCCGCTCCAAGCCCACCAATACGGACAAGAACCAGGCCCTGCTGGACATCATCATGAACCGCACCAACGAGGGCTTCTTGGAGTTTGTCAGGTTGGTCACTTTCAGGTCTTTGACATAGACATAGACATACAAGTTACAACAGTTTATAATCTCAAGACGAGAAACTCAGGTGTGATGTATCACAGCATTACAATATACAACATAAAATGTAAGATCTCTCTCTCTCTCTCTCTCTCTCTCTCTCTCTCTCTCTCTCTCTCTCTCTCTCTCTCTCTCTCTCTCTCTCTCTCTCTCTCTCTCTCTCTCGGTGCACCTTATTGAGCTTTAGTATGGAGCATTTAACTGAGTATACGGGCCAAGGCTACCACGTTCACAGCTAAACTTATATAGCCTATGATTACAGCCCGTATAGCTCAGACGTCACGTGACGGAAAGAATGTTATCACACCATTGAAATGACATTCTTTCCGTCCTCTATAGGCGACGAAATAGGTCAAATTTTGTGCACTTTTTAGTGGAAAATGCTTCGACGCCGGAGCGGGTACTGGACCCAGTGCCGTTGCACTTGCACTACAACGGCACTGGGTCCAGTACCCGCTCCGGCGTCGAAGCATTTTCCACTAAAAAGTGCATTTTCCACTAAAAAGTGCACAAAATTTGACCTATTTCATGTCATTTCAATGGTGTGATTCACGTGACGTCTGAGCAGAGATACTGTAGCAGATCTCTGCTTAGAGCTATACGGACTGTAATCATAGGCTATATAAGTTTAGCTGTGAACGTGATAGCCTTGGCCCGTATACTCAGTTAAATGCTCCATACAAAGCTCAATAAGGTGCACCTCTCTCTCTCTCTCTCTCTCTCTCTCTCTCTCTCTCTCTCTCTCTCTCTCTCTCTCTCTCTCTCTCTCTCTCTCTCTCATGTGTTGTTTTGTTCTCGTCTTCGTTTGCAAGGACAGATTGTAAGACTAGGCAATGCCTAAAATCTCCATCCTTCTGTGATAAAGTTTAATCAATCAATCAATCAATCAATCAATCTATCTCTCTCTCTCTCTCTCTCTCTCTCTCTCTCTCTCTCTCTCTCTCTCTCTCTCTCTCTCTCTCTCTCTCTCTCTCTCTCTCTCCATTCATATCACATTCCGTCACAAGACGTGCGGAATCAAAGGCGCATTGTTTCCGTTCTGTTACCAGTCTGTGTGTCGATACTTATTGACCAGTATAGGTCGATTTATTTGTGAATGATTTGTGCTAACAATTATAGAACGTTCCATAATGTTAATCATTCTTGGTGTACGTTTTCGTTTATTTTTTATATTTAGTCAAGTTTTGACTAAATATTTTAACATCGAGGGGGAATCGAAACGAGGGTCGTGGTGTATGTGCGTGTGTGCGTGTGTGTGTCTGTGTGTGTGTGTAGAGCGATTCAGACTAAACTACTGGACCGATCTTTATGAAATTTGACATGAGAGTTCCTGGGTATGAAATCCCCATACGTTGTTTTCATTTTTTTGATAAATGTCTTTGATGACGTCATATCCGGCTTTTCGTGAAAGTTGAGGCGGCACTGTCACGCCCTCATTTTTCAACCAAATTGGTTGAAATTTTGGTCAAGTAATCTTCGACGAAGCCCGGACTTCGGTATTGCATTTCAGCTTGGTGGCTTAAAAACTAATTAATGACTTTGGTCATTAAAAATCTGAAAATTGTAAAAAAAAATACAAAATTTATAAAACGATCCAAATTTACGTTTATCTTATTCTCCATCATTTGCTGATTCCAAAAACATATAAATATGTTATATTCGGATTAAAAACAAGCTCTGCAAATTAAATATATAAAAATTATTATCAAAATTACATTGTCCAAATCAATTTAAAAACACTTTCATCTTATTCCTTGTCGGTTCCTGATTCTAAAAACATATAGATATGATATGTTTGGATTAAAAACACGCTCAGAAAGTTAAAACAAAGAGAGGTACAGAAAAGCGTGCTATCCTTCTTAGCGCAACTACTACCCCGCTCTTCTTGTCAATTTCACTGCCTTTGCCATGAGCGGTGGACTGACGATGCTACGAGTATACGGTCTTGCTGAAAAATGGCATTGCGTTCAGTTTCATTCTGTGAGTTCGACAGCTACTTGACTAAATATTGTATTTTCGCCTTACGCGACTTGTTAGTGTTTACATTTTGCATTCTTATTACTTTATTCTGCTAAACTTACGGCAAAAGATACTTATTGGTATACTATTTGTATATGATGGTTGCATTACTTCGATTGTATCGTTTTTACATTTAGTCAAGTTTTGACTAAATGTTTTAACGTAGAGGGGGGAATCGAGACGAGGGTCGTGGTGTATGTGCGTGCGTGTGTGTGTGTGTGTGTGTCTGTCTGTGTGTGTGTGTAGAGCGATTCAGACTAAACTACTGGACCGATCTTTATGAAATTTGACATGAAAGTTTCTGGGTATGAAATCCCCATACATTGTTTTCATTTTTTTGATAAATGTCTTTGTTGACGTCATATCCGGCTTTTCGTGAAAGTTGAGGCGGCACTGTCACGCCCTCATTTTTCAACCAAATTGGTTGAAATTTTTGTCAAGTAATCTTCGACGAAGCCCGGACTTCGGTATTGCATTTCAGCTGGGTGGCTTAAAAATTAATTAATGACTTTGGTCATTAAAAAACTGAAAATTGTAAAAAAAAAAAAAATTTTTATAAAACGATCCAAATTTACATTCATCTTATGCTCCATCATTTGCTGATTCCAAAAACATATAAATATGTTATATTCGGATTAAAAACAAGCTCTGAAAATTAAATATATAAAAATTAATATGAAAATTACATTTTCGAAATCAATTTAAAAACACTTTCATCTTATTCCTTGTCGGTTCCTGATTCAAAAAACATATAGATATGATATGTTTGGATTGAAAACACGCTCAGAAAGTTAAAACGAAGAGAGGTACAGAAAAGCGTGCTATCCTTCTCAGCGCAACTACTACCCCGCTCTTCTTGTCAATTTCACTGCCTTTGCCATGAGCGGTGGACTGACGATGCTACGAGTATACGGTCTTGCTGCGTTGCATTGCGTTCAGTTTCATTCTGTGAGTTCGACAGCTACTTGACTAAATGTTGTATTTTCGCCTTACGCGACTTGTTTTCTCTCTCCCAGAACTGGTGTCTAAGCCCTCTGAGGCCAAACGTCTGAAACAAAAGCTTGCTCATTTTGTCCAGGGCTCGTGTGTCGATAAATTATGCTGCGATTTATTTTATCAATCTGATATCTGAAGAAAACAAAATCTGTCCAAATTCATTTATGCTCTGGTTTTTCCCCCAGAACTGGTTTCTATGCCCTCTAAGGCCAAACGTCTGAAACAAAAGCTTGCTAATTTTGTGTTCGTATGTCGATAAATTATGCTGCAGTGTATTCTTTCAATCTGATTTCTGAAAAAAAATTCTGTTCACATCTGTCCAGAGCTCTAGACGCCACGGGGCACAAGGTGGCCTACGATACTGTCCTCAACGCCCTGGCGTCGGAATCCAAGAACACGCTGCAGAAACTGGTGGATGGAGGCAAGGCTTCGGAGTTCACCACCGGAGCCGTCTTCCAGGACAGCGGGTCTGAGAAGAGTCCGACGCACCAGGAGGTAGAGGTGGAGTCACCACCTCCCAGGCGACAACCCATTGCCCCTCCTCCTCCTCCTCCTCCTGTGGAGAGGACGGTGATCGTGAGACACACCTCGGTGGAGGATAATCAGGCCAAGACCATCTCCGAGCTGAGGCGGGACCTGGAGACGGCCAAGCACGAAACCATTGGTCTGAGGGAAGAGAACTTTCGCATTGCGGACACCGATAAGCAGAAGACGAGGCAGATCGAACGGCTGATAGAAATGGTGGACGCTGGTAGGGAGAAAATCGCAAAGCTTGTGGGCGAGAACAGGCACCTGAAACACGAGCTGGAAGGCCTCAGGCGGGACTACGAGAACGCCAAAAAGGAGATCAGACATCTCAGGGAGCGACTGGAGAAGCTGGAACCGAGAACCGCGAGAGACGAATCGCGCGCGACCCGAACCGGCTTTTCTGACGATAAGATCAGCCAGGAGGTCGCCAAGCAGTACGGCAGAATGAAGTCAGAAATCCTAGACGAAATCAAGAAAGACCAACGCTCCAACGATGATTTAATCCCAGTCCTCGATCATCAGAACCGAAGAATATTGTCGTATCAACTCCCGCCTGCAGAGAGAATCACTAGCCTCCCCATGGGCATACCCGCAACAGACACATTCGGTACAAACGGCTTCAACGGCATCAGCGGTATAGGCAACGGAAGGAGAACCGTGCTGGGTACCCAAACAGGGAACAGCCTTCTCAACAGAAGCGGCCTGCTAAACGGAACTTTGGGGATGGGGAAAAGGAACGACCTCGGCTACAGATCTCTAGAGCTGGGCAAACCTGGCGACCTGGCAAACAACTTGGGGATGTCCAAAAGGTTCAATTTCGGCAGCGTGGACGACGGTCTGGCCGAGAGAAGGAACGCTATATGGAATGACGCTGTGCAGACAGGGATGCTGAACAAGCAGCGGAACGGCACCCTCGGAACAACAGGCCTCCCGGGCGGGACACTGAAAGGAATCCTCGGTGGGAAAGCAGGCAAGAAGAAAGGCACAGGGATCAAGGCTCTGGAGAACGGCAAGAGCAACGACGTGTGGAACGGGGCCGTGGTGTCCAAGACCCTCCAAGCCCAGCCCTCCTGGCTGTACAAAAACGGGGACATTCCCCTCTGGTTCCACCACGTCGACCACAGCGACAAGAAGAGGAACTACCGGAACGAAGCCCTCATCTGGGAGAGGAGCCCCCGCATTGACGAGCCCTACACGTTCCGCTGGTCCGTGGACACGCACGGCAAGAAGCTGCTGGAGGGATTCATCACGGAGCGACGCGACCGACGTGACCACCCCGGTAAGCTTCCGCGTCGGCATAAGGCTTTGACTCTGAAAGAAGTGTAGGGATGTGGCTTTGACTCTGAAAGAAGTGTAGGGATGTGCTGACAGCATGAGGCGTTGACTCTGAAAGACTGTGTAGAGTGTGTGCAGGGCTTTGGCACTGACAGCAGTGTAGAGTGCCGCCAACGGATAATGACACTGCACAGGTGCGCAGAGTGCGTGCAAGCCTGATTCTGATACAAGTGCGTCGGCATAAGGCTTTGACTGTGAATAAAGTGTGGAGTGCATCAGCATAAGGTTTTGACCCCAAAAGAGATGAAGAGTGTCCTCAAGACTTTGACACAGATAGAAGTGTAGAATGAAGCCAGATAATAATGACACAAGAAGAAGTATATCGAGTGCGCCAGCATAGGGCTTTGGCTCTGAAAGATATGTAGATGTGTGTGCTAGGCTTTGACTCGGGTACAATTTTAGAGTAAGCCGGCATAAGGCTTTGACTCCAATAAGGTGTAGAGTGTGTGCAAGGCCTTGACTCTGATAGAAGTGTAAAGTGCGGCCAAAGAATGTTGACAGTAAAAGAAGCGTACATTGCGTCGGAATAAGGCTTTGATCCCGAAAGAAATGTATAGTGATGATGACGATGGAAGGCTTTGGTTTTAAAAAGAGTGTGAAGTGACAATGACGATAAGGAATATTTTGACTCAAGTGTAAACATGTGATCACGGCTTTGACTCTAAAAGAAGTGTACCGTATACGCATGGACATAAAGCCCTGACTCTGAGAGAAGTATAAGGTGCGACGGCACGAGGTTTTCATTCTGAAATGAGTGCAGAGTGGTAATGACCGCACGAGGCTTTGACACTGAGAGCCTGAGTGAAGAGTTCTATCAAGAGATAATGGCGTCATAAATCTTGGACTCTGACCCAAAAGTGTAGAGCGCTGAAGATGATGGTATAGGGCTTTCATCCTGAATGATTGGACTTAAATAACGAGATACTGGCAATGAGATAATTTCTCAATTGTTGGTCCTACCAACATCTCTGCACTTGTGCACAGGGTAAGGTGACTACAGTGTTGTCCACGTCGTGTGATTCTCAGTGTGTGTCAGGGAGGAATTACCTATACTTACCCCCCACAAAAAAAAAATCATGTGCCAAATGAACAACTGAGATTATAAAGCACAAACGTATTGCAACTGTATGCTTTCGACGACAAAGAGATCATTATCGATCTTTTTCGAGAAACAGGTAGCGAACGAGAAGAAGAAGAAGAAGAAGAAGAAGAAGAAGAAACAGGTTATAGTTTTACGTTTCATGTTGCAAGTTTTTATTTGCTAAATCTATGTGCCATATTTGTTTATACTCGGAGTAGTGTTTATGAGTATTTTCGTGCCGTTGGTGCTTTCCAGAAAACAGTGTCCATCTCTTGCGTAATGTTCTGAGGAATGACCGGCGTTCAAAACTCACTTCCGTTCACCTTGCTTCAACACACAAAAGAAGCTCGCTCAAGAACTTGTGACTATATTGTGCCAAAGTTTTCATACCTTTTTATATTTAGTCAAGTTTTGACTAAATATTTTAACATCGAGGGGGAATCGAAACGAGGGTCGTGGTGTATGTGCGTGCGTGTGTGTGTGTGTGCGTGTGTGCGTGCGTGTGTGTGTGTGTAGAGCGATTGAGAGTAAACTACTGGACCGATCTTTATGAAATTTGACATGAGAGTTCCTGGGTATGACATCCCCGGACGTTTTTTTCATTTTTTCGATAAATATCTTTGATGACGTCATATCCGGCTTTTTGTAAAAGTTGAGGCGGCACTGTCACACCCTCATTTTTCAATCAAATCGATTGAAATTTTGGCCAAGCAATCTTCGACGAAGGCCGGGGTTTGGTATTGCATTTCAGCTTGGTGGCTTAAAAATTAATTAATGACTTTGGTCATTAAAAATCTGAAAATTGTAATTAGAATTATTTTTTTTATAAAACGATCCAAATTTACGTTCATCTTATTCTTCATCATTTTCTGATTCCAAAAACATATAAATATGTTATATTCGGATTAAAAACAAGGTCTGAAAATTAAACATATAAAAATTATTATCAAAATCAAATTTCCGAAATCGATTTAAAAATCTTATTCCTTGTCGGTTCCTGATTCCAAAAACATATAGATATGATATGTTTCGATTAAAAACACGCTCAGAAAGTTAAAACGAAGAGAGGTACAGAAAAGCGTGCTATCCTTCTCAGCGCAACTACTACCCCGCTCTTCTTGTCAATTTCACTGCCTTTGTCACGAGCGGTGGACTGACGATGCTACGAGTATACGGTCTTGCTGAAAAATTGCATTGCGTTCAGTTTCATTTTGTGAGTTCGACAGCTTGACTAAATGTTGTATTTTCGCCTTACGCGACTTGTTAATATTTACATTTGCATTGTGTATATCATTGCGAACAAAATTATAACTCAAATATCTCAGTTCTTCAATTGTAAACGTTGGTGATGTCCGTTCCTTCTCACGCACATTCGTTTTGAGAACCTTCCCATCTGTAAATAATTATTTGTCTCAAAATTTGTTGTGATGCCCAAAACCCTCGAACTTATCAACGGTGTATAACATGACATGTGTTAGTGTGTAAACTGCAAGGGGAAGCAGTTTCCATGTGAACATGCAGTTCTCGGCAGTCTTACAAATTTTAACACTTGTGCAGCCAGTAAAATGGGTCCTAGGAACTGTGTCACAGTGCATTGTGTTTGTACAAAATTACCGGTGTCTTCAGCAGCAACCGACAGAGGTTGTTCATCTTCGAAAGCGGCGTATGGCTGCCTTATTGGCGGGGTTAAAACGGCCATACACGTACAAACCCACTCAGAGTCGTTCAAAAACACGAGTGTACGTGGGAGTTTCAGCCCATGAACGCAGAAGAAGAAGAAGTTCATCTTCAGAGAGGTAAAATAATCGTCGAGGCCTTGACTTTGTGGAGTATCGCTCGAACACGGCGAACGCTATCCGTGTCATTAGGAGTGTCTGCAGATGTATGAGGCTCACCACAAGACTGTGGGTCACTCAGCCAAAGGTTTCCACAGAAGACACGGCCAGTCTTTTGGGTGTCCAGAAAGGCAAACAGTGGGCCTCAGCTGTCGTCGAACCCACCCACCTTCCTCCTCTTCCCCCTCCCCTTTCCTCCTCCTCCATGTCCCCCTCCCTACGAACTGAAATCCTCGGCCGGAACCTTGACCGAACATCACTTGGCTTCCCGGGTCAAGCTCGAGGACGTTTGATGCTGTGGTGAGTAGCAGTGGTACGATTAACAGTAGGCCAGGGTACAAGTTGTATAGAACTAGATCCAGCGGCATTGTGACATAACAGTCACGGTGGCAGATCTACAATTTGTATTCGCAAGGGTGAGGGAGGGGGGTGGGGGATTGAAGGAAATTAGGCCTATTATCCGGTGGGGCTGGGGGTTGGGCCTATCGTCGTCGACCTAGAATTTGGTGTAACTCGATTCTTGGCGATTCTGATGTTTTTGTGCTTTAGACTAAGTAAACCATTCGAAGTGAGAAACTGACATTCTTTACAATACGATGGACAATACAATGTATATATATGATTGAACGTTCTTTTATCTTTCTATTGACACCAGGTACAAAAATAAACACTATTTCATATCAAAAATAATCAGGTTTGGCCTTCTGCTGAAAATCTGTCTAAAATGGGTTACGCCAAAATTCCATGATGACGTCGCTATGTGCATTAACCATCGCTTAATTAGCAGTCATAGTTGGACTTTATAGGCTAAAGTCAATTCGGCATAACGACAAAAGTGTCAAATCAGGGCCGGACTAGGCGAAGAGGAGGGGGGGAGAGTTGCCAGTGGTGGCCCAGGGGGATGTCCCCCCTGGCAGCAGGGGCGGATCAGTTCATTTTATGGGTGTTTTTTTTTCAAAAGTATATTGTGAAGATATGGGTGTGAAGGCGCGAAGCGCCGAGCCGACGGCGCGAACCGCCTAGCTTGCTAGGGGGGTCCGGGGGCATGCCCCCCCGGAAAATTTTGAAAAAAGGATGCAAAATGGTGCAATCTGGTGCATTCTGAGAATGATCATTACCAGTTTCAGGCAGCAGATTTTGTCACTGATTAATACCCCAAAAATTGAAACTCAATGTAAAATAAAGAAATGCATACCTCATTCAATATTTTTATTTTTTGGCTGGGGGGGGGGGGGGGGGGGGTCCGGAAACCCTAGAACCCCCCCCCCCCCCCCCTCGTTGTGGGGGTCAGGGGGCGAAGCCCCCTGAAGCTGATGGGTATGTCATATTCTGAGATAGGAAAATGGTCGCTCCTGGAATGAAACGGCATAAAATAAGCAATAATTAAAAAAAATTAAATAAGTAAGGTACATGTTTAGGCTAGGGGGGGGGGGTTGCGCAACCCCCATAACCCCCCCGGTAGTCCGGCCCTGCAAATAACCAAAGGGAAGTAATCGCTCTTTATGCATACGACATGTGTAATAGAGTAAGCGAGAGTTGTACGGAACCTTTTCTTCTGGTACCTGAGAGAATAACTTCTTCTTCTTCTTCTGCGTTCGTGGGCTGAAACTCCCACGTACACTCGTGTTTTTTGCACGAATGGAATTTTACGTGTATGACCGTTTTTTACCCCGCCATTTAGGCAGCCATACGCCGTTTTCGGAGGAAGCATGCTGGGTATTTTCGTGTTTCTATAACCCACCAAACTCTGACATGGATTACAGGATCTTTTTCGTGCGCACTTGGTCTTGTGCTTGCGTGTACACACGAGGGTGTTCGGACACCGAGGAGAGTCTGCACACAAAGTTGACTCTGAGAAATAAATCTCTCGCCGAACGTGGGGACGAACTGACGCTGACAGCGGCCAACTGGATACAAATCCAGCGCGCTACCGACTGAGCTACATCCCCGCCCAGAGAGAATAACAAGCATTGGAACAGAGATAGTATCTCTGATTGGAATGAACAAGCGACTTTCATCCTCTGATAAAAAAAATGTGTCTGATAAAAGTTGCAGTTATGGAATCATTCAACAATAAATTCACACACACACACACACACACACTGACACGCACACACACATACACACACACAGACACACACACACTCACACACACACACACACACACACACACACATAATATATGCGCACATACACACGCGCTCGTATGTGAAGTTGCACGTGTGAAGTTCAAAGTCGAACATATTTTCGCCTTTCCGCGGAATGCGCGAAGTGACGAAATAAATGCGTCATACGGTTATGACGTCAGTCTGCAATAGCAAAATCCCGTCAGCGAGAGGGCTGGAGAATAAGGTGTCGAACCTGGGAGAAAGCTGAAGGTACGGGCGTTTTGTACCTTACGGGATTTTTTGACCTGTCATACTTTGACAAGGGTTTAGGCAGTTTTTGTTCCTTGTTAGCTGGAAGGTCTTTCTCAGTTTTATTACAGCTTGTATGTTGGAATCTGAGTTTCTTTCTCCGTGTCATCGATAGCCTAGGTCTTTTTCTGCCCCATTTTGTTGTTGTTGTTGTTGTTGCTGCACGAGTTGGCTTTAAATAGTATGGCCGTATCACCCCCCCCCCCCCCCCACTACCAACCCCCACCATGCATGGTTTGGTGGAGGACTGATCAGAGCTCTAGCCTGTAGAGTTCTGCTTGCAAGTCATGTTATTGCTTTTACCACAGTTAACAAATTCGTCACCACATTTGTGACATTCTGTACACAGGTTTTGCCCAGACGTTTCCGACATCGGCGTGACAGCTCTCGACCCCCTTCAGAAACTGTCTCCAGTCACAACGGTTCTGCAGGGGACGACGACGGCAAGAGCGAGGTTGATGCCGCGGTTTATTGCCCAGAAAAGACCACAGTTATTTAGCTGAAAAGCTTAGAGCTGTGACTAGCCTTTTTTCGGAGCAAGAGCCGGAGGGGAATTTCCTTTTTCTGTAAATCCAAAAAATATTAGAAGCGCTTGAAAACTGTTGATTTCACAGCGCTGACGAGCCTTCACGAAGCAAGGAAGAAAGGAAAACGCTGTAGATGGAAACAGAAAGAAGCTGAATAAGCCTGTTCTGTTCAGCCAGTAAAAAAACAAAACCCAGAGTGAAACCTATACACTACCGTATATTATACCGGTGGTGTAAAAAATAAATCCCATCCCGCATCAAAGACAATAGATAATCAATCTTCATCATGAAGAAGAAAAAGTCACCCAAACGTTTCAAGATGGGGAAACGAGAAGTGGAGAAGATAAAGAAGGTGGAGAAGATGAAGAAGATGGTGTTAGAGGCGGTCGAAGACGAGGAGGAGTGCCGAAAAGCCAAGTACATCATCATCGCCATCCTGGTCATGCTCGGGGCCGGGCCTCTACTCGGCCTCACAATACAAGAGGTAGACCCTAGGGCTTGCTTCATTTTGTTCACTTACATACCTGTCTATTTGTTAACTTGTCACTTCTAGGTTCTTATGTTATTGTATTACCCACACGCTGATATATAAAAGCAAAGTCCCACATTCAGTGATATACACCCTGACACATACACACGCTCACACAGACAAACACTTATTTAGTTCTATCTGTGTACCGGGGTATCCATTTATCGATGTGTATTTATTTTACTGATGTACTATATATATAATTGCACACTTATTCTTCAGTATTTTAACCACCGTTTTATGACACAAACACACCTGCACATACTGACACACGCACGCACACACACACACACACACACACACACAGTGAGACACATACCATTCATGGAGCTTACTGACTTGCTTTTGCTCACATCAAATTCTATTTATGTATCTATCCGTCTGTATCTGTTTATTTTATTTATGTATATATAGTTGTAAACTTACTTATTTTACTCCCATTTTATCACACAGACGCATGCTGATTATAACACACACACACAAACGAAAACAAACCCAAACAAGGTGTGCTTCTACCTCCATCGCTAACACCCCCCCCCCTCCAAATCCACAGGTGTGTATCAGCAAGTGCCTGCTATCCCGACGCCTGCCCCAGTTGGGTCGTGAGTTTGAAGACACGGTCGTCGTCGCGCTCTTTCTCTTTTACGTCATCCTCAATTACGTCATTCTGGCCGTCATCTGGACGCTGTTCCGGAAGACCCTACGCACGTGTTACCTGAGCTGGCTGCGCATGAACACAAAAATGTCCATGCCCAGCTGCGTCATGCGTTGGATTCTGATGGATCCCAAGACTACGAGGAGTGGGAAGGTGTATGGCTACCGGAAGGCCAAGTACGTCAACTCAGATATCAGAGCCAACAAAAGATGAAAAGGGAGGGAGTGGGGGGTGGGGGGTGAGGTGAGGTGAGGTGAGGGAGGATGATATAGAGAGAGGGGAGGAGAGGAGAATAGCATGGAGGAAGAAGAGGCTGAGAAGTGAGAGGCAAGAGTGTTGACAACCCAGTCGCAGGACAATTGACAGTTTGAGAAGAGACGTATGTCAAGTCGGGGACAATGGTGAGTTGGGAAAATGAAAAGATCAAAAGCTAAAGACATGGGAAGGATTTCTGGTGTTGTATTTATTATCCCCAGGGAGTGTCTTGGATTGTAAAATGCTCACATATTTTATATATGAACTAAAGGCCCCAATTATACAAAAATTAGACCAAAAAGCATGCCCAAAACAGACCGAAAGAAAATGGCTAAATGAGGTTGTAATTTGCCTTGGAATAAATAGTACATAGATTGACAATACCACAGCTAATTTTGACTTACACTGAACAAAAACTTGAACAAGAAACAAATTGCAGAAATAGTTCAAATAAACAGTCCGTGGAACACTGCTCGTTTTGTACTTCTTGGTTGAATGAATGCAGAAAGATTATACATGTATATGCTTACACACACTGCATTCATGCACATACACAGACACTCACTCTCTCGCATTTCTGCACACACACACACACACACACACACACACACTTTTTCGGACAGTGCACATACAGACATATACACACCCACTCTCTCTCTCTTTTTAACGCATATAAAGAAAACACTAGAACATTCATATCAAACTCCTGTTTTAATTTTACTTCCTTTATCACATTTTGATGATAGGCAGGTCAAATTCACTATCGCTGAGTTGTAGCATGGGTCCATGGGACTAATTACAGCAGAGAACACTCAAGCATCTAACTCTTTCTGAGATCTTGCGGCTATCATTTCCAAAAGGTCTAGTTGTGTTTTTCCAGTAGGACATTTTTCACTGTTGAATTAGTCTACCAAACTTTGTCAATAAACTAAACAGTTGTTTTCTTCAGACGGAACCAACCTTTCATGTAATTCTTGATCTTTTTTGGATAAAATATTACTGACATTTTTCTCATTTGCTTGATCAGTGACTGGTTATTTTTGCCGTTACGGCATTCCTAAAATCTTGGGGAGATTCTGATTCCTAATTCTTGAAGATGTATTGATTCCTAAATCTTGGGGATATATTGATTCCTAAATCTTGGGGATATATTAATTCCTAAATCTTGAGGATATACTGATTCCTCAATCTCAGGGATACACTAAATCCTGTGGATCTTTTCTTTATTTGGTGTTTAACGTCGTTTTCAACCATTCAAGGTTATATCGCGACGGGGAAAGGGGGGAGATGGGATAGAGCCACTTGTCAATTGTTTCTTGTTCACAAAAGCACTAATAAAAAATTTGCTCCAGGGGCTTGCAACGTAGTACAATATATGACCTTACTGGGAGAATGCAAGTTTCCAGCACAAAGGACTTAACATTTCTTACATACTGCTTGACTAAAATCTTTACAAAAATTGACTATATTCTATACAAGAAACACTTAACAAGGGTAAAAGGAGAAACAGAATCCGTTAGTCGCCTCTTACGACATGCTAGGGAGCATCGGGTAAATTCTTTCCCCTAACCCGCGGGGGGAATCCTGTGGATCTACTGATTCCAAAATCTTGGGGATATATATATATCAGAAATTGTGAAAGAAACAATTGAAAGTCAGCAGAGACTTTCTTCCGAGATTTGTTAAAATCTCTTAGCAGAGAAATAAGTATTCCTTCGCAGACAGCCTATTGGGAGCATCAGACCCTCCTCAAGGAGGCAAGAGATTTTCAAAGCAAAGTGCCTTTGTGGGTGACGTACCACAAGGTAATCTAGTACTGAGGAGGTCCATTGCTTTTGTGTCTAGACCAGATACGTGTTTCGACACTTTTGTGTCTCATCAATGGTCAGGTGGTGTTGATGGCTAGAGTTGTCAACCCATGGTATCCAACTATATATATATAATATATAATAATCTTAAATCTTGGGAATATACAGACAGCAGTTATATGACACTGTGGTACCTGAGAAAGCAGGACACCCTTGGGACCTGCCAAATATATCTACACAGGCAGCCTTTCACCGGTAAAATTAAGGTCAAGATAATGGACACACCTTTTGGTGTCCTTTATTGGAAGGTGTGCTCTCATCACAGGGACCTTACATTACAGGTATGACTATTTGTTTTATAATTGGTACTTCCTGAGGAATATTTAGCAAAAAACCAGTATTTTAACCCCCCCCCCCCAAAAAAAAAAAGGTATTTTAACCCCACAAAAAGCCCCTTTCAAACAAAGTGCTACATGTATTATGCTTAAATGAAACTTTGGTAGCCTACCATAAATGCCTTCATAAATACGATTAGATGAATTTGTTAATCACTGGATACTGACATGATATTCAGTTGTAGCAAAGTTATGTGTACTAGAGCAGGCACACAGATGCCCAACAAAGAGTAAGATGCTTGCATGTTCTTTCTAAACCTTACATTTGACAAAGAAACAGACAAAAAGAATGCCCAAATACATGCACAAACAAATAATATGGAAGTCCACAAACAATTTGAGCTAGAGATAATATTGACAAAGATCCTGAAAAAAACTGACACTTCAAATTTTAACACTGGTATGTGCATCTTTTTTGTGACTGTGGAAGTGTCACTGCTTTATGGCCTTAGACACACCTGTGCTCACCCAAGACAGACAATGTGTACACACCTGTTTGAGTGCAATTCTCCTCTGCCAAGAAATTCCTCCCCTTTCCAGAAATCAAATATTCAATTTTCGTAAGGCCAAAAAAAAAAAAAGGTCTGTTTACGGTAACATAGGCCAAAAAAATAGGATCGGTAGGTCGGGATTTTTTTTCCTTTTTTTCCCCCCAAAAAACCATATTTTTACGTTATTTTGCAAAAAAAACAAGATTTTTTTTTTCCCCCCAAATGCCAAAAAAAAAGTCTAGGGTCGCGCGAAAAAACTAGGGTCGGTCGGGTTACCGTAAACAGACCTATTTTTTTTTTTGGCCTAAATGTTATCATTATCCTCGTTCCCAGGACCAACTGAATCATTTTTCTGGTAAGCCTCTACAGTTTCCTTTCTCAAACAAAGCGTAAAAACACCGTACTTACTTATTTGATCATCACCTCAGCCATAATTCATTATGTACTAGTAACTTATCTTCTGATTTATTTATTATGACTGTGCCTTGACAATTAGATTCCAAAAAGCTTGCTACTTACACTGAGAAGTATTTTTGACTAGTCCAGCTGAAACTATATTCATTTTCTGCAATAAAGGCCCCGCACCAACTTTAATGGAACACCTGAAGCAACTGTCCAAACAGACACATGAACAAGCCAGTGTAAAAATGTTTGAAAACTGGTACGACTAAAAAAAACAAGAAGCTGCATCAACTAATCTACTTGCCTCTACACGCTAAAACAGGCTGGGGAACAAGAGGAAAACATTTCTGAAAACTAGCAGCTTGAATACACAGAAGTGGAAACGGACTTCAAAAGATTGCTCCTTGATTATTTTCTTTGAGGATATATTTTTTCTCAAGCCCAACGTTTTTCTCTCTGTCTCGAGGACAGATGCTTTCCACAGAAAAATTGCAGATTGGAGGAAAGTTCTCCAGCCTACTGAAAAATGAATCCGCACTTGTACAGAACGTTTCCTGAGAATATTTTTGACATTCTGGAGTTGTGACACAAAGGCTTCTAAAACATTGATCATTGTGATCATCTGAGAATTTCAATGCCCTCTGAGATCAAAGTTGTTTGGAATGAAATAATCAATCTGCACTACCGTAAAATCCACTGGAACATATAAATGTTCATTGCACACAAAAGCTCAACAATTTGCCCTCATGTGACTTCAAGTAGTCTCCATGACACTCAACTAGCCAATAACCGGAAGGCTGGCAGCAGAAAGAAAAGTTAGCTAAAGTCGCAGAATTGGGGTATATTTGCTGATTAGGCTACTGGCACATTCCGAAAGTGGTGGAGGGGACAAGAGGCTGACAAGTTGAGAGTAACAAAGCAGGGAAAAAATAAAAAGCAGACATTTTTACCACACTGTCTTACTGTTAAAATGTTTAACTACCTCTACCGTATAGGCTTATATGCTGGAGGTACATATGATGATGAGAATTGAAGCCTCTAAAACTTCAGTATTACACCATGAAAATGTGCAACATTTGATGAGTAAGCAGCCTTATTTGGCACCCTCACCATGGAAAGCAACCCAGCATTGCACTAAATGTACCACACTTCAAAACACCAAGCATGAAATAAACAATTGCAAAACTGCAGTCTATTCTTCTCAATCATCATTCTTCTGCGTTCCCGTGGCAACAATCATTCAAATTCTAATTCCTTGCAATGCATCAAACGTAAGTTCCTCTGTGAAGGCTCCACAAAGTTAACTCTGAGACAAATTTACAAGCATGCAATTTACATCAAGCAAGCATGATAAATAAAAAGACATTAACATACTTTACAGGCAGTGGAGAGATTTTATCAAAGTTTTGAACACAGACTCTTCAAAATGCAAACATTCATTATTATGTAAATGGTAATTGAAAATGTACCTATCAAAGCAGATGAAGATTTACAAAACTTGAAAAAATAAATCAAGAAACTGTTATTTAGCACACAAATGATCAAACCGCATTGCAAATGCAATATCCCGATACAACCACGTGTAAGGCTTGTTGCCACTCTGAATGAATCTCATATGTTCACTTTTTTTGTAGTCATAGAAAATGATGCAAACAATATAATCATCAACTGAGAGAAAATTCAGATGACATGAGAACAGTGAAATTCATTCTAAAGCTAACACAAAACTCATTACAGTTTTGCACTTTCATGCATAATAAAATATTACATCTCGTGCTAGTGATAAATTTTTCATCTTTTGAAATACACTTTTTGTGAGAAAAAAAAAGTGACGCCATTTAATGACATGCATGCTTAGAGAGACAATGAGCAAAAATGTATTCCATTGACAATCTCAGTTTTGATTTACAGCAGTAAACTAACAATGGTTCAAAACGACTTTGTACTTGCACAAATATTAAATAATCAGCAAATTCAAACAAGTGAACACAAGGAAGCACCAGCCAGCATCACATTCTTTCTTTATTTGGTGTTTAACGTCGTTTTCAACCATTCAAGGTTATATCGCGACGGGGAAAGGGGGGAGATGGGATAGAGCCACTTGTTAATTGTTTCTTGTTCACAAAAGCACTAATCAAACATTTGCTCCAGGGGCTTGCAACGTAGTACAATATATTACCTTACTGGGAGAATGCAAGTTTCCAGTACAAAGGACTTAACATTTCTTACATACTGCTTGACTAAAATCTTTACAAAAATTGACTATATTCTATACAAGAAACACTTAACAAGGGTAAAAGGAGAAACAGAATCCGTTAGTCGCCTCTTACGACATGCTTGGGAGCATCGGGTAAATTCTTCCCCCTAACCCGCGGGGGGTTGCACAAATATTAAATAATCAGCAAATTCAAACAAGTGAACACAAGGAAGCACCAACCAGCATCACATTCTCACAGTCACACCAGGCATGGGCATTGTACAGATACTGGAACCCCCCCTTTTAAGAGCCCTAATTTATGGCTTCCCTCCCTTTTAAGACCTTGTTTTTGTAGACTCTGTTCATCACGTCTGTAAATTTACCTCCATTTTAAGACCCCCCTCTTTTTTAAGACCGGATTTTCTCAGATTTGTTGAGGTCTTAAAAGGGGGGTTCCACTGTATTGCAGTAAATCAGACAAAAACAAAACAAAGAGAACCATGTCAGTCCTACACCTGCAGTAACAACCATGCAATCAAAAAGGTTTAGGTCTTTGAATGTCTTCAGATCTTTATGTTCCCCACGACAAAACGCAGACCTGAAGCAAGTTTCAGACGCCGTCGTTTGAAGCTTATAAGTGATACAAAACCTCTAATAGATTAAAGGCACATTCCTCCTCGTGAAACTGATCATCTTCATAACCACACATCTGGCCAGGTTCTTACATTGGCAGACCTGTGCACATCTACGGTTTCTCTGTAATTTCTCCGATTTTTATACACAGAATACAGTGCTACGGATTTTTAATTAAAATTCCGAAATTCCGATGTTTTACTCCAAAAAACAATGTTTGTACTTTTTTTTCTGTTTTAAGATGTTTTGACCAATTAGTTGGCCGTTGCGCTGAAAAGACGTTTTCCGATTTACCGGAAGCGCGCATGTTCTCAGCATTGAGTCTTTGTTCTTTGACTTAGTTCGTCCAGCGTCTGCATGGCAACTTGTGATTGAAGTGAAACATGGAAAAGAAAAAAAGAGTGTGAGATTCAGATAGTGAAGAGGAGACACCAGCTCTGTCACCATTCCCATTCTACTGCGTCATAGTGTTTCAGTTTGTGTGCTTTGTGAGCAGAATTATGTCTTGAACTGTCGTTACAGCTTACTACTGAAACATTTTAAAAACTACTGAATTTGGTTTGTTTACTAATGATGAGCGTTTTGAGTGTGCACAGGTCTGCATGGGATAAGGCCTTCCTCCCTCAAATTAGTCACATTCCTGGGTGACAATCTGTACAAAGTGCAACTTTTTCGATGAATTAATTTCTTATCTAACACTGCAATTAATCTGGAAAATAATTCATTGAAAAAAAAAAAAAATCCCAACCTGCTCATGAAGTAGCCAGGATGTTGGTTTTTAGTATGTGTCCAAGTGAACTAATGATCTTACCCCATGTATAAAGCTAGCCAGAACTGAGATAGTGAGCAGAAGTATTTTCACGGGAAGGACTGTGCCTTTAACCTTTGCCGTGCTTCCTGGGTTCACCTGTACCCAGAGACACACTAAAATCATTGTAACTCTGGAACCATTAAAGGTATCGTTTTGAAATTTTAAGTATCTCTCACACACCTAATTTGCTCTCTGTCTGCAAATTTTTAGTGTGTACATGACAAAACATCAGAATTAATTGATTATGATAATTTACATAAACACTACCGATGGCGCGGGTTCACACATACCCATACTTTTAAAGAGTAGTAGTGATTGTAACTATCCCTCTGCCGACGGCGCGGGTTCTGCTACACCCATAATTACCAAAGCGGCGGAACAGTGTCTGTCTGCCTGTTTGTCTCCAAGAGACTGTCTGTCTCTCTGTTTGTCTGTCCGTATCTCTCTGTCTGTATGTCTGTTGTCAGTTGCTCTGTCTGTCTGTCTGTCTGTCTGTCTATCCGTCTATCTGACTGTCTGTCTATCTGACTGTCTGTCTCTGTCTCTCTCTCTGTCTGTCTCTCTCTCTGTCTGTCTCTCTCTCTGTCTCTCTCTCTCTGTCTCTCTCTCTTAGTCTCTGTCTCTCTCTCTTAGTCTCTCTCTCTGTCTCTCTTTCTTAGTCTCTCTCTCTCTCTCTTTCTTAGTCTCTCTCTCTCTTTCTTAGTCTCTCTCTCTCTTAGTCTCTCTCTCTCTTTCTTAGTCTCTCGCTCTCTTTCTTAGTCTCTCGCTCTCTCTCTTTCTTAGCCTCTCTCTCTCTTTCTTAGTCTCTCTCTCTCTCTCTTTCTTAGTCTCTCTCTCTCTCTCTTAGTCTCTCTCTCTCTTTCTTAGTCTCTCTCTCTCTCTCTCTCTTAGTCTCTCTCTTTCTTAGTCTCTCTTTCTCTCTCTCTTTCTTAGTCTCTCTCTCTCTTTCTTAGTCTCTCTCTCTCTCTTTTTTAGTCTCTCTCTCTCTCTCTCTTTCTTAGTCTCTCTCTCTCTTTCTTCGTCTCTCTCTCTCTTTCTTAGTCTCTCTCTCTCTCTCTCTAGCTCTTTCTTAGTCTCTCTCTCTCTCTTTCTTAGTCTCTCTCTCTCTTTCTTAGTCTCTCTCTCTCTCTCTTTCTTAGTCTCTCTCTCTCTTTCTTAGTCTCTCTCTCTCTCTTTCTTAGTCTCTCTCTCTCTCTTTCTTAGTCTCTCTCTCTTTCTTAGTCTCTCTCTCTCTTTCTTAGTCTCTCTCTCTCTCTTTCTTAGTCTCTCTCTCTCTCTCTGTCTTAGTCTCTCTCTCTCTTTCTTAGTCTCTCTCTCTCTCTCTCTAAGTCTCTCTCTCTCTTTCTTAGTCTCTCTCTCTCTCTCTCTCTTAGTCTCTCTCTCTTTCTTTGTCTCTCTTTGTCTCTCTTAGTCTCTCTCTCTCTCTTTCTTAGTCTCTCTCTCTCTTTTTTAGTCTCTCTCTCTCTCTTTCTTAGTCTCTCTCTCTCTCTCTTTCTTAGTCTCTCTCTCTCTTTCTTAGTCTCTCTCTCTCTCTCTTTCTTAGTCTCTCTCTCTCTCTTTCTTAGTCTCTCTCTCTCTCTTTCTTTGTCTCTCTCTCTCTCTTTCTTAGTCTCTCTCTCTTTCTTAGTCTCCCTCTCTCTCTTTCTTAGTCTCTCTCTCTCTCTTTCTTAGTCTCTCTCTCTCTCTCTTTCTTAGTCTCTCTCTCTCTTTCTTAGTCTCTCTCTCTT
Source organism: Littorina saxatilis (assembly GCF_037325665.1). Classification (NCBI taxonomy): domain Eukaryota; kingdom Metazoa; phylum Mollusca; class Gastropoda; order Littorinimorpha; family Littorinidae; genus Littorina; species Littorina saxatilis. Next base: position 28,429,500 of record NC_090259.1, read on the forward strand.
TCTTAGTCTCTCTCTCTCTCTTTCTTAGTCTCTCTCTCTTTCTTAGTCTCTCTCTCTCTCTTTCTTAGTCTCTCTCTCTCTTTATTTGTCTTTCTCTCTCTTTATTTGTCTCTCTCTCTATCTTTCTTAGTCTCTCTCTCTCTCTTTCTTAGTATCTCTCTCTCTCTCTCTTTCTTAGTCTCTCTCTCTCTCTTTCTTAGTCTCTCTCTCTTTCTTAGTCTCTCTCTCTTTCTTAGTCTCTCTCTCTTAAGTCTTTCTTAGTCTCTCTCTCTCTCTTTCTTAGTCTCTCTCTCTTTCTTAGTCTCTCTCTCTCTTTCTTAGTCTCCCTCTCTCTCTTTCTTAGTCTCTCTCTCTCTTTTTCTTAGTCTCTCACTCTCTTTCTTAGACTCTCTCTCTCTCTTTCTTAGTCTCTCTCTCTTTTTCTTAGTCTCTCTCTCTCTTTCTTAGTCTCTCTTTCTCTCTTTCTTAGTCTCTCTCTCTCTCTCTTTCTTAGTCTCTCAGTCTCTCTCAGTCTCTCCCTCCCCCTCTCCCTCCCCCTCTCCCTCCCCTGCAAGAGGTCGGTGAAGGGAGAAACTCGATGCAACCACTGAAGTAGCGCTGTGGGTTTCCCTGAACCCACCCCGTCGTTAGAGAAATAAACGGTAAAAACCCTCTTTCAAATGTATGGGTTCAGACAAACCCGCATCGTCGTTAGAGGAATAAACGGTAAAAACCCTCTTTCAAATGTATGGGTTCAGACAAACCCGCATCGTCGGGAGTGTGTAGTCAAAAGCGGCATCCGGCAAAGGTTAACATTGGACAGATCTAGATGTGGAACTATTCAGCACGTGTACGGGTAACGTCATGAAATCTAGTTTTTACGTCACGCGTTTGCCAAGATCTGCAGTCTTGGTGGGAGCAAAACAACGTATGGATTTGGAACATTGGAGAAAAAAAGTGAGTCACGTGTGGTGCAATACCTACACGTACGCGTACAGGTCTTTGCTACACGTTCGATCATCTAGAACACTGTATTGAATATCTTTTGATATGTTATATCAGCATGCGATTTCAGTCAGCTATTTCTATATGTCTTTCAGCTGAATATTCCCATGCCTGTAACACTCACACACACACATATTCCCTCTCTACCACAAATCTCCTTATCTATCAACAGTTAATGGTAGTACTGGTTATGGAAAGGGTGTGTCGAGTGGACGCTTGCTGCAGGTAAAGCTTAGGACTGGCGCTGGCTTTGACCGGTGAAACAGGCAGCATCCGTTTACCCCGAGGGGTCACAGGGGTGGGGTTAGAACATAGAGGGGTGGACATTTTCGTGACGCGATTCATCAAACACTTGCTGGACGTCATGACCTCTTGAGCGGCAAAGTCTAAGTGCTCCATCTGGGAATCCGACAGGATGGAGACAGAATCGACGTTGGAAGATAGCCTGCTGTTGAGGGATTTCTCGTGAGGTTTGGTGTCCGAGGTGCTGAGAAGGGATTGAGGCGAGAGGGGGGAATCCAGAAGGCTGGTTGACATGGAAACGCTGTCAGAACTGGAGCAGCTGACCAGCTGTTGCGCCCTCTTGTGGATCAGTTCTGCGCAGCGCTGCACGCGTCGGAAGTCTTGGCTGTCCCCTACACAAACACAAAGGGAGATGCTTTAAACTGTGTACACATGTGTCTTTACAATCTACTTCCTTCTTCATTTTGTCTTTTGCAAAATTGCTTGACAAAAAACAAAAAAAGGAAAGAAAAAAAGTTCAGTATGGAAATAATGTAAAGGTTTTGCAGCTCTAAACACAACTTATTGAAAATTATTAAGAATGTCAAGACATATGCTAGAGTAGCAAAAGTCCACAAAATTAAACTGCAGAGCTTTTTCTCTGACACCACTCTGCTTGTATGCTTCATTCTCTTGACAGCTGAAGAAAAGAGCAAGGTCTGCAATAAAAGAAAGCCTACAACCATGCCTGCCATGTACAGTGCCTCCATGTGTCAGCACCATATACAGTACACGACAATAAATAGGCCAGCCAGCAATAAATCAAAACTACTACTGCGGCACTACTGAGTATACATAGTTAGCATACTGTATAAGGCACAATAAATGAGTCCATTACATTTCCACTGAACTATAAACTACCCGACAGCATTCTAGTGACAAAACCTTACCTGTCACTCAGCAGAGGCTCTGTACACTGTATCAGGAGATTGGCCGTTTCAGCCAAACTTGATACGTGTGTGAGCAATGCTTGTATTCTTAATTTCATTACATTTTCTCTGAACTACAAACTACCCGACAGCGTTCTAGCTCAAGTCAGGGACAACACCTTACCTGTCAGCAACGGCTCTGTACACTGTATCAGGAGATTGGCCGTTTCAGCCAAACTTGATACGTGTGTGAGCAACGCTTGTAACCGCCGATAATTGGCGTGGAAGAAGCTGGGGTGGTCAGAGAGAACAGAAGAAGTGGATTCCCTCCCCTCAGTGACAGTGAAGCTCATGTCTATCTCCACCTACAAGCGTTAGAGTAAAAGCCCCGTAATGCCACAAGCAGGGTGAGTACATGGGATGGGGGCGAGTTGGTGGGGAAGGGAGAACAGTGGAAACCCTATTTTAAAACCTTGAAAAATCTGAGAAAATCGGGTCTCAAAAAGGAGGGAGTCTTAAAATGGGGTAAATTTACAGAGGTTAGGCACACAAAAAAAATATAGTCTGTTTACGGTAACATAGGCAAAAAAAATAGGGTCGGTAGGTCGGGATTTTTTTTCTACCTTTTCCCCCCCTAAAATACATATTTTTAAGTTATTTTGCCAAAAAACAAAGACTTTTTTTTCTTCCCCCCCAAATGCCAAAAAAAAAGTCAAGGGACGCGCGAAAAAAATAGGGTCGGTCGGGATACCGTAAACAGACTATTTTTTTTTGTTGCCTTATGAACAGAACAGCTGAGAAAACAGGGTCTTACAAGGGAGGGAGTCTTAAATTGGGGGGTCTTAAAAGGGGGGTTCCACTGTATTGAGGCAAAGCAGATAAACTTAGCTCTATTTTCTACTAAATGAAAAATATAGATATACATACATGTACATAACTAGTACTAGTAGCAAAAAGTCTGCATATAAACAAATACCATGGGGTATGAAAACTCTACCAATAGTACCATACACATTTTTCTAACCCTTTTGTTACTCTTCCTTGTTTAAGGCGGGTTTTCTTTTTGTATTGTATTGTATGGGGAGATTTATATAGCGCTTAACGTTCTTGAAGCGCTTTACATATTCTTCTTCTTCTTCGTACGACGGTTGTGTCAGACTCGGAATCTGGAGGATGCCATGAACATGGACGTTCTTTCCAGGTCCTCCAGTGCTCCCCACATTTTGGTCCTCAGATCTGTTGGGTCAGGCCATGTCTGGATCCGCAGTTGGTCGAGGAGGGGACATGCTTGGAGAACATGTTCTGGAGTCTGATCTCCCTCTCCACAGTCACATGTGGCAGACTCTGCTACACCTATCCTCCTTAGGTGTGCTTTGAGGCAGCAGTGTCCAGTGCGGAGGCGGAAGATGATAGCCTGCTCAGCACGGCTTAGGAGATGGAGGGGGTCTTGTTGTGGCTTGTAGCCAGAAGTTTTGTTGGTAAATTTCTCTTTCCATCTGTGTTTTATGAGGGTCTTTGCCTCTCGATATGACTGGCAGTGGTTTGGCTGTTCCATCTTGCTGCCATTCTTGGCGAGCTCGTCTGCCTTCTCGTTACCAGAGATTCCGCAGTGTGCTGGTATCCACTGAAGGACGACTGTGGACTTCCTGGCGAGGGTGCTGATCTGGTGCTTCAGCTCTTCCAAGGCTTTACATATTAATTTTTGCCGTGTGAGATGGAATTTTTTACACAATATATCACGCATTCACATCGGCCAGCAAACCTCAAGCCTATTAGGGCGAGCATTCACCTTTCACGGCCTTTATTCCAAGTCACACGGGTATTTGGTGGACATTTTTAGCTATGCCTATACAATTTTGCCAGGAAAGACCCTTTTGTCAATCGTGGGATCTTTAACGTGCACACCCCAATGTAGTGTACACGAAGGGACCTCGGTTTTTCGTCTCATCCGAAAGACTAGCACTTGAACCCACCACCTAGGTTAGGAAAGGGGGGAGAAAATTGCTAACGCCCTGACCCAAGGTCGAACTTGCAACCTCTCGCTTCTGAGGCAAGTGCGTTTATCACTCGGCCACCCAGACCCTTTCAGACAGAACATTCATTAAATCTTCTGGCAAAACCATAACACCCATGAAATGTATTCAGATTTCCATTTCGATAAGATTATTCACAAACAGCATTACTTATTCAATTATTGCATCATGAACGTTTTAATCTTGACGACTACTAGCTCATGCAAGGGTACATTTCCCTTTGTTCATAGAATAATTTTAAAAAAATCTACAGACAAAAAAGCAGGTATAATTTGTTTGTGTAAATTGTAAGGCAAGTAAACAGACAATGACAGCTCTTCTCTGATTCAAAGCAGTTCTAGAAACCAAACCTAATTAGACATAAGAAAGAGAATAGTTCAGCTATAAGCAAAATAATAAAAATTAGTACAGCCTACACCCTCAAAATCTAAAAGTGAAAGAATAAAAAAATATTGCAATGGCTATATAAGAATTATTTTTGAAAAGAACCCCGAAAAGAGTAAAAATAAAACCATCCCCAAAAAAACAGAATAAAAGCAAAACAAGGATGAGTTTCTATGTCAATAAGTGACAGATCTGATATGGTGAGTTTCCACAGGAAGGACTGTGATTGTTTAATTAGTTTAATTATTTAATTAGTTGCATCATGAGTCGAGTCTGTCTGGTTATTTCCCTCACCAGCAGATATCTGTTGTTAAAACAAAATAGTCGAACCTGCCCTGACGACCACCTGCCCTTTATGACCAACCCGAAAGGATCCAGAAACAAGAAGGGCAAAGCCCATACGACTCACATGCTTGACCTAAACCTAGCAATGACATCATACACTAAGAACTGCTTTACACATTTTTCCTACCAAAATACATGTGACCTTGACCCAAGGTCAAGGTCATCCAAGGTCATGCAACACAAAGCTGTTAATTCAAGACATAGGAAGCACAATGGTGCTTATTGGCTCTTTCTACCATGAGATATGGTCACTTTTAGTGGTTCACTACCTTATTTTGGTCACATTTCATAAGGGTCAAAGTGACCTTGACCTTGATCATATGTGACCAAATGTGTCTCATGATGAAAGCATAACATGTGCCCCACATAATTTTTAAGTTTGAAACAGTTATCTTCCATAGTTCAGGGTCAAGGTCACTTCAAAATATGTATACAATCCAACTTTGAAGAGCTCCTGTGACCTTGACCTTGAAGCAAGGTAAACCAAACTGGTATCAAAAGATGGGGCTTACTTTGCCCTATATATCATATATAGGTGAAGTATTCAATCTCAAAAACTTCAGAGAAAATGTGAAAAATGTGAAAAATAGCTGTTTTTTAGACAACATTTATGGCCCCTGCGACCTTGACCTTGAAGCAAGGTCAAGATGCTATGTATGTTTTTTGGGGCCTTGTCATCATACACCATCTTGCCAAATTTGGTACTGATAGACTGAATAGTGTCCAAGAAATATCTAACGTTAAAGTTTTCCGGACGGACGGACGGACGGACGACTTGGGTGAGTACATAGACTCACTTTTGCTTCGCATGTGAGTCAAAAATGCACACCTGTATATTTCATCTCTCCATAGCGACCAGCTGTCCATAACAACCCCTTTTGTACGGTCCCTTGGGTGGTTGTTACTGACAGGTTCAACTGTACGAGCAGAGAAAGTGAGAAAAGCACCAACCTGTACTTCCTGACACGCCTGAAGCAGCACCCTGGTACACATGACAGTTTGACTGACGTCCTGACACACACGGCTCACCTCCTGTCAGGATAACGATAAGATATATAGTGACGTGACCCTCATGGAAATTAGGGTTGCTTTCTCCGCGGGAAAAGCAAGCTGCCATACAGCACTACCATGGTGTGTCAACCGATTCCGGCTATACCGTTCGTACGCTGAATGTTTTCGTTCACACAGCGTCATTTTCGGCACTTGGTTGAGGACACCGTGACTACCCTTTATTCTGTTTTTCCTGCATGAGTGTGTTCATGTTTCCGACCCCTGAGACTTTCGCTGTGAACTTGGGTTCTTTCTCATGCACTTGCGTGCACACGGGGGTGTTTGGACACTAAGCCGAGTCTGCACTAGGTTTTCATTCCCTCCCCGAACATGGGGGACGAACCCACACTAATAGTGACAACTGGTTTCAAAGCTAGTGCCACTACTAACTGAGCTATCTCCCCTCAATCGAGGTAAATGGTAAAAGCCTCCCAAAGTTGCCGAGCACAAATTTACAATGACAAAGATAATCCACCTACATCATTTTGTGAGTTTCTTGTTGTATGCATTAAAAGCGCTTATGTCCCTTTGTGCAGAGGACTACAATTATGGTCATAAACAGGGCTAACCTGAAAGGCCAGGGTCCACGGCGGCGCCCCCCAGAAGCTGAGGCTTTTTTGTATCATCTTGTAGGGACAAAAAACAAAGTTTAAATTTAGGAAACCGGATTTTCGGGTTTTCAAAGACCGGATTTCTGACGAGAACCAGAAAGGTGTTAGCCCTGCAATTATGGTCATACCTGAGAGGAGGAGGTTGTTGACAGTGTCTCTGCCTGTGTCTCGCAGTGCTCAAGTGTTCTCAGACCTCCTTGCAGCGTTCTATCCAGCAGTTTGTCACAGCCGCTGAGAAACGCCTGGCACACTTCTGAGCTTAGCTGTGGACACAGATATAAGGCATTCAATCGTTTGCTTGTTTTCATACCACAAGACTGTGATCTTGAAGGTAAGATGAAGGAATTGTCATGATACTGCACATAATTATTAAAAAAGAAGGTAATTTAAAGTTTAAATGTCCTCAACACACATCTAAAAGTAGCAGACCTCTAAAATGAGGCACATCTTCTGGGGAACTGATACATCACTTATTAACTGCAGCTAAAGCCTGCAAGTTGAATACCGGCACGGTTGGCCTAGTGGTAAGGCGTCCGCCCCGTGATCGGGAGGTCGTGGGTTCGAACCCCGGCCGGGTCATACCTAAGACTTTAAAATTGGCAATCTAGTGGCTGCTCCGCCTGGCGTCTGGCATTATGGGGTTAGTGCTAGGACTGGTTGGTCCGGTGTCAGAATAATGTGACTGGGTGAGACATGAAGCCTGTGCTGTGACTTCTGTCTTGTGTGTGGCGCACGTTATATGTCAAAGCAGCACCGCCCTGATATGGCCCTTCGTGGTCAGCTGGGCGTTAAGCAAACAAACAAACTGCAGGTTGAATGCTGAAGCTCAATGTCCTACTGACTCGGCCTTACCAGAATGATGAATCATGCTCACATTTTATAACTTATAAGCAGTCTTCTTCTTTGTTCATGGGCTGAAACTCCCACCATCTTTTACGTGTATGACCGTTTTCATCCTGCCATTCAGGCAGCCATACACCTCTTTCGGGGGATCTATAAGCGGTAACAAGAAGAGCAAACGCTCGATCGAGTCACTTTCGCAGTTCTGAATATTATATGAGGCATCAGATGGACAGGAAGAAATTGCTATTCACAACACAATGAGTCACGTTCACATAAAATTTGAGCCCGGTCACTTTTATAGTTTCCGAGAAAAGCCCAACGTTAAGTTGTGTGTTGCCGAACAGAAAAGGCTAGTTATCTCCCTTGTTTTTCTGATAACGTTCGTAAAAGGCTACAGATGTAAATACTTTGATGTAAAGAATAATCCTACAAAGTTTCAATCACATCCGATGAACTTTGTCAAAGATATAAAATGTCTAATTTTTCCTTTGACGCTGACCTGTGACCTTGAAAAAGGTCAAAGGTCAACGAAACCATCGTTAAAGTGTAGAGGTCATTGGAGGTCACGACTAAACAAAATATGAGCCCGATCGCTTTGATAGTTTCCGAGAAAAGTCCAACGTTAAGGTGGTGTCTACGGACGGCCGGCCGGCCGGCCGGCCGGACAGACTAACACTGACCGATTACATAGAGTCACATTTTCTCAAGTGACTCAAAAACAGCACCATAGGGTACTGAATGTTGAAAACACTACAAATTTTGCAAAAAGTACATGCAGAGATGCTGTAGGGGTAAGTTGGTGGTTGTTTGGGGTAGTTTGGCAGACCATATCTATGTACCTGTGAAGAAGTAGAGTCTTGTGTATACTGCTCTAGACGCACGATACGTGTCTTGGTGGCAAGAGAAAGCTGGCCGCAGGTACGACACACGTTTAGCACCTCGTCTGACAGCTTGGCCGCCGATTCCTGTACCAGCGTCACCAGGTCTGTCTCGTAACCCTGAATGTGTCACACACAAAATAATACCAGAATTATACATAGCAATAGCGAACAGAATTATACACAGCAAAGACTGACACAAGACTAGGTATGCATAGCAATAACAAACAGAATGATACATAGCAAAGGCTAAAACAAGTTATCAATCAATCAATCAATGAGGCTTATATCGCGCATATTCCGTGGGTACAGTTCTAGGCGCTCTGCAGTGATGCCGTGTGAGATGAAATTTTATACGGCCAGTAGATTGCAGCCATGTCGGCGCATATTTACCTTTCACGGCCTTATTCCAAGTCACACGGGTATGGTAGACAATTATTAACTGTGCCTAAGCAATTTTGCCAGGAAAGACCCTTTTGTCAATCGTGGGATCTTTAACGTGCACACCCAATGTAGTATACACGGGGGGTGGTTCGGACACCGAAGAGAGTCTGCACACAAAGTTGACTCTGTGAAATAAATTTCCGCCGAACTTGGGATCGAACTCGCGCTGACAGCGGCCAACTGAATACAAATCCAGCGTGCTACCAACTGAGCTATATCCCCGCCCCAAGTTATGCATAGCAATAGCAATAACAAACAGAATGATACATAGCAACAGCTCACAGAGTTATGCACAGCAACAGAGCTCTACCAGAAACAAGCAAAATGTTTCAAAATCAAAAGAGATGAAACTGCATGGTTTAAAGTTAAAGTCATACAAAGTATGCATTCATAAAGATCAACATTTTCAGTTTTCCCACTTGAATGCAATCCTTTTTTTCAGTAAAAAATACTTGTTTGCTTTTCAAACAAACACATCATTCTTAATACAAATTCAAAGTTACCTTAATCGGCTTAGACTGTACATTTACTGCAACCTGATTGGATCGACAAAAATAATAAAAATATGGACAAGAAAGTGACATTTCCAAACATTTTTTAATCACAAAGAGCAACGCAACAATAAACAAGTCGCATAAGGCGAAATTACTACATTTAGTCAAGCTGTGGAAATCACAGAATGAAACTGAACGCACTGCTTTTTTTTTTACAATGACCGTAGTCCGCCGCTTGTGCAAAACGGAGTGAAACTGACGAGCCTGTTTAGCGCGGTAGTGGTTTTGCTGTGCTGCATAGCACGCTTTTCTGTGCCTCTCTTCGTTTTAACTTTCTGAGCGTGTTTTTAATCCAAACGTATCCTATCTATATGTTTTTGGAATCAGGAACCGACAAGGAATAAGATGCAATTGTTTTTAAATCGATTTTGGAAATATAATTTTGATCATAATTTTTATATTTTAAATTTTCAGAGCTTGTTTTTAATCCAATTATAACATATGGATATGTTTTTGGAATAAAAAAATGATGAAGAATAAGATGTTTTTGGATCGTTTAATAAAAAAAATAATTTTAATTACAAGTTTCCGATTTTTAATGACCAAACTCACTCATTAGGTTTTAAGCCACCAAGCTGAAATGCAATACCAAACCCCGGCCTTCGTCGAAGATTGCTTTGCCAAAATTTCAATCAATTTGATTGAAAAATGAGGGTGTGACAGTGCCGCCTCAACTTTTACAAAAAGCCGGATATGACGTCATCAAAAGTATTTATCGAAAAAACCAAAAAACGTCCGCGGATATCATTCCCAGGAACTCTCATGTCAAATTTCATAAAGATTGGTCCAGTAGTTTGGTCTGAATCGCTCTACACACACACACGCACAGACAGACAGACACACACACACACCACGACCCTCGTCTCGATTCCCCCTCTATTTTAAAACATTTAGTCAAAACTTGACTAAATGGAAAAACAAGCACCAGCATACCTTAAGCAGGTGAGACACGTGAACCCCCACTGTGTGCACCTGTTCAGTGAGCTGTGTCAGGAGGTCGCGCACCAGTGGAGCGTCACGGTCAAAGGCGGCGGCCCACAGTGAGCAGTGAGTGGCCAACAGCTGCAGTCCACTGACCAGCTGCAGGGGAGGGTAAGGCGGCCGTCTGCTCTCTGCACAATTAGTTTGTACATTTTTGATCAAAATCTGTCAACCAGTGATTTTGCACAAAAAGTATTGAAACATCACCCGTGAGACTGGTTAATCTGACAATGAAGTAAATGCCATGCACAACAGACAAATTCACAAAATAACTCTGTCAGGTTTGTATGGGTCGTGAAAGAGTGAATGCCCTTGCTTTTTACTCGGACAAACATTGGATGGGCTAATCACCAGCGAGGTGTGTGTCAGAAACACGTGGACAGGAGCACGTGTGAAGTTATTTGTCGGAGAAAAAGCAAGGGCATTCACTCTTTCACAACCCATACAAACCAAACAAAGTTATTTCTGAAAATCGTCTCTTCTGCTATTTTTTTCTATGGTGAACATCATCTGTGAGTAAACCACAACCTGCACATGGGAACTCCTGATAACAAGACAGTATATGTGCTACGCAAAGCCAGCTACCACAGGCTCTCAGACAAAAAAAAATCAAACAGAAAACCTTACAAACTGAGATAAAGAAAACAGACAAAGACGTACTAAACATTGGATAAAAGTTTTGTGCCCTTTTAAAAAAAACAAGAGGCGAAGCCATCAAGGCTCACGTAAGAAATCGACAAACAGTAACACAAACTCAATCACTCCGTCACACATACACACACACACACACACACACACAGAAAGAGCATAGGTGAAACTGTGCAAGAAAGCGAGACACTAGATCTAGATCTGTCTGTCTGCATGTAGCCTACTTACAGGGACACGACTGCCAACAGAGTCTCGGCCCGCTCAAAATAATAATGACCGAGACTTTCAGTACTTCCTTCGCGTGACGTCTAACCCTCTTACGTCATAATGTGACGTCAATGTAATGTGACGTCTTCAAATGTTAGAGTTTCTACCACAGACATACACACGCACACACACACGCACGCACAGACAGACAAAGTTACGATCGCATCGGCTACACTTACGTGAGCCAAAAAATCATAAAAAAATCAACATCAAACAAACCAAAACATTTCTCTACTACAGTGGAACCCCCCTTTTAAGACTCCCTCCTTTTTAAGACCTTGTTTTCTCAGATTTTCTGTTCATAACCTGTGTAAAATGACCCCCATTTTAAGACTCCCTCCTTTTTAAGACCTGATTTCTCAGATTTTTGGAGGTCTTAAAAGGGGGGTTCCACTGTACCTGAAGAAACTGAGGATGTGCATTCCGGGCCATCCAGTAAGGCTGCTACGCATGACTTGAGCATGTGACAGTCCCACAGAATTTTGTCTGCCACTGTCTCTTCAAAGCTCAGCTCTGCAAGAAAATGGAAACACACTATAGCGTGAGCAACAAAATCTCTTTCCCTCACCCCGTACCTAATGCTCTGAACATACAAGAGTCGCCCTCATTGCAAAACTGTGTGTAAATATTGATTTTTTCATCTGAATCTGCACATAAAGTTGACCCGTGATTTGTTGGGGTGCCAAACACATTTTCTTGAATTACTGACAAAAAAACAGGTCTTGTGTGTATCAACCAACGCAAATCACTCACAGTTGGAGAAACCCCTAAACATGTTAGAATGTACAGCTTTTTTGTCAGGAAATCTGGCTTGAGAACCTCCCTCCCCTTCTAAAGCTTCATGAGCCTTTCATTAGCTCCAGAGTTCCCATCATTCATCCTTGAAAACTTTGAATAAGAAATGCAACTACCTGACAGACTCACCTTAGCAATACTAGTTCTAGTATACACCTTTTAACCATTTGGGCCTAATTTTCATGATATGCCAAAGGTTTGTAAATGAGGAGTTCCCCTGTAGCACCAGTGACCTTGAAATTTAATGGATGTCATAATTCTTCTTTTTCTTCGTTCATGGGCTTCGACTCCCACGTTCATTCATGCTTTTAGCACGAGTGGATTTTTACATGAATGACCGTTTTTACCCGGCCATTCAGGCAGCATACGCCGATTTCGGGGGAGGCATACTGGGTATTTTCGTGTTTTTATAACCCACCGAACTCTGACATTGATTACAGGATCTTTTCTGTGCTCACTTGGTCTTGTGCTTACGTGTACACACGAAGGGGGTTAAGTCACTAGCAGGTCTGCACATAAGTTGACGTGGGAGATCGGAAAAATCTCCACTCTTAACCCACCAGGCGGCAGCGACCGGGATTCGAACTCACGACCTCCCGATTAGGAGGCCGACGTCTTACCACCACGCCACTGCATCTGTCGGATGTCATTCAAACTTTGTGAACAAAAAAGGATAAAAAAAAAAAGGCTATAAGAATACCCAATATGAGAGTTCCAGCTGCAAACCCTAGTGAGAACATTCTCAGTGTTGTTGCCAGCCTAAGAAGACAATAGGTCCTTTGGACCTCCCTAAAAAAAAAACAATAGGTCCAAATGTCCTGGCTTTAAAAAAAACAATAGGTCCAAATTGTACCGCCATACCTTTGATACATGCAAAATAACCTACAGTCCGGAGTTTGTTTTCTTGCCTTCTAAAGGTTCTATTTTAGTTTTGTCGCTTACCTCCGGTTCCTCCTCGCTCATTTCATTTTCAAGTGGTGTTTTGGCTTGAGTCTGTTTGAAATTGAACGCTGCTAGTGTTTTGTGCCCTTCAACCGGCTTTAATTTCTTTTTCGGCGGCATGTTTATCGATCAGCAATCGACGAAAAAAATCGTCTAACAGAGTAGCATCCCTTTGGCTGGATTGGGTCGACCTATTTACCGGAAACAACGAAAATAGCGAAACAATTAGTAGATTATATGTGTTTGCAACTTTTTTCAAGTTTGTTTGCACCTTTGTTACAATTGTTTTTTTACAACTTTGTTGCAACATTTAGCAACTTTTTTTTGTGCAACATTTTCAGGCCATTCGCGTTTTTCCCTATCCTTCTTATTCTTAACCTGTTTCAAGTCCTTTGGCATTGCTTTGATGTCGCTTCCTAGTTTTAATTGTTCATAAACTTTGCGAGGAGAAAGAGCCTGACATTCCTGGCCTACCCTTTCCAATACAGTGCCCGGTGTGCGAATGTAGGGATCCTGCCTGATCTTCGCATTACCATGCGTAGTATTATATTGATGAACTTTCCGCTGTTTGCGCCGTTTTCGGTAAATAGGTCGGGTATTTCCGTAAACGCAGTCTCGAGTGTCAATGACGACAAACACGGACTCGGCACCGAGTGCATTTTCACTCGTAGCGAACATGAACATTTCGATCAGGGTTTGTTTTCCGACTTTGCAACTCCCGTTCCATTCATTGCAGACCTTGTCCGCCTTGTACAAATATGTATCGGTCAGTTGACCACCAAAACGTACAAACTATCGGTCCATCGACCGGACAAGGCTAGGTCCAATGCGTCAAATCAGAAAGGAATGCGTCAGAGACCGAAGACCGAGGCCTGGCAACAACACTGCATTATATTTTATTGTGAGGCAAGTCAAATATTTTCCTTTTTAACTACAAACAGTCCAAATACTTACCATTCAGCTGGTCCATGACCGAAGACACCATTTTTCGACAAGCCTTATACACAGATACATCTGCGTCCATCATAGACGAGGACAATCCAAAAGAAGCTGCAATTACACAAAGACAGATAATGCTCAGTCATGACACATGGAAATGGTTAACATGAATAAAAGGTCCCACATCAATTTAAAACTTTACATGAAGCCCCGGTGTCTGTTCGGCTAACAGCCCATAAAGTAACCATTTCAGCACTGACCCAAGCCGACCCAAGCCGGTCCCTAGCCCATTTCAGGTCTCCTCTAGCAACCAGCAGTCTACATCCCCCCCCCCCCCCCCCCCCTGCATTTTTATTTTTATACAAAGCCGGGTTTTCCCGTGTAACATGCCCCTAATTGCTTTGCCGTGAGGGAGTAAAACTTACATTTTCTTCTTCTTAAAACTTGACATTGCAAGCACTACATTAAACACCAAGATCCTTTCCTCCGAGTCGTACAGGACAAATCCTGTACATTACTCATCACAAACTTCTTCCAATTTTGTTACTGGAGTTTTCACAAGCATACAATCAGTAGTCAGCTTTAGAGAGCTACCATCCATGTTTGCAGAAAAAAAAGCTCCTTTGGAAAACTAGTTACTTTGCAACCATTTTTGAAGTTTGAAATTGACGGAGTTACTTCCCATGTCATGGGAGGCAAAAGAGTTTGAATATCAAAATGACAATAACGGAAGCCAGAAAGCAGTTTTGTCAGCCACCCCCCCCCCCCCCCCCCACACACATTTTGATTGAGGTAACATGACCAACAAGAAGGGCAAAGCCCATACGACTCACATGCTTTACACATTTTTCCTACCAAAATACATGTGACCTTGACCCAAGGTCAAGGTCATGCAACACAAAGCTGTTAATTCAAGACATAGGAAGTACAATGGTGCTTATTGGCTCTTTCTACCATGAGATATGGTCACTTTTAGTGGTTCACTACCTTATTTTGGTCACATTTCATAAGGGTCAAAGTGACCTTGACCTTGATCATATGTGACCAAATGTGTCTCATGATGAAAGCATAACATGTGCCCCACATAATTTTTAAGTTTGAAACAGTTATCTTCCATAGTTCAGGGTCAAGGTCACTTCAAAATATGTATACAATCCAACTTTGAAGAGCTCCTGTGACCTTGACCTTGAAGCAAGGTAAACCAAACTGGTATCAAAAGATGGGGCTTACTTTGCCCTATATATCATATATAGGTGAGGTATTCAATCTCAAAAACTTCAGAGAAAATGGGAAAAATGTGAAAAATAGCTGTTTTTTAGGCAACATTTATGGCCCCTGCGACCTTGACCTTGAAGCAAGGTCAAGATGCTATGTATGTTTTTTGTGGCCTTGTCATCATACACCATCTTGCCAAATTTGGTACTGATAGACTGAATAGTGTCCAAGAAATATCCAACGTTAAAGTTTTCCGGACGGACGGACGGACGGACGGACGGACGACTCGGGTGAGTACATAGACTCACTTTTGCTTCGCATGTGAGTCAAAAACTGGGCAGGTATACCCAGGTAGGTAAAAACTTGTGGGAGTGTGTGTGTGTGTGCGTGCGTGTATACATGTGTGTGTGTGTGCGCGCATTTAAACAGTTGGAAAAAAAAGTTAGGGTCTGCAGCATAAAAGAGGGTTGGATAGGGTCACCATAGCCAGGAACATTTTCTCGGCCTTACCTCTCTTGGCGGCAGGTGAAGCCGTGGCGGAAGAGTTGAGCTGTGAGACGCGTGAACCCAGACTGGTCACAGGGCTCTTGTGGAACCCAGTCCTACCACCAGACAAGGAAGCAAGAAAGATGAAAACCTACAATGACAGGCACTAGGCTGTGTGACAGTGCACAACACACACAGTGAAGCCCCCCTTTTAAAGACCTACAAGAGGCGAAGCCATCAAGGCTCACGTAAGAAATCGACAAACAGTAACACAAACTCAATCACTCCGTCACACATACACACACACACACACACACAGAAAGAGCATAGGTGAAACTGTGCAAGAAAGCGAGACACTAGATCTAGATCTGTCTGTCTGCATGTAGCCTACTTACAGGGACACGACTGCCAACTAGTCTCGGCCCGCTCAAAATAATAATGACCGAGACTTTCAGTACTTCCTTCGCGTGACGTCTAACCCTCTTACGTCATAATGTGACGTCAATGTAATGTGACGTCTTCAAATGTTAGAGTTTCTACCACAGACATACACACGCACGCACATACGCACGCACGCACAGACAGACAAAGTTACGATCGCATAGGCTACACTTACGTGAGCCAAAAATCAGTGAAATCTGGTCTTAAAAACAAGGGAGTCTTAAAATGGAGGTAACATTACAGAGGTTATGAACAGGACATAAAAAAAAGCAGGGTCTGAATAGGGGACAGGGAGTCTTAAAACTAGGGGTCTTAAACGGGAGGTTCCACTGTAATCCAAACCTGCACAAATCTCAACTCACTGAGCAACCCAACATGGGCAAGGTTTGTCTCCTTGCTTGAACAAAGCATACAATTAACAGATTTATTAACATCGAGAGACAGTGATGGCGCTACTAGTATTTTTTCAAATCGGTACGCAAACTTTTATGATGCAAACAGTCCAGAAAAAACCGGTAGGCTGGTCATTGAAACCAGTAAGAGTCCAACTCAGAGTACTGGTTTTGTTGTTTTACCAGCGAAAAAAACGGTAGTTCTAAAAATCAACCAGTAGGTCATACCGGCAGACAATTTTGTTCCGGTATTTTCTCGTTTCAACCGGTAAAATACCGGTAATTACCGGTTAACGCCAATGCTGGAGAGAGCTCTTAACAAGAAAAGGAGGTATCAAAACAAAAACAAAACAAATCTTACACAACAGGGGAGTTGCTGGGGGAGAAATTCTCCTTCTCCCAGGTGTCATCAGGGTCGTTGAAAACTTCGTCGTCGTCTGTTGAGTTGTCACCATCATTCTGAAAAATTAAGTATACCGGTACTGTATTCTTTAATTCCAAGAGTACACGCATGAGTTATTGGCAAAAGTTTGTGACAGACGCTTCATAATTGGCTTCGATGCAAGTTTTGGTATCAACATCTACCCAGCAAGTAAGTGCTCAGATGCACCAACATCAGGCATGGGAATTTAAAAAAGTAAAAAAGGCTGACATTTTGTAAGTAATATGAAAGTCGACGGCGCAAAGCGCCTAGCCTTACTAGGGGGGTCCGGGGGCATGCCCCCCCCCCCCCCACACCACCCCCGGAAAAATGTCTCCAAAGAACCCAAATTGTGCAATTTGGTGTCATCTGAGCTCCAAGTTTGCCATTAAATTCAGTTTTCAGAACCATTTTTGCCTCCCCAGTTTATTTTTTCGGCGGACACTTTTGCTTTTTCAGTGGAACGAAAATAAAAACCGGCGGAAATTTGCCTTTCGGCGGACAATTCCCATGCCTGCAACATGATCATGTGTTTCTTTCTTCTCTTTTCCCTTATTAGACTCAAAACACAAAGACTTCATTTTGCTTACCAATGATAAGGACAGATGATTAGCAGTGTCAGATTTTAAACATAAATCACTCCAAGAGTCAGTGAATAACATTTTGCACTAAAATTCAACATTAAAACAATTTTCCATGTCTCTGGCCTTTTCATCTGTTAATCACTCTCTCAATTCCTCTCTCCCTCTCTTTCTGTTCTGTCTTTACAAAAAAAATATACATACAGGGATGGCCAAATCATCAATGATCGCCAGGGGCGAGTAAAAAATCCACCGGGGCTACTAGAAACTGCCTGGCAACTCGCCTGGCTGCCCTGTGAACATTCGGGTCCAATGCAACCCTTTTGGTTGTAATATCGAGTTTCAAAGCCACATAAACACTGCAGATGCTGCAACTGTGGTATTTACCGGGCCACCAAAATTTTTAGCGGGCTAGTAACTTTCTTGAAGTTACTCGCCCGGATTGCGAGTTAAAATTTTGAGATTTGGCCATCCCTGTATACACACACACACATGGCAGACAGACAGACAGACAGACAGACAGACAGACAGACAGACCGACAGACAGACTGACAGACACACACACAAAAGCACACACACAAAAACACACACACAAACACGACAGATAGACACACTGACAGACACACACAAAAGCACATGCACACACACACACACACAGCAGACAGACGTACCTGGTAGAGGTCCCTCATCTGCACCACCTTCTCCTCCAGCTTGGCCACTGTCCAGTGAGTGCAGATACCGTGGTGTGCGTTGGTCACCTTGATCAGCGTCTGTGTCCCCCCACCACCCCCCTCACTCTCTTCTTCATCGTCAAGGTCCTCTCGGCTGAACAACTGCAATCATATTTGGTACACTTTAGCAGGGCCACCACACACAAAAAGTAAACAAGAAGAGCAAACGCTCGATCGAGTCACTTTCGCAGTTCTGAATATTATATGAGGCATCAGATGGACAGGAAGAAATTGCTATTCACAACACAATGAGTCACGTTCACATAAAATTTGAGCCCGGTCACTTTTATAGTTTCCGAGAAAAGCCCAACGTTAAGTTGTGTGTTGCCGAACAGAAAAGGCTAGTTATCTCCCTTGTTTTTCTGATAACGTTCGTAAAAGGCTACAGATGTAAATACTTTGATGTAAAGAATAATCCTACAAAGTTTCAATCACATCCGATGAACTTTGTCAAAGATATAAAATGTCTAATTTTTCCTTTGACGCTGACCTGTGACCTTGAAAAAGGTCAAAGGTCAACGAAACCATCGTTAAAGTGTAGAGGTCATTGGAGGTCACGACTAAACAAAATATGAGCCCGATCGCTTTGATAGTTTCCGAGAAAAGTCCAACGTTAAGGTGGTGTCTACGGACGGCCGGCCGGACGGCCGGCCGGACAGACTAACACTGACCGATTACATAGACTCACTTTTGCTTCGCATGTGAGTCAAAAAACGGAAAGGCCAGGGTCCAGTTTTACTTTAAGAAATCGGATTTTCCGTCGAGAACCGGAAAGGTGTTAGCCCTGCTTTAAAAAACAAATCCAATGATGTAAAGCTACAGTGAAATCCCCCTTTTAAGACCTTAAAAAAACCTCAGAAAATCAGGCCATAAAAAGGGGGAGTCTTTAAATGGAGGTAAATTTACAGAGGTTATGAAGAGAACATCTGAAACAGCAAGGTCTTAACAGGGAGGAAGTCTTCAATCGGGGGGGGGGGGGGGGGGGGGGGGTCTTAAAAGGGGGGTGCCACTGTAAATCGACAAACAGTAACACAAACTCAATCACTCCGTCACACATACACACACACAGTAAGCATAGGTGACACGGTGCAAGAGTGCGAGACACTAGATCTAGATTTGTCTGTCTGTAGCCTACTTATGGGGATACAACTGCCAGATGGCCAGATCGACACTGCGCTTTCGACAGCGCTTCCTCGCGCAGACACTGGAAACACGCTGTGCAGATTAACCTGCAGGAAATCTCCTTTGGTATCTTCTTTATCTATTTTTCTGGAGCTACGAAACCGAACAATGTGAAATCGTCTTCTCCGAATCGGCGAACTGCAGCTCGGTGATAACTTGTATCTATACCACAATCCTTCACGCGATCTGACCTAACCTTGACCCCTGACCTGGTCTACATACCACACACGACACAAACCAGTCAGCTGTTTTTACCCCCCCAAAACCCGTTTTCTTTGGATACACACTTTAACTACATAAACCCGCCAAGGACGGTCCCAAGCCCGGCTGAAAAAGGAGGAGGGTTGGGCGTGGGGTTAGCACCCCCACCCTGCAAAAACGACTTCGCTACAGAAACGTCAACAACATGTTGGCGGCCCATACCCTGACAGGAGTGACGGGCATTGATTGATTGATTGATTTAACTACATACGTGCCGACAAAATGTTGATCATTGCTTCAATACTTTGAAGATGTTGCTTGAATAATAACCAGGTAAAATTAGTATTTCGGTGTTCAGTCAAATGTTAAAGTTTCTACCACAGACATACATACATACGCACGCACGCACGCACAGACAGACAAAAGTTAGCATCACATAGGCTACACTTACGTGCGCCAAAAATGTATCCATTCCATTTTAGATAAGCAAATATCTGAGAAAATTATGTCTTAAAAGAAAGAGAGTTTTGGAATGGTGATCAATTTGAAGACATGACAAAGACAGAATCCAAGAAAAAAAGGTCTAAAAGAGAGGAACTCTTCCAACAGAGGGTCTACAAACGGAGATATTACTGTACCATCTACAGGCATGAAAACTGAAAAAAAATAAAATACTGAAAACAAAATTCGAAGGCGCGTAGCGTCAAGTTTCGCAGGTGCGTAGCGCCATGTTTCGCAGGCGCGAAGCCTTCTAGGGGGGTCCGGGGGCATGCCCCCCCGGAAATTAGTTTTTTCAAGGGTGCAATTTGGTGCAATCTGGGGCTATCTGAGCCTTAAAATTGGATTCAAACATGGCCCCAAAACTATTTTACTATAACTATGACTAGGGAAAAAAATAAAAATAAATAAAATAAACGGAAAAATACGGAAAATTAAAAAAAAAAACGGTTTATTTTTTTCAAAAATACGGAAAATACGGAGAATTTTCATGCCTGCATCTAAAACCATAGGTGGGATCACCGCTTCATGGCCTCTACTTATAGAACCATTCCAAGGGTTTTAAAACACAGTTTTGCATGTGTTTTGCTCTGTTTTGGTCAAGACAAGCGGTTGAGTTTTGATTCTGCCTTGTGGAATAAAGTAACACACGCTCACCAGATTCTTCTTCAGGTACTGGCTGATCTTGTTTGCCTCCCGCAGTAGCAGAGCCACCTTGTACAGATCTTTGCGAATTCCTGCACACGACAACCCTTCCCCTCGTCGTTTTCTTGTGGGCGTGGTACACATCTCGGCACGACGCTGTCGCACCTCGTCTAATCGCAGGGCAGCCTTGGCTCGCTCCGCCTCAAGCAGCTCCAGGATTCGTGACTTGTTGTTGACCAGATCTAAGCTCACCTGATGGACAGAGCACACACAATTTGGTGAGCACAGCTTGTGTGTTATAGACAGACATAGAACACTTTATTATCTCAAGAAGAGAAACTCAGGTGTGGTGAACCACAGTATCAGACAACACACGGCGGGGATGTAGCTCAGTCGGTAGCGCGCTGGATTTGTATCCAGTTGGCCGCTGTCAGCGTGAGTTCGTCCCCACGTTCGGCGAGAGATTTATTTCTCAGAGTCAATTTTGTGTGCAGACTCTCCTCGGTGTCCGAATACCCCGTGTGTACACGCAAGCACAAGACCAAGTGCGCACGAAAAAGATCCTGTAATCCATGTCAGAGTTCGGTGGGTTATAAAAACACGAAAATACCCAGCATGCTTCCTCCGAAAACGGCGTATGGCTGCCTAAATGGCGGGGTAAAAAACGGTCATACACGTAAAATTACACTCGTGCAAAAAACACGAGTGTACGTGGGAGTTTCAGCCCACGAACGCAGAAGAAGAAGAAGACAACATAAAACAGTAACACTCCTGGCATACACAGCATTATTGCAGGTTCCTGATGCAATCATTTAAAACGTATGGCGGCATATTCATTTTCATCAGAAGGGAAATCTATAGGCTAACGCTTTGTACACATTTTGTAACTTTGCTGTTTGCGAAGCTGATAACAGAATGCTAATGAAAGCAGATTCCAAAAGCAGTTCTTTTATTGATTCCTTCAGTGCTTTTCTGATGCTGTCCTTGCAATCTTCAATTTT
Organism: Littorina saxatilis; assembly: GCF_037325665.1. Classification (NCBI taxonomy): domain Eukaryota; kingdom Metazoa; phylum Mollusca; class Gastropoda; order Littorinimorpha; family Littorinidae; genus Littorina; species Littorina saxatilis. Next base: position 28,451,143 of record NC_090259.1, read on the forward strand.
TAATGCATCTTGATACCAGCGTTGCATCTCGTTCAACAGGAATATAATTATTCTACTTTTTTCTACAATAGATACAGACAAACCTGTCTATAACGACCAGCCAAGGGACCAACCAAAAGGGGTCCTTATTGACAGGTGGCGGATATGGAAAGGTGATTTACGTAGGAGAAAAACCTTGCCAGGTTTAGTGGGGGTGTTCGAAATGTTCTTCTTCTTCAGCGTTCCTAGTTCAGCATTCCAGAATGTTTCTCGTTACGTGTGAGCTCGTTTGCCCATTTGGGTTCCCCACACTATACTCTGAGAGCATAGTCAGCTCACTCCGCTTTCGTTGAGTAGGCATGCTGGGTATTTTTGTGTTTCTATAACCCACCAAACTCCGACATGGATTACAGGATCTTTTCCGTGCGCACTTGGTCTTGTGCTTGCGTGTACACACGAAGGGGGTTAAGTCACTAAGCAGGTCGGCACATAAGTTGACCTGGGAGATCAGAAAAATTTCCACTTTTAACCCACCGGGTGGCAGCGACCGGGATTCGAACTCACGACCTCCCGATTAGGAGGCTGACGTCTTACCACCACGCCACTGCGCCCGGTGGTCGAAATGAGCAGGTGGTCGTTATCAAGAAGTGGTCCCCAGGGCAGGTTTGACTGTACCATAAATGTTGGAAGCTTTCAGCTGTAATAAACTATGAATGTTGCACAACTTCTTCTTCTTTTTCTGCGTTCGTGGGCTGAAACTCCCACGTACACTCGTGTTTTTCTGCACGAGTGGAATTTTACGTGTATGACGGTTTTTTTACCCCGCCATTTAGGCAGCCATACGCCGTTTTCGAAGGAAGCATGCTGGGTATTTTCGTGTTTCTATAACCCACCGAACTCTGACATGGATTACAGGATCTTTTTCGTGCGCACTTGGTCTTGTGCAGGGTCCCCACTGGTTTTTAGAAACAAAATTCCATGACTTTTCCATGACTTTCCATGAGCCTCAATAACATTTTCCATGACTAGATCCACAGGTCGCCATTTCCGAACACGCAAACTTTTTACGTCTTGTCACTGCCAGTTTTGACACTGGCTTGCTTTGCACTGAATTTGAGTCAGTTTCTACGCAGTGTCTCTTCGACAAGCAAGTCAAGCATTTGCTACGCAGTCAGATTATCGGTAATGTTTGCTGGTCCTGTCATTTCACTAAACTGGACCAGCCACTGTTTTTATCCATCTGCACTTTCGTAAATTCCGTTTCGTAACCGTCACTGTGACTTGACGAACTGTCATTTTTTTCACCGCGATACACAGTTCATTGCAAAGATCTTCCTCGGTAATTCGTTCCAATTCCGCATACTTTTTGTTGTCAAGAAACAACTCGAAAGAAAGTTTCAAACTCATCATCCTCCATCTTGCTTGTCGAAGCGCTAAAGTACTTTATCGATGCAAAAACAAAAGCAGAAAACTTCGACGAAACCGACTCAAATGCAGCGCATACGACACGACGAGATAACGGAAGGAAGTGAGCCTCGCTTTGGCTCAAGTGCCGTTAAAAATACCGTTATTCTTGATGCAAATACGAACGAGAAGTCTTGATGCAAATACGAACGAGAAGTTGGTCATACGAACAAGCCTTGTGCTGGCGACGCAAATCGGGGAATGGCTGGGCAACGAAAATCGCCGCTGGCGTGCTAAAGGTTAATTTTTTTTTCTTTCTTATTTTTGTTAAATTGCATGACTTTCCATGACTTGAATTGAAATTCCATGACTTTCCAGGCCTGGAAAATTAAAAATCAAATTCCATGACTTTCCAGGTTTTCCATGACCTGTACGAACCCTGCTTGTGCTTGCGTGTACACACGGGGGTGTTCGAACACCGAGGAGAGTCTGCACACAAAGTTGACTCTGAGAAATAAATCTCTCGCCGAACGTGGGGACGAACTCACGCTGACAGCGGCCAGCTGGATACAAATCCAGCGCGCTACCGACTGGGCTACATCCCCGCCCAATGTTGCACAACCATTACAATTCTTCTTCTTCTGCGTTCGATTTCATGGTCATGCAATCGGAAAATCCTACACCAACGATTTATTTTCCGCGCCAAGTTGGCTGCTGTCTTCCTTCTTCGGCAGTTAGAGCTTTTACTAGGGGTTGCTCCCTCCCAAAGAATAGCTGCCTTACTGGGCTGACGAGTCCATTCTGCCCGGAACCATTACAATGAATTCACTCACTCTTTCTGCTGCCTCAGCCTCCAGTTGCTGTCTTTTCCTTCCAGCCAGCACCTCTTGTTCCAACATCTGAAACGCAAACACATTTAATGTTCTTTTATCTCCACTTCAATTAGTTTTTTTTAACAACACGCACTGTACGTGCTTGCTGTATGCATTCAAAGTATTTGAAGGAATCATTACAGTGGGGGGAAAAAGCATCATGCAGGCTTTCCCCCTCCCCAACTTCAAAACTGAATTTTGAAAAAGATAAGCACTGGTACCGTTGGATTATGTGATGAATTAAAACTTCCCCTGACATTCTTTGAGAATCACAATTAGTACGTTATGATCTAACAAGAGGCGAAGCCTTCAAGGCTCCCGTAAGAAATCGACAAACAGCAACACAAACTCATTCACTCCGTCACACATACACACACACAGTAAGCATAGGTGACACGGTGCAAGAGTGGGAGACGCTAGATCTAGATCTGTCTGTCTGTAGCCTACTTACGGGGACACGACTGCCAGATTGACACTGCGCTTTCGACAGCGCTTCCTCGCGCACACACTGGAAACACGCTGTGCAGATCAACCTGTAGGAAATCTCCTTTGGTGTCTTCTTTATCTATTTTTCTGGGGCTACGAAACCGAACAATGTGAAATTGTCTTCCCCGAATCGGCGAACTGCAGCTGGGTGAGAACTGTATCTATACCACAATCCTTCACGCGATCTGACTTAACCTTGACCCCTGACCTGGTCTACATACCACACACGACACAAACCAGTCACCTGTTTTTACCCCCCCCCCCCCCCAAAACCCCCAACCACCCGTTTTCTTTGGATACACACTTTAACTACATACGTGCCGACGAAATGTTGATCATTGCTTCAATACTTTGAAGCTGTTGCTTGGATAATAACCAGGTAAAATTAGTATTTTGGTGTTCAGTCAAATGTTAAAGTTTCTATCAAACACATACACACGCACAAAAGTTAGCATCGCATAGGCTACACTTACGTGAGCCAAAAACACTTGACCTGAAATTCTTTCAGTCACAAATAGCATGGTATGACTAAACATTTTTTGAGTGCATATAATACACATTTACGGTCTATAAATAGGCACAGGCAACTCAAAACTTATCAAAAAGAATTACCACCACCACCACCTGATCTCCAGACCCTGGTCCCTTACATAAACACGCATTCATTGGGCCTACCGTATTTGACGGACTACAAGCCGCGACTTTTTTTTCACAAAAAAATCGCATTGCGGCTTATAAAAAGATGCGGCTAAAACGTTACCTAAACTTGAATAGCATTCACCTAATGGAAGTCGCCGCGGATTTTCATTTCGCTCGATTAGCAATTACCGGTACTTTATTAGCTCTCTACTCAAGACTCGGCGCTTTTCTCTTTCTTTCGCGAATCTTCGTTTGTCAACAAGTCGTCGTGACAAGATAGCGTACAGAGAAACACCGGATGTATCAGGATCTCGCGCGCGCGAGATTTCGTTTTTTTGTGTCTCGCGATAGTTGGAGGAGCGAGAGCCGCCATGTTGTGTTTTCGTCTGCTCGAAATGTGCGCAAAAGTCATAAATCATCCCAAAAAAGCTTATTCCGGGCGGGACTACATGTGTGTGTTGGTTACAAATTGTGTGTGTGATATTTTTCTTCAAACTTTTTCACTTTTCTTCTTTGTTTCACTTGTTTATTCTCGGAGGCGATTTCGCCAAATACCGTACTTTCGTTTGCCTGGTTGTTTTGATTGATTGACACGATCTGATTATATATTTTTGACGGCGGCTAATATAGTGACGCGGCCTATACGTGGCTCGTCCCAATTTTTTTTTTTAAAGTCGGGGGTGCGGCTTATAAAACGGTGCGTCTTGTAATCCGTCAAATACGGTACTTTAAAAAAAAAATTAAATCAATTTTTCTGGTTCCCCAAGCAACTCTACTTTTTCCTCCCAACCCTAAAACTTTTGATGACCCTTGAAAAAGACCAATAAAATAAAAAAAAAAGTAAATAAAATGACAAAACATGATTTAGCATTCTTTATAGGGAAAGCAACTCTTTTTCAACACCAACGGGACACAGCTCACATGAGTTCTGGCAAATAGAATGCCACATGTGCCTGGTTAAAAAAAGAAAGAAAAAAAGAAAAGAAGAAAAAAGACTTTAACAAAAAACAAACATTTAAAACAAAAAACGAACGTAATTTGATTAGCCTTGTCATCAAAACCAAACATGACGTGTTTTTTTGGGTCTAACTAACCATTTTCTGTTTGCGGAGGTCTTGAATCATACTGTGAGCTTCCTGCTTGGACTGTTCTGCTTTCTGGACGTCCCGCGTCTGCTCTTGCTGCTCAGACAAAGGAGATAAGGTTAGTGGAACTTCTCTCTCTCTGGTTGATAAAAGTACACAGCAACACTCAAACTTAAAATGCCATCACACAAAAAATTGTCAGCACAATAAAGTAGACATGTTTCTATCCCCTGGAAAAGATTATGCATGGTGAAGTTCCAACAACAATTACAAAACACACAAAAAATAAGTCATTTTAGGTTGAGATAAAAGGAGTGTTTTGATAAGAAACTTTGGGCAAACAAGAACGGCAGAATGTTTTTGTTTTTTTTAGTTACTATTCCTTATTAAGAAAATACTACTTGCATTTTTTTTTTTTTTAATTCTACGAAGACATGGCCTACACTCGACAAATGACAACAGTAGACAAAGTCAGCATCAAAATAAATCTACACTCATGAACAGTACCAGTGTTTTCTCCATGTTTGCCAGCTTGTCTTCATAACCTGAGCGCTGTTGGTTCAACTCTTGCTCAGCTTCTTGACGCGCCCGTTCCAGCTCTTCCTCCATCTTGGCCTCAGCTATCTTCTGGGCCTCTTTCAGTTCCGCCTGCAACCTGAGAACATCAGACAGTCAGGCCGGACAACCGCTGTGTGTGTGTGTGTTATGTGTGTGTGTTATGTGTGTGTGTTATGTGTGTGTAATGTGTGTGTGTTATGTGTTTGTGTGTGTGACTGAAGAATTTTAAGGGGGGGGGGGGGGGGTCTTGGGGGCCCCCAAACGCTGAAGGATTTGTATAATTACCAACCAAAAAAAGGAACCACAGACATTACGAATCAGGATTTCCGGCATTTACCGGAAGAATCCCACCCATGCGTGTGTGTGTGCTTGTGTGTGTGTGAATGTGTGTTTGTGCGTGTGTGTGTGTGTGTTTACATGCGCATGTGTAAAAACTGTTTTAATATTGCTGCTCTCCTTTCTCTCGCATTTTTTACCCCTGGAAAAAAGTGGTTACAAAAGGTAGACATCATGATCTTAATAAAACATCATGATGTTTACTCTCCGCTCACGATCTGAACACATTAACCTAACATACTAAATAGACGTCATTCTCTCACTTTGCCTCTTGTACTCGTAGCAATTCCTGTTTGGCGAATTCAAAGTTTTTCATCTCAGTGGAAAGCTTGCCGCTGGTCTTCTTGTTCTTCTTCACCTCCATGGGGTGGTTGAACCTGAAACAACCAACACCATGTCACAAAACAAGAAAACTTTAAGTTTTTTGTCTACGAACAGCTGGCAGGGCTGTCTGGCCGGCCTAACACTGCTCATTCTTTAGACTCTCCTGATCACTCAGGTGAGTAAAAAAACACAAAAAAACTGGACAGCTTGAAGGTAACGTTTTAGTGTTTCTTTTTCATCTAAAATGTGACAGACCTCTTGCTCTAAAGTATCAGAAAGCTGTTTGTATGATTCACAAAATATAAACGGTATTCTCTGCAAGGAGGTCCTCCGCCTTTCCTTTCAGTCGGTTGAGGATCACCCCGAGTATGACCTTGCTGGGATGGCTAATCAAGCTTATCGTTTGGTATTCCTGGCACTGCTTCAGGCTTCTATTGTTTCATCCTTCAGTGCAAAGCAACAACTGGGAACAAGTTATGAATCAACAACAGCAACAGTAACACCAACAAACATGGCCACCAAAACTCCAACGTTAGCAAACGAAAAAGAAAACTGTACCTGAAATAGTGGTCTCCTCCCAAAATTACTCGATCAGCCTGTGGAGAAGGAAAATAACTTGTACCAATTCATTCACCAGTTAGAGTACAGTGGATATTACCAAAATCCACTCAGACTTGTACCTTCCAATACACTGTGAATACTTTTTTAAACAACCAAGACTGATATAAACACTAAAGAGGCGAACTCACAATTCTTCTTCTTCTTCTTCGTTCATGGGCTGAAACTCCCACGTTCACTCATGTTTTTGCATGAGTGGGTTTTTACGTGTATGACCGTTTTTACCCCGCCATTCAGGCAGTCATACGCCGCTTTCGGGGGAAACTCACAATTGTCAAGTAAACATTTCCACAGAAAGTCACAGATAGGACACATCTACACATACTGTACAGCTCAAAATATTCCTCATCCTGACTTATTCCTGCAATTTTCAAGAATGAGCCAAAATGAGCGGTCAGTTAAAAGAAACACGAAAACTCCTATTCAATGGGAGCAGACTGACCACAGCCCAGAAAAGCTTGGATAAATTAGCTGCTGTCTCTTCTATCTGCTCTACCTTCTACTTCTTTCAAACACTTACATGGTGCAAGATGGTGGGTTCAGTGATGAGGTTTCCATTGACGTACGTTGGTGCGTCTCCGATGGGGGTGATGTTGACAATGCCCTCCATGTTGTTGATGATACTGTCAAGTAAATCACAGATGTTAATACAGAAATAAGATGTTTTTTATTTTGATGATTTAAAGGTAGCAATAAAATGCTTGGAAGCACAGTTTTCAAACAGAAAAATACTGACACCCATGTGAATTTGAGTAAATGCTGAGTGAAGATCAGGAGAAGGAGGGAAGAGAAATAATTGACAAAAGAAAAGAAGAAGGAAGAAAAAGAAAGAAAACAGGAGCAAAGAATCAAAACTTCTGTGTAATTAGCAATAACCAAAAGCAGAAATCTTACAACTTGATGTGCGACTCAAAAATCCAAATCTGCAAAAAGGCACCAATTTCAATAAGTAAATTTTCTCCGACTACATATAAAATGTTATATTTGCGACAGCAAAAAATCAAGCAAATGAAAATCAAACTAACTCCAACAACGCAAAAGCTACACTCACCAGTGGTTATCGGCAATGAGAGCCCCGCTGAGCTGGATGTCATGGGTGGAATTCTGCCGCTTTTGACCCACCCTGGTTTGACCCGTCTTGATGACGTACAGCAGGAGTTCCGACAGCTGGGGGTCTTCGTTAAGGTTGACGAGGTTAGGTAATTGGTTGTCCACCTTGACGGCTGCCACACCCGATTTCTCCAGCTGCTTGGACTCTTCCTGTTTTCTGGCTTCTGCCTGTCTCAGTCTCTCCTGCCATGATCTGGATGAAGAGAGACCAAGAAAGATGAGCTTGTTTCATAACTATGAAGAGAAGCATTTGCATTCACAATTCAATAACAGAAGCAAACATATTTGTGTTGAAGAGTCTTCAGCTAAGCATGCTGTTCACAGATTGTTTCAAAAGCTGTCTGTTTTGTCAAGGATAATGCATCATTCATATGGTAAAATAACAAAATCAAATTCGTAATGAAAACTTTGATTCATCTTTAAATCTGTTCTGAGTAGAAAGATGTCCTACATTGTTCAGGTCGATCCCATCATGTTAATCTCAAAATATTTTGATAAATGCGATTGTGGTGAAAGACACCGGTGGTCATAACAAACAAACAAATGCAAGAGCCTCTGTATTTTATCATTACAGGGATGGCCAAATCGTACGTCGGGCACCAGGGGCGAGCTAAAAACTGCCGGGCTAGTAGAAACCGCCTGGCAACTCGCACGGCTGACCAATGAAAATTCTGGTCAAATGCAACGCTCTTGGTTTAACTATCGAGCTGTCAAGCCATATAAATACTGCAGGTCAACTGTGGTATGTACCGGGCCAGTGACATTTCTGCCGGGCTAGTGACTTTCCTGCAGTTACTCGCACGGCTGGAGAGTTAACATTTTGAGATCTAGCCATCCCTGCATTACAACAGCTAGTGCAAGGCTGATATTCATCGTTTTCAAAATGTGCACATATTTTTATACACAAAAACATGCAGGCAGATAAATCCTTTTGAACCACATACCTGGACAGTTCATCCATTTCTTTCTCTTTTGACATGAGTTTCTCTCTGAGCATGGCAATCTCAGCCAGACCCACTATCTGAGTGTCTTCGCTGATTGTCCCACTCCCCGACTGCCTGCGAAGCTTGTCAATCTCTGCACGCAGTTCTGCAAAGCAAGATAATATACAGTGACAATATTTATTCCGTAAAAGAAAACACGACGCCAAATTTCTAAATTAATCAAAAGAGGGATGAAATGTCAATCTCTGCACACAGTTCTGCAAAGCAAGATAATATACAGTGACAATATTTATTCCGTAAAAGAAAACAGACGCCAAATTTCTAAATTAGTCAAAAGAGGGATGAAATGTCAATCTCTGCACGCAGTTCTGCAAAGCAAGATAATATACAGTGACAATATTTATTCCGTAAAAGAAAACACGACGCCAAATTTCTAAATTAGTCAAAAGAGGGATGAAATGTCATTCTCTGCACGCAGTTCTGCAAAGCAAGATAATATACACTACAGTGACAATATTTATTCCGTAAAAGAAAACACGACGCCAAATTTCTAAATTAGTCAAAAGAAGGATGAAATGTCAATCTCTGCACGCAGTTCTGCAAAGCAAGATAATATACAGTGACAATATTTATTCCGTAAAAGAAAACAGACGCCAAATTTCTAAATTAGTCAAAAGAGGGATGAAATTTCTGCATGCATCAAAGACAGGGGTGCAGCTTCCTCATGCAAAGACAGAGATGTAATTTCTTCATTCACAAAAATATAATCACTTATTTTCAGAGTTGTTCACTCCTGTTTTTTTAGTATAATTTTCTTTTTACAGACATATCTGCAGACAGGAGTGCACGCGTACACACAAAAACAAAACTCTCAGATAAGCAGTAACAAACCTCTGATGATCTTTGCCTTTGGGTCCTCATTTACTCGTACGACATTGACGATGGATCGTGTCTGCCGAGCATATGTAACTGTGAGTTAAGGCACAATATCACATAAAAAACAACAAATGACACACTGAGCTTCAGAAATCAGACAGCTGAACAAGTGAACAGCTCTGTGATGTCACCTCAACCATTACAGAATGCAGATAAAGAAATTTACTTATACTCTCAGGGATTCCCAATTACATTTATTACACCCCCGGTATAGGGGTGTGTATAGGTTTCACTGGATGTGTTTGTTTGTTTGTTTGTGTGTTTGTGTGTTTGTGTTCGCATATAGATCTCAAGAATGAACGGACCGATCGTCACCAAACTTGGTGAACAGGTTCTATACATTCCTGAGACGGTCCTTACAAAAATTGGGACCATTCAAACACACGGTTAGGGAGTTATTGCTGGATTAAGATTAAGACTGACATATTAATGGTCAAAGGGAAATAACCTTCTCAGTTGGTGGCAGTGAGAATGGTTATTTCCCTTTGACCAACGGGGGTGTTTTTCCTATCGGAGGAATTTCTTGTTTTTCATACTATCAAACTTCCCTTGGCGACCATCGCTTGATAATGACCAGCTGCCCGCAACGACCACCCCAAGGGATTCCAGACGAGTTTCCTTCTGTATAATTTACTCTTCCATAGTGACCATCTGCCTCTAACGACCACATCTGGTTGGTCACTTGGGTCGTGGTTATAGACAGATAAAATGACAAAAAACTAGCTGAATGATGGAGCATTTCATAGCTGTTCCTTGCGTGCTTTTTACCTAGTTAAAAATAGCCAGGGCAGAGGGAATCAATTGGCTATCAACAGCTGCAGCCTGCACGCTTTTGACCTAGCTTGCTTGTTATACCCAAATACTTCCGCACTATACCGAGAAATGGGACTTCAATCAATCAATCAATATGAAGCTTATATAGCGCGTATTCCGTGGGTACAGTTCTAAGCGCTTGTCGAAGAGTTGTCAACACAGGACTAACAAAGAAACTAACATCTACAGACGGACACGAACCCTATCACACACTAGCAAACCCTGATAAACATACAACAAACAACTGTTTAACAACAATGTACACATCAATAGCTAGGTCCAAACAAAATAATATTAAACACAAAGAAAACACCTCTCACAGAGCACAGCATAAGAATGTCTTTTGGGGCTTATCAGCGGCTGGCACTGAGCAAGCCTGCTGCCGCTGCTGTGTTATCTCTGCTGTGGGGTAAGGTTGGGTGCTAAAAATAGCTCAGCCTTCCTGCAGCTAAAGAGGCAGAAATGTAGCTGTGATGGAATAAAGGATATCTGAGGGTGCTGTGCGTTTCCTGCTGGTGATGGTCATAGACATGTATTAGGACTGAACGCTAGCTCAATGATGGAGCATTGCATAAAGGATATCTGAGGAAGGATCATGGTTACTGACAGGTACAAAGACAGAAAGCTAGCTCAATGATGGAGCATTGCATAAAGGATATCTGAGGAAGGATCATGGTTACTGACAGGTATAAAGACAAAAAGCTAGCTCAATGATGGAGCATTGCACAAAGGATATCTGAGGAAGGATCATGGTTACTGACAGGTACAAAGACAGAAAGCTAGCTCAATGATGGAGCATTGCATAAAGGATATCTGAGGGTGCTGAGCGTTTCCTCCTGGTGATGGTGCGAAGGGCTGATGGTGGCGATCATGGCCGTCTTGGAGTTGCCGCCCAGACTCTCCTTCAGCAGCCTGGCAACACACACAAACATCACATTAATCTTCCAGTCTTCTTCTTGTTGATCACCTTTTACACTCGGATTCGAGCTCTGGAGATGAAGCTGGTGGTGTTCAGCAGAGCCTCCACAGGTCCGTGCAGCTTGTCTTGGAGGGGCGTCAACCTGGGCCAAGTCTCGCTCCTCAGTTGCTGGAGGTTCCTTCCAGTTAAAGATACTCCTCATGACAATTATGCATCAATAGCAAAATTATCCGTTCTGCCGAGCCCACCTCAAAGTCACCCCATTTTAACACATTCCCCCTTTCAATACCTTGCTTTTACGGATTTACTGTTCATAACCTTAATTTAAATTTACACGCATTTTAAGACACCCTATCTTTTTAAGACCTCATTTTCTCATATTTGTTGTGGTCCTACAAGGGGGTACCACGGTTGCTCAGACATGTACATACTTATTTCCAAAGAGTAGTGAAAAAAAGAAAAAACCAAGTCTCATTTCATGTGGACGCCGCAGGGGGGGGTGGGGTGGGGTGGGGTGTCCTTACTGGGAGTGGTCTACTCATAGGAGCCTTAAATCACTGGTACCAATGGGCTGAAACTCCCACGTTCACTCATGTTTTTGCACGAGTGGGTTTTTACATGCATAACCGTTGTTACCCCGCCATACAGTCAGCCATACGCCGCTTTCAGGGGAGGAATGCTGGGTATTTTCGTGTTTCTATAACCCACCGAACTCTGACATGGATTACAGGATCTTTCCCATGCGCACTTGGACTTGTGCTTGCGTGTCCACACGAAGAGGGATAAGCCACTAGTAGGTCTGCACATAAGTTGACCTGGGAGATCGGAAAAAGCTTCACCCTTAACCCACCAGGCGGCCGCAATTTGAACTTACGACCTTCTGATTAGGAGGCCGATGACTTATCCACTAGGCCACTCTGCACGTCTAACTTTCATACAAAAGTGGCTGTCCACAACTGAGTCACATTGGCCTGACATACCATGTGAGAACGGAGTCTCTGTAGGGGATGAAGAGCTTCCTCTTCTTGCTGGCCATCGAGCGCTCCGCCAGCACCGAGATCACCTTGCCCAGCGTCAGCAGCGACTTGTTGATGTTGGCTCCCTCCTGATAACAGAGTCATTGATACACGTCAAAAACACGGGTACAGACACCAGCAAACACACAAAGCATCAGCAGCAATATGTTGATGATACCGCCTTCCACATCAGGAATGTAACAGAGTATGCCCCCCCCCCCCCCTCCCCCTTAAAAAAACTCAGCAGCTGAGAAATTATTACTAGGTAGACATCAAAAATGTTTTATCTGATGAGTTTTGAAAGGATAGAAAAAGTATCTGCATGCAAAGCCCACCCCTGCCTGTTAGATCTGTACTTACCCTGAGTCTCTCGCCACTGGTCTGTGCCTGTCGCTTGCTGCCGTCCAGATCTACATGCAAGACCCACCCCTGGATGTTAGACTTGTACTTACCCTGAGTCTCTCGCCACTGGTCTGTGCCTGTGGCTTGCTGCCGTCCAGATCTACATGCATGACCCACCCCTGGATGTTAGACCTGTACTTACCCTGAGTCTCTCACCAGTGGTCTGTGCATGTCGCTTGCTGCCGTCCAGATCTACATGCAAGACCCACCCCTGGATGTTAGACTTGTACTTACCCTGAGTCTCTCGCCACTGGTCTGTGCCTGTGCCTGTCGCTTGTTGCAGGCCAGATCCACATGCAAACCCCACCCCTGCCTGTTAGATCTGTACTTACTCTGAGTCTCTCGCCAGTGGTCTGTGCCTGTGACTGTCGCTCGCTGCCGGCCAGATCCACCAGGTTGATCTTGCTGGTGATAGAGTGGTCATGGTCCTGGTTCTCCACTCGCTCTGTCTGGAATAATAGTAAATGTTGTCAAGAAATGCATGTGCATTGGTACAACCAATTTATTTGTTTGTCTCTTCGAGCATATTTATAAGTTTCTCTTGTTGTGCTCCTTTATTGATCATACACTCCATGGCTTTGTTAAAATTATAACAAGTCGCGTAAGGCGAAAATACAACATTTAGTCAAGTAGCTGTCGAACTCACAGAATGAAACTGAACGCACTGCCATTTTTCAGCAAGACCGTATACTCGTAGCATCGTCAGTCCACCGCTCATGGCAAAGGCAGTCAAATTGACAAGAAGAGCGGGGTAGTAGTTGCGCTAAGAAGGATAGCACGCTTTTCTGTACCTCTCTTTGTTTTAACTTTCTGAGCGTGTTTTTAATCCAAACATATCATATCTATATGTTTTTGGAATCAGGAACCAACAAGGAATAAGATGAAAGTGTTTTTAAATTGATTTCGACAATTTAATTTTGATAATAATTTTTATATATTTAATTTTCAGAGCTTGTTTTTAATCCAAATATAACATATTTATATGTTTTTGGAATCAGAAAATGATGGAGAATAAGATGAACGTAAATTTGGATCGTTTTATACATTTTTATTTTTTTTTACAATTTTCAGATTTTTAATGACCAAAGTCATTAATTAATTTTTAAGCCACCAAGCTGAATGCAATACCGAAGTCCGGGCTTCGTCGAAGATTACTTGACCAAAATTTCAACCAATTTGGTTGAAAAATGAGGGCGTGACAGTGCCGCCTCAACTTTCATGAAAAGCCGGATATGACGTCATCAAAGACATTTATCGAAAAAAAAAAAAAAACGTCTGGGGATTTCATACCTAGGAACTCTCATGTCAAATTTCATAAAGATCGGTCCAGTAGTTTAGTCTGAATCGCTCTACACACACACACAGACACAGACACACACACACGCATGCACGCACGCACATACACCACGACCCTCGTCTCGATTCCCCCCCTCTACGTTAAAACATTTAGTCAAAACGTGACTAAATGTAACAAGAAGGGCAAAGCCCATACGACTCACATGCTTGACCTTGACCTTTACATGACCTTGACCTTCAGGGTCAAGGTCAAATAACTAAACCTAGCATGGAACACAAAGCTGTTAATTCAAGACATAGGAAGTACAATGGTGCTTATTGGCTCTTTCTACCATGAGATATGGTCACTTTTAGTGGTTCACTACCTTATTTTGGTCACATTTCATAAGGGTCAAAGTGACCTTGACCTTGATCATATGTGACCAAATGTGTCTCATGATGAAAGCATAACATGTGCCCCACATAATTTTTAAGTTTGAAACAGTTCCATAGTTCAGGGTCAAGGTCACTTCAACATATACTGTATACAATCCAACTTTGAAGAGCTCCTGTGACCTTGACCTTGAAGCAAGGTAAACCAAACTGGTATCAAAAGATGGGGTTTACTTTGCCCTATATATCATATATAGGTGAGGTATTCAATCTCAAAAACTTCAGAGAAAATGGGAAAAATGTGAAAAATAGCTGTTTTTTAGACAACATTTATGGCCCCTGCGACCTTGACCTTGAAGTAAGGTCAAGATGCTATGAATGTTTTTTGGGGCCTTGTCATCATACACCATCTTGCCAAATTTGATACTGATAGACTGAATAGTGTCCAAGAAATATCCAACGTTAAAGTTTTCCGGACGGACGGACGACTCGGGTGAGTACATAGACTCACTTTTGCTTCGCATGTGAGTCAAAAATGAATGTGAATAAAATGCTGTTTAAACCAATAGCATGTGTGTTTTGCCAAGACTATGGCTGTTGCTTGCTCAATACATGTTTGGAGAATGTTGGGTGAATGTGTGTTCACAAGCCTGCATGTGTGCATGTGCATAGCTATTTGTGTGTGTGTGTGTGTGTGTGTGTGTGTGTGTGTGTGTATGTGTGTGTATGAGAACTACTCCGTGCACATCTCCTGTTTTGTAACCCAAAATAAAAAGGCTGGCTGGGTTTCAACTGACTAGCTAACTAAATTCATCAACTAACTAACTAGCTAACTAAATTCATCAAAAACTTACTAGCTAAATAAATTCATCAACTAAGAAGCCTACCACAAGGCTCCCCAACATCGGCTTCACACAACACATCAGTGCCAACACTATTTACAACAACCTAGACCGACAAAACTGCCCATACATACCTTGGTCTGCGTGAGCACAATGGTGAAGACGGAGTGTGAGCGACTACTCTTGTCGTTCATCCCTGTCGCTGCTGTGGCACGGTTCTTGGTGCCCAGAGTGATCCACCCCTGAAACATATCACATCTAAGTAATATATAGAATAATAATAATAATAATAATAAATAAGCATTTATACAGCGTAACATCATAACTTTACAATTATGCTCTTTGCGCTTGACACATTTAAAATTAAAACACAGTTATACAAGCATTTACATCTATATTCATAGTCAGCAACGCTTAATTAAAAGCATACACCATCAAACATACATTACAACTGCGAACGCCAAGAAGAAGAAGAAACATACATTACAAACGATTCTTCCTTTAACTAAGTAATAAAAACATGAATAAAATAGCTAGTGAAAACAAGGAAATACCATATATATATATTCAGTGTTTTTCACAGCCTCCCCCGAAATCAGCATATGTGGCGGGAATGGCAGGGTAAAAACGGTAATACGCGTACAAATCCAGTCGTGCAAAAAAAACCCATGAGTGAACGTGGGAGTTTCAGCCCATGAACGAAGAAGAAGAAGAAGAAGAAGAGAGAAGTTCCCAGACTCATAGGGAAAAAGGTCAGTTGGACATGGATTGAACATATGAATAGGTCCAAATGACGTCCTGGTTTGTCCGCTCAGTGGAAAAATTAATGGTCAGAAGACCCCCTACATGTTAAAACAATCCGACAGTCGACCAGTCTGGGTCAGAACAATGCATCAGATCAAGTAAAATATGCATCAATGACCGAAGACCGAGGCGTGGAACAAGACTGTATACTAGTTACTACAACACAAAAACATACAAATACATGTTTGTTTATATTTCTGGATTAAATACTCTGACATTTTTTTCTAACAGTAGCTTGCAACTAATAAAACAATATCTGTAAACAGAATAAATTGACATGGTTTTAATGTTCATAAAAAAACAACTAAAATGAGCGACAACATTTTTCTTTTAATATAGCAATAGTTGAACAAAGACATCCAGCAGTTTGCCAGATATTACTAATTGTTAGGCAACGCTACCGTTGCTGAACTTTGGTTCAGTTTTGTGTGTTGCATGTAGTTGACTTATTTGTACTTTGTGGGAAAGTACCGATATTATATTTTGTAAACACAATATTTATGTTTGGACGAGAATGCAGGTGAACTTTCTAGTCCTGTCAAAACAAGTTGTTTACCACGTTGTTTTGAGTCGTGGGTTCGTGGCGTTCGCTCGGATTAAGTGCGTCGGCGCTTTTGATGTACGTCACAGAGAATGTCACTATTCTAGTCCATGGACAGTTCATCTAATTTTAGTTGTATCATGTTCGGTCTGGAATATTCTCGAGATTGAGTATTTACTATATAGGCCAGCGCGATTTGTATGTTAAGAGGCTTTGAGTTCTGCTACGATGTGCAGTTGTATGTATGGAATGCTAAATAAATCCTCGAACTCAATTTGACGAGTTGTTTTCTGCTGCTGCGAAGACGGGCGACGTAGAATAAAAGAACACAACTATACGACGTTTGAGAACTTGTGGCAATCTCAAGTGTCGTGTAACACTAATAACAAGAAGAGCAAACGCTCGATCGAGTCACTTTCGCAGTTCTGAATATTATATGAGGCATCAGATGGACAGGAAGAAATTGCTATTCACAACACAATACAGATGTAAATAATTTGATGTAAAGAATAATCCTATAAAGTTTGAATCAAATCCGATGAATAGTTTCAGAGATATGATATTTCAATTTTTTTCCTTCAAGACATACCTGTGACCTTGAAAAAGGTCAAAGGTCACCAAAGCAGACGTCAAAGTGTAGAGGTCACTGGGAGTCACGTTCACATAAAATTTGAGCCCGGTCACTTTTATAGTTTCCGAGAAAAGCCCAACGTTAAGTTGTGTGTTGCCGAACAGAAAAGGGTAGTTATCTCCCTTGTTTTTCTGATAACGTTCGTAAAAGGCTACAGATGTAAATACTTTGATGTAAAGAATAATCCTACAAAGTTTCAATCACATCCGATGAACTTTGTCAAAGATATAAAATGTCTAATTTTTCCTTTGACGCTGACCTGTGACCTTGAAAAAGGTCAAAGGTCAACGAAACCATCGTTAAAGTGTAGAGGTCATTGGAGGTCACGACTAAACAAAATATGAGCCCGATCGCTTTGATAGTTTCCGAGAAAAGTCCAACGTTAAGGTGGTGTCTACGGACGGCCGGCCGGACGGCCGGCCGGACAGACTAACACTGACCGATTACATAGAGTCACTTTTTCTCAAGTGACTCAAAAAGAGTTAATAAATCTGTCATGAAAAAAAGCATGGAGACAATAACAATCACAGAGTAGAGACTTCATACACATGTACTTAAAAGTTAAAACTCCTGACTTTCTCAATTTTTGTGGAAGTTGCATTGGCAACATCTGACAGTCTATTACAATACACTGACCATGAGAGCTACAACTACACCCAGTTCTCACCTCTACATCTTCAAAAGAGTTGACCACAAAAGTGGACAGTCCTTCCACGTAAGGTCCCAACACTGGGTGTTCTCGCACCTTCAACTGAGGAAAAAAGAAAGACGTAAAGTTCAGTTGAGAACAGGAGTTATTGACAAAGTCCTTGAAGTTGAACAACCAAATAAATTACCAATGATCATACTCTGTTGTTGTAATACCTGGACACAAACAGACACTGAATCATGTTCACTCATACTGATGCACACTTAGAAGTAAAAGAATAATGTTAACAGCACACACACACACACTGATTATTCTTCTTCTTCAGCGTTCAAGAATTTTCTGGTTACGTGTGAGCTCGTTTGCCCATTTGGGTTCCCCAAACTATACTCTGAGAGCATAGTCAGCTTCACTCCGCTTTCGTTGAGTAGGCATGCTGGGTATTTTCGTGTTTCCATAACCCACCGAACTCTGACATGGATTACAGATCTTTTCCGAGCGCACTTGGTCTTGTGCTTGCGTGTATACACGAAGGGGGTTAAGTCACTAGCAGGTCTGCACATAAGTTGACCTGGGAGATCGGAAAAATCTCCACTCTTAACCGACCAGGTGGCAGCGACCGGGATTCGAACTCACGACCTCCCGATTAGGAGGCCGACGTCTTACCACCACGCCACTGCACCCGTCACACACTGATTAAAGTTCAACCTAACATTTCAGTTTCTACAAATATTTAATCTTACTGAAGTCTTACAGTAACTTGAGTGAGCCAAAACTGTGCACGCATGATGCATCATTTGCTTGATAATGAGCAAAGCGCTATTTATTTGCTTTCTCTTTTCCAACTTACCGTTGCTTTCTTTCCATTTTTCTCTTTGGAAGACGCCAGCAGATCATGAATCTTCTCATTGTAGATCTCAAAGAAGCTGATCTCTACACTGATCTTCACCTGAAACAAAGAAAAAAAGATCATGTTCACATTTAAACATGGTTCAAAACTGAAACAATCTACAGAGCAGTCATCTGCATGCAGCTGGAAACAAGTTCAGTGAGCGATACCTGCTTGACCATGACCGCAAACACAAAACACCTGCAAAGTTAAATCAGAGAGGACATGTGGAGGAGGTAACAGGGAGGGAGAGAGGGAGCAATAAGACAGTTGTTTGTGTTTGCCTGTTCTTCAGAGAGAGAGAGAGAGAGAGAGAGAGAGAGAGAGAGAGAGAGAGAGAGAGAGAGAGAGAGAGAGAGAGAGAGAAAGAGAGAGAGAGAGAGAGAGAGAGAGAGAGAGAGAGAGAGAGAGAGAGAGAGAGAGAGAGAGAGAGAGAACAGTTTTATTATATTTCTGCTCTCTCTTTCTGACTCATGTCGTCACTTCCAAAGGAGTATGTAGTTTGTAGTCTCTTTTCACCCTAGCATGTGTGTTTATTTTTCTGTTGAATTGAAGTGATTGCATTGTGATGGAAGACTATCATGTTCATGAAGCATTTAAATATAATTCAACACTGGGTAGGTAAATGAAACAATTTAACCCGTACAACAGCAAAGTATTTTGTTACCTAAAGTCTGCATGAGCACAACAATAAAAAAACATTACCCTGCAAACAAAGTCTGCATTACAGGGTTTCATTTACCAGTGCGCCCTGCGCCATTGGCGCATTAAATCTGAAAATGTCCCATCACAATTCCCTTCAGTGCGTCAAAAGGCGCATTGAGATTACATACCACTGCGCCACCAAATGTAGACTTTACATCGGATTAAACACACACACACACACACACACACACACACAGATAACACGATATAGCGACTAATTCTCAAATGGCACCATATTGCACCATTTTGCATCTTTGGTCAAAACGCGTACAGGCCTCTTTGGCGCTTCTTGCCTTCGACTATGTCCCATCGGAATTCGGTTGAGTGGGACAAATGTCCCATTGCCTTTTTCTCCCAGGCTAAACGCTGGCATTAAACACTAACCGACATGAACAGACATTTATTCCACAAGCAATGGCGTCACATAGCATACACAGGGATTGGCTTGAGTTTTGTCCACTAGAGGTCCATTGACTGACTCAGCCATGAATCAATCAGTCATTTTGCAAACCAATCAGTCAAGAAAAAAACCTTTCCTTCCACCATGGGACTGCCGCAATTGTGCATTACGGCAGTGAGGAGAAACTTCTGAAAGTTGTTTACAATGTACAAATGAGAGGAAAATTCAATTCATTTCTTCATTTTCTTGTTTATTTTCCAATGGCAATGTTCTTAGTCTTACACGAAGAGGAATAAAAGGTCTGAGGACACAATAACCATATTTATTTCAATTAAGTAAGGAAGGGGAAAAAAAACGAAAAAAAAACCAGCAGACAAAAATAAGACGAGCTGACTGACTCTGCTGCATGTCTATCGGTCAGTTGACGGATTGAGACCCATGTGTGTCGGTCTTTTCCGAATTTAACATGGCAAAAGACCAATGACCGACGCCCAAGCCAATCCCTGCACACAGCTGATAGTATAACACTATCTAAACAACAAAAAGGTGCCAGAAATTAGCACTCAATGACTCATGTCTTAATTTGTTATGAAAACATCACCGCCAGACACGCTCCACTTTACCCAAAATGTAACCTCACATTCGTCCACTCACAACAGTCGTCACAACTCTTGACCCTATCATCGACCAATCACAGAAATGGTCACAGTGCCAACACATTAGTGAGATCTTTGACCAGTCAGGGGTAAGCCCTAACAGTCCACTGGCAACTCAATGGTCATTTCTGTGGCTGGGGGTGTAATGCGTACTAATGGCTTTTTAGAATGTACATTCAGGGCACTGAGTGTGTAAAACCACTGAGCACTATGAGACAGCCAAGAATAATATTTTCTGTGACTAATGTAGCAATTTGGTCAATACTGCAGTATGAATGCAGAAGGGCCAGAGAGATTATAGGCCTGAATACTAACTCCTGCCCTTGTAGCGTGGACAAAAGGGGGAAAACCAGTGCTCATGTAAACACAGTAACAGTAACAGAGTCTAACTTACTTCAATCTGTGACAATGAGATTGTGCCTAAAAGTTCCCTGTTCAACCATTTTGTTTGCTTCCGAACCCTAGAACTTTTTTTTAACACTTAAAAAAACAAAACATACAATTTGATTTTGCAGACTTAACAAAAAAAGCGAGTCTTCTAAGACATCCAAGGGGTCACACAGCTCAGACACCAGTGATGGCGCTAGTATTTTTCAAACTGGTACGCAAAGTTTTATGATGCAAACTGTCCAGAAAGAAAACGGTAGGCTGGTCATTGGAACCAGTAAGAGTCCAACTCAGAGTACTGGTTTTGTTGTTTTACCAGCGAAAAAAAACGGTAGTTCTAAAAGTCAACCAGTAGGTCATATCGGCAGCCAATTTTGTTCCGGTATTTTCTCATTTCAACCGGTAAAATACCGGTAATTACCGGTTAACGCCAATACCGGACACATGAGAGTTACAGCCAATACAAAGTTTCATGCGCTTGGGAAAAAAAAGAAGACTTTAAGTTTAACCCTAAAAAAAAGGTCCCAACCATAACTTTTTTGTGTTCTTGTCATTGGAAACAAACATCTGTTAACCAACTGCTAGATAACACTAGTCATATGCATGCTGTAAGGCAAGTGTAGCTATGTTCTTGTCATAATTGTAACCATTGTAAGAACTTGGATACAGCACTGAATCTCAAGAGCTGTGTCAGTGTGCGGGTATGTACATGTATGTACACTCAAGTATCGGCCTCTCTGACAACGTTTGCTAAGCTGTTCATATTGTATATGTCTGAGCCACTTGACTAGTCGTCTTCCTTTCCTACATGACTCAGTGATAATGCACGCAAACTGATTACCTAAAATCTTGCCAATGTTTTGTGAGTCGTTCTACAAAGATGGGTACAATTTTGTGAGCTTAATTTTCAGTCCTTTTAATTTAATGCTTATGATGTATATAAAATGGATAACCAGTCAAACGAAGTCCAAAATACAGCGATTATATTATATTACATGTCTAAAAAAAAAAATGTATCAGATGAAATATTAACATGCCGGAACGACTGGCAGGTGCTTTCATTAATGGCATTTTGACACCATTTTTTGGTAAAATACGGTAAACTTGCGGTCAATGCAATCTGTGGTAAACTGACCTTGTCTTTATTGCTGGCTCTGACCGCTCTGCTGAACAGCTCCTCACAGAACCTGGGGATGATGCCAGTGTCTTGACCATGCCCCATGATGCTGCACAAATATGAAGAACACACAAAGCTTATACAGCAGTACAGACCAGGCATGGGAATTGATTGAAAGAAAAATCTCGGAAAACTAGGGAAAACTAGAATTTTTCTGAAATCTAGTTAAAAATCTGTGCAATCTAGCGCATTCTGCGAGTATGTTTCATGAATTTTACACAGCAAAACACTTGACCATATTTAATGCATGTTTTGTATTGCCAGTTACCAACGATCATTTTAATCTTTTAACTTAATTAATATTTTTGAATGCACTGTGACTTACTCTTTGTTTGCAAAAGTGACTCACGCAGGCGGAATCTTACTAAAAGAGAGGACGGTTTTATGGAGGACATTAGTCATACTAAGGCAGATTGTCTCAGTTTTTCGATTTTGTTCCTCGATATTTTTCTCGGAAGAGGAATTTTTTCTCTCGGAGGACTTATGTGTAGCTTTTCTCAGAAATCCTCAGATTCGAGGACAATTCCCATGCCCGACAGACCTACATTCTTGTACATAAATTCTCTAGGGATGCTCAGAGCTAGAAATACCAACTTCACTCTCAGAACAGTGACTTTCCAAACACCACTTTCGGTGCTTGGAGTTGTTTTTGGGGTGGGTTTTTTTTTTGCGGAGGGTGAGGTGGGGGATTCTTTTATGCTTATTGTCCTGGGGATAGCATGCAGTGATGGACTTGGCTGCCACTGTCAGAATTCTCACCAGGTCTTCCGTAAAACTTTCACAAGGATGAAACTGATTTGAAAGCAGAAAACAACACAAAAAACAGAAAAGTGTTCTGTTCGCTTGCCAGATTTTCTTATTACCACTGCAGGCAAGCCCGCAATTTGTTTCTGATTGTCAGCCCATGTATACTTGTGAACGAATCACCCACCCTTTAACTTAACATCTCCAAACATGTTTGCAAACATTTCCAGACCTGTGCATGACTTGACCCAACATGTAAGGCCAAAAAAAAAAGTCTCTTTACGGTATCCCGACCGACCCTATTTTTTCGCGCAACCTTAGACCTTTCTTTTGCATTTGGGAAAAAAAAAGAAAAAAAAAAGTGTTTTTTTTTTTGCAAAATAACTTAAAAATATGTTTTTTGAAAAAAAAAATCCCGACCTACTGACCCTATTTTTTGGGCCTATGTTACCGTAAACAGAATAGTATAAGATGTTTGATGGGTTGTTGACAGACCAGCTTTTTTGTCGGTCTGAGGGGGAGCATATCGTCTTTTGTTTCATATTTATTGACCAAGGCCGAAGGCCGCGGTCAATAAATATGAAACAAAAGTCGATATGCCCCCCGAGGACCGACAAAAAAGCTGGTCTGTCAACAAACCACCAAACATCGTTTTTGTCATCATTTTGGTAGTGAGAAAATAAGTGCACAATCAACCCAGGGAGCCATGCTTTGAAACACGGGTTCCGTGCTGATAACCACACGAGTCCCGGTTTGATAACCACTGGCAATCAACGATAGCCGTGGAGCGAGGATTATCAGAATGAGCTGGCGTGTGAAAGCAACTTTCTGTGTTTTTGAGTTCATTAAATGTTGGGATGAATATGTCAGGTTTGAGGATGCACAGTTCTGTAGGTTCATCTCGGTATTCCACCCCTCGGCTTTCTGTTGTAAATATTAAGCTGAGTGATCGAATGTGGAAGCTACGTTTGGTCAAAGGTCACAGAAGATTTGCGTCGTGCAGCGAAGGAAAGAATCGCGATCTTGTTTCTGACTCAGTACCTCTTTGTTTTTCATTAGACCTGTCATTCTGCTTGCTCGGCTTTGTTAGATGTTTGCATATCTTGTTGCTATTTTCTTTGCTTTTATTATTGTTTCTTATTTGTGCTTCGTTTATCGATACAACGTCTTGTGCACGGGTCAAAATGTGTGTGTCAGGGGTCGTTTTACTTGAACTTGACGTTCGGTCTGTGTATCGAAACACAGATACACGCACTCCATGACTCTGTAAGAAGACAAAACATATCGCTAGGTTTCATTTGTTTTTGATGAATGTATGACCTTTCATGAAGTAGTTTTGCCTTTTGTTTACTTTTGCCAGTTCTGTTTTGGAACTTTGCAAAGCAGTGTCGTGTCGTCTGTTTAGGTCTGGGGAAACACCAATGAAAAGAGCCGAAGAATCCCCGAGCGTTTCTATTGGGTTTGCTTTTGATTATCCATGTATAACCTGCTTCCTGCAACTATGGTGACCCGGGGATTTATTGCCTGGGGAACATGAGATTTATTTGCCAGGTGCTTGTGAATGAAAACTCGTGAAAATGATGAGAATCTTTTTTTGTTGGCCTAATCCCTTTTTGCAGAACATTATTTCCAAACAATAACAGCAAAGAGAATGGTGGTAAGGCAAAAAATAAATAAAAAATAGGTGTGGTTAAGGTAACATAGCCAAAAAAAAATAGGGTAGGAAGGTAGGCAATCACTTTTTTTTGTTCTAATGTGTACAAATTAAACCTACTTGACAGGGAAATAAGTGTGCGACTCGGGCGCTTTCGCTTTCATTGCGTTTTCTGCACTCGTTTTCTTGTTTTTTTGTGTGTTTTTTGACAAATGTAATAAAAAGTTATAGGGTCGGCCCCTAAAAATAGGGTAGGTCGGGTTACCGTAACCACACCTATTTTTTTTTTTAAGGCCTAAGCCAGGGACAGCCCAGGGCAGTGAATAAGTCAATACAGGCACTGAGGCAGACTGGCATTGTGCTGCACTACAATGGTAGTACTACACACCTAGATCAGCACTAAAGCAGCTTAGCTCACATTCCCAGTTCTCTACACTCCGACTGTGACACCCACCAGTCAGTCACTGAAAGTCTTCAGACAGTCTGTGAAAATCATTATCTTCAGGCTCGTTTCTATCAGTATCACTATCAGTTCTAACGTCGTGCAAGGTGTGACAATGCCTCATTGCCTGTGGTGTTTAAAACTCAAGTTGATACAGGGTCAATGTTTGAACAATCCCTCAAGTGGTCCCTCTCCCAGAACTAATAGTAATTGATCAATACATCAATATTGGAAGCAAGTGAATAAGGCCGTGAGGGCCTGAAATGTTTATTCCAATTCCATGACACAAACTGGCTCAGATTAAGGGCAATTGGTGCCAGATACTCCACCAAAAAATTGTCACAATTAACAAGTCTCTACATTTTATTTTTAACATATTGCCTCTTTGACACACGGCATCCATTCACAATACATCGACCTTTTTTTCTCTCCTTGACATCCAAAATAATTTTTGTTGCTATTGCCTTAAAATCATCATACATGTACCATGAAACATTAGACCTGATGATTTTGTATTTAGTTTAGTTTTGGGGACAGTGTAAACAAAACAGATCCCTGCTCAACTTCAAGAAAATGACTGTTGAATCCAGGCGGTATGAACAGACTTGGCTACTGTTCTGAGCTCCGACAACAAACTTCTTCCTCGTCAATATTGAGACAGGGGCTAATCTTATCTGTTTTCCATCTTGACAATGCTCTTTTGTACCGCTGAACCTTTCTCTGTGAATGATCGCTATCACCTAGGTTCAAACACTCCCTGTGAATGCTAGACAATTTTGTGATTGGCAACACATTATGGCATTATTGTCAGATACACAGCTGTAGCCTGCCCCAGGCGTACGCAGAACAATCGTTTATAAGCATTTGGTCAATTCGTAGGACTTCAAATTTGTAAATTACTTTCTTCTTCTTCTGTGTTCCCAGTGTAAATTACTTTCAAGTTTTTGGCATTTCATTTTCACAGTGTTTTATACTTGTAGTTATAATTCAAAGAAACCATGCAAACATTCTGCTGCAGTCAACAGCTTATACACTTCTTCTTCTGCGTTCGTGGGCTGAAACTCCCAAGTACACTCGTGTTTTTTTGCACGAGTGGAATTTTACGTGTATGACCGTTTTTTACCCCGCCATTTAGGCAGCCATACGCCGTTTTCGGAGGAAGCATGCTGGGTATTTTCGTGTTTCTATAACCCACCGAACTCGGACATGGATTACAGGATCTTTTTCGTGCGCACTTGGTCTTGTGCTTGTGTGTGCACCAGGCCTTGACATTAACTTTTCTGACAACTTGCCCTGTCGGGCAAGTACACATCAAAACTACTTGCCCCATTTTTTTTTACTTGCCACAATAAACTAAATAGAGAATGAGATATAAAACAATAAAACGGAGTAACGCAAACAGTAACACACTGACTCCGTAAGCCAAGATGAGAGGAATTTCCGGTCACGACAGGCCTCGAATGCCTTCTTCTGGGATTTTCGTTTCGAACCATCGTCTGTGTCATCTACACCGCGCTTTGAAGTTGTTAAAAAGGAAAACATCGACGACTGCGAAGCCATTTTGAACTGTGCTTCTCAGTTTTCAGATAGCTCTTCATTGATTGGCTCTTAGCCGTGACCTAAACCAATGAGAAGCCGCGTTAGATTAAAGAAATGTCACCAAATCGGAAATTCCTGAATGGGGTGAATACATGAACGAAAGCATTTCCGGTTAGCAGAAGCGATCGATAACATTGGGGGAAACATTGGAAGAGTCTTGTTCTTCGGAAGTTTGGTCCTTTGTACGCCAAGGTATTTGAATACATTTTAATTTTCACTGAGGCCTAAAAAAAAAATAGGTGTGGTTACGGTAACCCGACCTACCCTATTTTTGGGGGCCGACCCTATAACTTTTTATTACATTTGTCAAAAAAATACCCCAAAAAACAAGTAAACGAGTGCAGAAAACGCAATGAAAGCGAAAGCGCCCGAGTCGCACACTTATTTCCCTGTCAAGTAGGTTTAATTTGTACACATTAGAAAAAAAAGTTTTAAAAAAAAAAGTGATTGCCTACCTTCCTACCCTATTTGTTTTGGCTATGTTACCGTAACCACACCTATTATTTTTTTTGGCCTGACATATTGTCACTTGCCCCGTCGGGCAGCTGGTCATAAGGTTTACTTGCCCGACAGGTTCAAACGCTTGCCCCGGGCTGTCGGGCATTCGTTATTGTCGAGCCCTGTACACACGGGGGTGTTCGGACACCGAGGAGTCTGCACACAAAGTTGACTCTGAGAAATAAATCTCTTGCCGAAAGTGGGGACGAACTCACGCTGACAGCGGCCAACTGGATACAAATCCAGCGCGCTACCGACTGAGCTACATCCCCGCTTAGCTTATACACAATTTCCCTCACAAAATGTCTAAATGACACACCTGTAACTTTTTCCACTGCCAGTCTGGCCATAAGCAAACAGACAGGTGTTGTAACCTTCGAAGGCTTTTCCCAGCAGCGGCTGAGCAAGACTGGTGTAAACCTGGCCCTGGCACGCAAAATCCCCATTTTCCTGATCAAATGACCAGAAGGAGAAGTCAAAGGCGAATCTATGAACATTGCCACCGTCTGTCGTCACCGTTGTTTCATTGCCGCCCATTGACACCACCCGCTTCACGTTGGGGTCAGAGAGCTCTCTGAAAATGAAATACACAGGCACACCTGTTCATTACTTAATATCTTAATACATATTATGAAAAATAATAATAATAAAGGGAGCATTTAACTTCCTTTTTGCAAAAATTGATGGATACTGAATACTGAGAAATTATATCAAAGTTTGTCTTCATTTATACTAAAAAATAAAATAAGTTATGTCCAACCATACAAGTTACAACAGTCCAGAAAAACAAAAGGGAGGGAGGGGGTACGGGTGGGTAAGTCAGTGGGTGGGGTTGGGGCATAGGTAGAGGAAAAAGATGATAAAACAATTAATTATAAGTACAGCAACGATAACATTAACAACAACAACAAAAAGCCATGCATGTTTTCACATGTATCTGTATACATGTATTTGGTCCTGAAATTTCATACATGTTATTGTTACATACTCTACAATTAAAAATCAACAGCTTGAACATTACAAGGATCACGATAAGTTAAAGTGCATGCAGCAATTTTACGGGAAGATTTGGCAACGGTTAACTTAAAACCACAGAACAAAATTGTACAAATATGACCATCCCCTCCTCCAGCTCATAGTACATGAAATACTCGGAGTCATAGTATTCCCCTTCTCCCGGCATCCTTCTAACAAGGTCTCTCTTCAGATTTAAAGTGTAAGAAAAGCGGTTCTGCTTCCCATCAGGAGGTGCCCCAGCCCCCTGGCTTGACCAATACTGATAAAGGAGGTGTGATAAGTGTGGTCAGCATGTGTGACCAGCTTCAAACAGGCAAAGCCAATGGACCATGAAGGGAAGGTTAAGGGGCCATTGATTCCATGATTGAGAACTGATTGTACACATCTCCCCATGTAGTCAAAACCTGTTGTACTAACCAAGTGAATGGTGCCTCTTGCATAGCACTATCAGGGTGAAATAACAGTAGACCTACACTGACCTTTTCTGCTTTAGTCTGTACTGGTGATACTGATACTGATAAAGACATTTACAACCATGTTTGTTTACGCCAAGAAAAAGAATAGTGACGGTTAAGGTTACCTCATACCTGTCAGTGTCTGTAAAAATATAATTTAGTACTCAGTAAAAGAATTGCCAACTTTTGTAATGTAATCTATTACTTTATAATTTACTAATGTCGTAATGATCAATTTCACCTGAGGTTTACAATTCAGTAACACTATCATCAACAGTGATTAACACACATGCAGTAACACTACCATAACCCCAATGACTACATTATCAAAATGTACGTTACACAAGAATATCATCAATCATGCTCAGCAAAACCAAACGCAATCCTGTTAATCCAGGTTTCCCAATTGCTTCGTTTCCGGCCGATTTATGTGGAGCACGTGATGCGCACAAAACATATTGGCCGTCTAGAAGTGTCGTCTGCGCAATTATCGCGGCGGCGCCCGCGGCTTTCTTGACCGCCAAGGACGACCGCGCACGTTGTGATACGTCATTTGTTAGACCTCAATTGTTATCACTCACCTCTGACTATACGGTCTCACTCGGACTGCAACCATGATGCTGCAGCTGTCTTCTCCCTCCCCACCATCTGCCTCCGTCATGGAATCATCGGTTCCTGGAATTAAATCCAAGTACGGTTTCCTTGGAGTTTCCATTTGCACAGACCGATAACAATCAGGAGTTTCAAACACTCTTGTCTCCAGTGTGTGTCGTCTCAACTGGTGTTGGGGAGGTGTGACAAAATTTTGTGGAACTTGATCAAGATACTCCTGTGTCGTTCTTCGCACGTTATCATGATTTGGTCTGGTGGGCGTGAACTTTTCAAATTCTTTGATCAACAACGCTGCCTTTGCAGGACGACCTATCGGGGAAGCAAACACGGCATCATCGTCAGTCACTGGTTTAGACTGT
Organism: Littorina saxatilis; assembly: GCF_037325665.1. Taxonomy (NCBI): domain Eukaryota; kingdom Metazoa; phylum Mollusca; class Gastropoda; order Littorinimorpha; family Littorinidae; genus Littorina; species Littorina saxatilis. The sequence goes on from NC_090259.1 coordinate 28,480,310, forward strand.
TGCACGGTTTTCATCCTGGGGGTTCTTGTGTCGTCTGTCTTTTCCACATTCTCCTTGTTTTCTGCTTCCTCCCTCGACTCTTGGCCCTTTGCCTGACGAGTTTGACAAGCTGGAGTCAAACCCTTACCAGAGATCACATTACTAGCAATCTGGTTTTGTGATGCCACACCAGTGTGGGTACTCGCCAAGTTTTTGCTGCCTGTCACTGGTGCTAGCGGATCGCCTTTCATTTTGGCAACAGTTTGCGTTCCACCGATAGAAGTCTCCACCACATTACTGTTGAAACTGACCCCTTTTACGCCCGGACTGTCCACCGGGACATCGGGCAAGTGTCGTTTGCCTCGGGCTTGTTTCATGGGAGACGTATACGCCATCGATCTGTCCGTGTGTTGTCACTGTATCCGTGATGTCTGCGTCTGTCTTCCGATCGGCAGACAAATTTCTGCTATTCAGCAAAATCACCTCACATACATACGTTGAACGTGAGCTACGAAAACATATCTAATCCACCCGAAACTGATTATAACTGCAAAGATGAACCCTCCAAATTCATAACTTCACTCCTTTGCCAAGAAGTTGCAAGTCCATCGATTTGCTGACGAAAGCTGGCCAGCATTCTTCAAACCCTAGGTAGTCTGGGCCAATAACAAGTTCAGTGTGTCTCAGACAAGTATTCCGTGTTAGAGTCAAGAATTCCAACGGTCCGACCATAAGCCTTCCATGAACACATACTACTCTTTCCAGTTCTTTCAGTTGGATTATGCCTAATGAAGCGTGTCTAATCCGTCCAGTGCTGCCGAGTTCATTTTGAATCTCTTTCTCCTCGCCGCCATTCGACTTCCGCTGTGTGCTGTGATTGGTTGCTTTTCAGAAAGGCCTTTGCGCGAGATTTGAAACCTCAAAGACAAAATTCGGCTAAGAAACAAAAACTAAGTAGACTAACAGTTACACAAATTAATGCACGTAGGTGTGCATTATTTAAAGTGTGAATTCTGTAAACCAGACACAAAGCAAACTTACGTCAATTTTAATGAACGCAAGCAACGCTTGGGCACACGAGTGCTCTCCCATTCTCTCTGGTTTGTCTAATTTGCAGAGGTTGTCTCCCATGTTCCGCATTGAGCGACACTGACACTGTCACTGGTTGCACACAAAATGCCGAATGTTTTCGCAGTATCGATTTTGCTTTGATGAATGATGCTTTTGGACATTGGCAAAGTAACCTTGTCTTATAAGAGCTTAGAGGTTTTTTAACTTGTATTTTTTTGTATTTTGATTATTATCATTACAGCGCAAACGTATCTTTTCTCCTCAGTCTTGAAACTGAAGGAAATAAAATGAGGGATATAGGAGGGCCCCAAAGGGTTTAAAATCGTGATCGTGATTGGCGTTTTTTGACCTTTCTGTGACCGTGATTGCCGAAATTTCAATTTCTGTGATCGTGATGGGACTTTGGCCGTGATCCGTGATGACAAAAAAATCAAGTCTCGTGATCGTGATCGTCATTTGTTTTCGTGATCGTGATGGGCATTATTGCAAAGCATTTTATTTTCAACGTATATTTTTCACAGCTGTATCACTCTATGATCCTCTATTCGTCAAGGAGCCAATCCTGATTGAAGGGAAGCAACAACACATTCAGAAATATGATTTTGACAGCAATTGCTTCTCTTTAAGAGAACCAATCACACAAAAAAGGAGATCCAATCAGAAGGCGAATTGCAAAAGTCTGCCAAACTTCATCCAATGGAAGGGCTTCGTGCTAAAGCCTTTTGAGTGCATTCAGTCAAATTCGAATTCGAAGATCAAAAATGGCGTGCAGCGGTACTGTCATCGAACTTCTGTTATATTTTGTGGATTCAAACCAGACCAAAGCAGGCGGCGAGAATGCCTTCCTTGATGGAAAGGTCAGGCTACGGGTCCGTCTTTCCGATCCGAACACGAAATGTCAAGGTATGTTGATCTATTCAGGGCCGGACTAGGTTTGTACTAGGGGGGGGGGGGGGGGGTTACAGATGGGGGTCCAGGGGGCAAAGCCCCTTGGTGGGGGTTGCAAGGGGGCGATGCCCCCTTCAAGCTGAACGTTTTTGGATGTTTCTGGAGGGAAAGGAAGCCTCTCCTTGAACGAAAAAGGTAAATTCGACAGCAAGCTGTATAGGCAATGAAGAAGAATTGAGATTGTAATGTAAGGACTCATACTTTTCATCACAAAAATCGTTGAAGAAAAATGTCTTTCGAAAGGGGGTGAGAGGTGCGATTTCTCCTCGGATTTCATGATGATCCAGATGCAACCCCCCCTCCCCACCCCCTCCCTCCCCCCCAAAAAAAAGCGTTTGGGAGGTACATGTTTAAGCCAGGGAGGAGGGGGGGTTGCGCAACCCCTGTAACCCCCCCCCCCCTAGTCCGGCCCTGTCTATGTTGCTCTATAACTGTTCTGAAAGTAAGCAATTAAAGATCTTGAAATTTGTTCAAGATCTTTGAGTTTGATTGAGATCATTGACATTGTCGACATTGCCACGTCCGGCTGTCACTCGCTCAGTGTGACCTCGACTGGCTCGAGTCTGATGAGTCTGCGTGTAGCCAAAACCGAAACTAGAAATGTGTTTTTCATCCCAGCAACGTAGACACGCTTGGCATAGATTCTAATTGTCGCTTCTTTGCATTAAGCTTGGATTTATTTTAGCGCCTGTAAACTTATCAACAATGGGTTAAATTCAGGAACTATGGCGGGGAGACGTGCCAGTTTGGGTCACTTGATCCTCATGTCAAAGTCGATCAAAGTCATGTTCGTTGGGAATTTTGTTATTATAGACTCTACCATCACACATACATGTACTTTAATTTCAATCCACCCAATATATATATATTCATGTGTGTGGGTGAGGGTGTGGGAGTTGAATGTGTATGAGTGTATATTCCTTCACTTACCTTCATGATTCCTAGACTGACCTTTAGTCAGGATTGGGGGTTACAGGGGTTCCGGAACCCCCCCCCCCCCCCCCCCGGCTGTCAAAAAAAAATAATGCTAACTTTAAAAGAAATAATGAGTGGCTGCTGACACCAGTTGTTCATGTTTAAAATCAAGGATAAGCCATAAATTGTTCATAAAATAGCTAAAACTCTTCAGCTTCTGGGGGGCCTTGCCCATGTACCCCATAAGGTCTACCCCTGGACCCCAGGTTGTAGCCTCCCCCCCCCCGCCCCCCGCCTCTGGCTTAACTGCCCTGGAGTGTATATTCCTGTGAGTGTCTGTATGAGAGAGAGAGAGAGAGAGCGAGAGAAAAAACAATGAAAACAACATTCTTGTAACTGATTACAAATCATGATATGTATTTCTATGTGTGAATGAAAGAGAATTAAAAAAATAATTAAAAAGTGCAACAGTTGTCACTTTGTGTTGAATAAACAATAGATCCAGAGGAGCGAATTACTGTGTGGTTGTGTTTACTTTGACACGTGCTTTCTGTACCTGCAACTTTTACCTTGACCGTGATTTGCCACTGGTGTTCGTGATCGTGAAAACAAAAATCAAGGTAACTGTGATCGTGAAAGCTAAAATTTCCCTTCCCGTGATCGTGATGATACCCCCCCTTTGGGGCCCTCATATAGGTTGCACACTCCGAGTTCTGAATATCGTGCATGTTTTTTCCCTCGGGTCGATTTTCAGGTATTACCGAGCCTCTGGCGACTTGTAAATCGACCCGAGGGAAAATATGCACGATATTCATCGACGAGGTGTGTAAGCTTTTTATCCCATTAGCCTGCCTACTCCGACGTTTTCATTAAAAAACCGAACTTTTTGACACAAACTCTACGAGTGCCTGTTTACTGCTCATCAAACCTTCTGCCACCAAAAATCGTGTTATGTTATATGAGGTCTTATATCGCGCGCGTATCTCCAGACTCGGACTCAAGGCGCAGGGGTCTATTTATGCCGTGTGAGATGGAATTTTTTACACAATATCGACCAGCAGATCGCAGCCATTGCGGCGCATATCCTACTTTTCACGGCCTATTATTCCAAGTCACACGGGTATTTTGGTGGACTTTTTTTTTATTTTTTATCTATGCCTATACAATTTTTCCAGGAAAGACCCTTTTGTCAATCGTGGGATCTTTAACGTGCACACCCCAATGTAGTGTACACGAAGGGACCTCGGTTTTTCGTCTCATCCGAAAGACAAGCACTTGAACCCACCACCTAGGTTAGGAAAGGGGGGAGAAAATTGCTAACGCCCTGACCCAGCCTGGTCGAACTCGCAACCTCTCGCTTCTGAGCGCAAGTGCGTTACCACTTGGCCACCCACTGGGGTGTCTACCTGGGTAACTGGGGTGTCTATCTGGGTTACTGGGGTGTCTATCTGGGTAACTGTGGTGTCTATCTGGGTAACTGGGGTGTCTGTCTGGGTAACTGGGGTGTCTATCTGGGTTACTGGGGTGTCTATCTGGGTTATTTTGTGGTGTCTACCTAGGTAACTGTGGTGTCTATCTGGGTAACTGGGGTGTCTATCTGGGTAACTGGGGTGTCTATCTGGGTGACTGGGGTTTCTATCTGGGTAACTGGGGTGTCTATCTGGGTTACTGGGGTGTCTATCTGGGTAACGGGGTGTCTATCTGGGTTACTGGGGTGTCTACATGGGTTACTGGGGTGTCTATCTGGGTTACTGGGGTGTCTATCTGGGTAACGGGGTGTCTATCTGGGTAACGGGGTGTCTATCTGGGTTACTGGGGTGTCTACATGGGTTACTGGGGTGAGTCTATCTGGGTTACTGGGGTGTCTATCTGGGTTACTGGGGTGTCTATCTGGGTTACTGGGGTGTCTATCTGGGTTACTGGGATCAGTGTTTATCTGGGTAACTGGGGTGTCTATCTGGGTTACTGGGGTGTCTATCTGGTTACTGTGGTGTCTATCTGGGTTACTGGGGTGTCTATCTGGGTTACTGGGGTGTATCTGGGTTACTGGGGTGTCTATCTGGGTAACTGTGGTGTCTATCTGGGTTACTGGGGTGTCTGTCTGGGTTACTGGGGTGTCTATCTGGGTAACGGGGTGTCTATCTGGGTAACGGGGTGTCTATCTGGGTTACTGGGGTGTCTATCTGGGTTACTGGGGTGTCTATCTGGGTAACTGGGGTGTCTACCTGGGTAACTGGGGTGTCTATCTGGGTTACTGGGGTGTCTATCTGGGTAACGGGGTGTCTATCTGGGTTACTGGGGTGTCTACATGGGTTACTGGGGTGTCTGTCTGGGTTACTGGGGTGTCTATCTGGGTTACTTGGGTGTCTATCTGGGTAACGGGGTGTCTATCTGGGTAACGGGGTGTCTATCTGGGTAACGGGGTGTCTATCTGGGTAACTGGGGTGTCTATCTGGGTTACTGGGGTGTCTATCTGGGTTACTGGGTGTCTATCTGGGTTACTGTGGTGTCTATCTGGGTTACTGGGGTGTCTATCTGGGTAACTGGGGTGTCTATCTGTGTAACTGGAGTGTCTATCTGGGTTACCGGGGTGTCTATCTGGGTAACGGGGTGTCTATCTGGGTTACTGGGGTGTCTATCTGGGTAACGGGGTGTCTATCTGGGTTACTGGGGTGTCTATCTGGGTTACTGGGGTGTCTATCTGGGTAACTGGGGTGTCTATCTGGGTTACTGGGGTGTCTATCTGGGTAACGGGGTGTCTATCTGGGATACTGTGGTGTCTATCTGGGTTACTGGGGTGTCTATCTGGGTTACTGGGGTGTCTATCTGGGTTACTGTGGTGTCTATCTGGGTAACGGGGTGTCTATCTGGGTTACTGGGGTGTCTATCTGGGTAACGGGGTGTCTATCTGGGTTACTGGGGTGTCTATCTGGGTTACTGGAGTGTCTCTCTGGGTAACGGGGGTGTCCTAACCCCCTGAGGATCAGCCCTTGCTGGGTTTAAGCAGTGTCTCTCCATTCGCAACAACGCCCGCAAGTTGTTTTTCTTTGTAACGGGATACTTTACGTACTAACAGGCTACTGCAAATATAGGCCATTGGTTGCCTGGAAAATGAGTTCCGTCAAATCTATTTGTGGTTTATTGGTTTAAACATAAGTTTATTTTAACAAGGGTTACAATCATGACATGTATACAAAGTTCACAGAAACAGCAACAAGCTAGAAGCTTATAGTGGTGTTCCTGCATGACAGTACAACATAAGGCGGTAACGGGTGAAAAATTTGTCTCAATAAACCAAATCTATTAATAACGTAATGAACGTTGCATAATGATTATAAAGAAAGACAGTAAAGGAAGGAAGGAGGGAAAGAAGATGAATAAAAGAAGAGGGATGGGTAGGAGATGTGCAGAAGTTAAAGTTGTTGTCCGGCTTGTAGAGCATTTATTCTGACTTGCCCAAAGCGGCCTGAACGTTCAATGAACGAGTGTACGGTGGAAAAAATTTTCCTGTTCAAATCTAAAGAATACTTTCTGTCTCCGTTTAAAAGGTGGGGGAGGTGAATTGTGTGATTAGGGAGGGTATGTATAGTTTCTTGACGTACTTCGCGATAATTTGGACAATCGAATATGAAGTGTTGTACGGATTCGGACGGGAATCCACAGTCACAAGATGCATCTGTAGCAACGTGACGTCTCACTAGATCGTTATTAAGATCACTTATATATAACCTGAGCTTACAGTGAATTATTTGTGACATGCGATTTCCAGAATAAAAACAAGAGGCGAAGCCTTCAAGGCTCACGTAAGAAATCGACAAACAGTAACACAAACTCAATCACTCCGTCACACATACACACACACACACACACACACACACACACACACACACACACACACACACACACACACACACACACACACACACACACACAGAAAGAGCATAGGTGAAACTGTGCAAGAAAGCGAGACACTAGATCTAGATCTGTCTGTCTGCATGTAGCCTACTTACAAGGACACGACTGCCAACTAGTCTCGGCGCGCTCAAAATAATAATGACCGAGACTGTCAGTACTTCCTTCGCGTGACGTCTAACTCTCTTACGTCATAATGTGACGTCAATGTAATGTGACGTCTTCAAATGTTAGAGTTTCTACCACAGACATACACACGCACAGACGCACGCACGCACGCACGCACGCACAGACAGACAAAGTTACGATCGCATAGGCTACACTTACGTGAGCCAAAAATAACACGGCGGACTTAAATCGTTTTTTGACAAAAAGTGCTTAAATTCACTTAGGGAATCACTAAGTTTTATATAGTCTGGTAAAGAATTCCAGAGTTGTGTAGTAGATGGGAGAAATGAGTTTCTATATAATTCAGTTTTAAACGATGGAACTTTCCTGTCTAGAGGTCTGCGCCGGTGATATGGGTTATTAGTTGATATCAATGGTGGCAATATCGCTAGTAAGTAGTTTGGCACCTTGCGGTGAACGATCTTGTGAAATAATATCAATTTATGACGTTTTCGCCTCTCTAGTAATGAAATAAAGCCTGACTCATCGTACAATTTTTGATGGCTTGTACCGCGGACTGCTCCAACAATTGTTCGAATTGCATCTAAGTGAATACTTTCGAGCTCGGTGGCTAACTCCTTTGGGCAGTTGTCCCAGAGAACATCAGCATAATCAAAATGTGGCAATATGAAGGATTTATACATTGTTTCTAAAGCTTTTCTGCCTAGTCTATATTTATAAGATCGTAAGCAAGCTACTAGCGTACGGCATTTTGCTATAACAGATTTAATATGTAACTCCCACTTACCGTTATTCTGAATAATAATACCAAGATGTTTATGACTTTCAGTTTCTTGTAAAATTGTGCCACCGAAGTTTAAAGGGATGCAATCTGGATTTCTTTTCCTGCTTATATTCAGAGTTTTGTTTTACTTTGATTAAATTTAACTTTCCACTGTCTAGCCCACTGGTCGATTTTATCAAGATCTGAGTTAAAACTATCTGTTCGCATCTGAGAATTTTCCAGGCTTAAATACATACTTGTATCGTCGGCAAACAGTTTAATAATGGATTCAACGTTATCAACTATGTCGTTAATGTAAACCAGAAAAAGGAGAGGTCCTAGAATAGAGCCTTGTGGAACGCCTGTTTGCACAGGTAAGTAGCTAGACATACTTCCTTTAAGCACCACTGCTTGTGTTCGATCAGTTAAATAGTTTTGCAACCAATTAAACATCTGACCTCGAATCCCTAGTGCAAATAACTTTCTCAGAAGACCTTTGTGCCAGACTCTGTCAAATGCTTTGGAAATGTCGAAAAAGATTGCCTGGACAGTAATGCTGTCGTCGAGTGACTTGCAAAAGTCGTTATATAGGCATGTTAACTGGTACACAGTGGAGTCACCGGGAATAAAACCAGACTGGGAAGGTGTGATTATGTTATTCGATACAAAATAATCAAACACATGTTTCTGAACACATTTTTCAAGAACTTTACCTACGCAGCTTAAGAGTGAGATGGGACGATAATTTGAACAGTCTCCTTTATCCCCCTTTTTAAATATCGGTGTTATGTGTGCTGTTTTCCATATGCTTGGAAATACACCCTCATTTAATGATCTTGTAAATAAAATAGATAGAGGTTCTGCTATTATAGGTAAACTTGCAATAAGAATCTTATTATGAATTTTATCAGGCCCGACAGCTTTAGATGTATCAAGACTTTCTATTACACTTTTCACTTCTTCGGAAGTCACGACCATATCGTCGACAAAACACTCAGCATTATCTATATCGGGAACATTATCGTCTGTGTCGTTTATTTCTGATTGTTTAACAAAAGACATATTAAATAATTCAGCCTTTTCCTGGTCTTCAAAATAGGTTTTACAATCAACTGTTAGTGGCGGGATTTCGTTTTGGTCAGAGCCTTTCTTTGCCATAAACCTGTTAACTAACTTCCACCACTGCTTCTGACCAAATTTCTTTGGATCAGATACGGACCGGTCAAGTTCCTCTAAATATTGTTTCTTTCGCGTTCGAATAGCATCTGTGTATCGGTTCCTTATCTTACGAAAGAGTTCCCAAGCTTGTGGTGTGTCTACATGCACAGCAATAGTATGAATAAATCTTTTTCGGTCTTTTAATTTCAAAATATATGATGTGATCCAGGGTGTGTCTCCCTCCCGAATGGTGACTTCCTTGACAGGCAAGCAGGTTTTCACGATCGAATACAACTGCTCCGAAAAAAGAGAAGCTGCGGTATGAATATCTTCTAAAGTCACTATGTTTGACCAATCAATTTTCTGTAACTCAACTATTAACTTTTGACCGTCTAGTTTGCTATAATCTAAAATCGTTCTTTTTGAGTGTGATCTTTTCTTCAAATGATGCTTTAAATAAACGACTGGTACGGAGTGATCACTACAAATGGGAGGAATAACTTCTACTTTATCAACAATGTCAGTGCTTGGGGTAATAATCAGGTCGATACAGGTGGACGTATCTTCAGTTATCCGTGTGGGACTTGTAACTAGTTGCTTTAAGCTATTCAGATACAAAATGTCTGTGAGTTGCTTTGGTGGGTTGTCATTAAAATCGGAATTAAAATCACCAAGAATTATGAATTTGTGAGGGGTGGCCATAACTTGTTTAATAGAAGAATCGATCAGTTGCCAATAAGCAACAGGGGCACTAGGAGGCCGGTAAAACGAGCCTATCAATATAGTTTCTTGATTCAATTTGGTTTCGATCCATGTGGCTTCAAGGTTAGGAATCAAAAGATCTGTTCTCTCTTTACAGCATAAGTAATCTTTAACATATATTGCCACACCACCGTGTGCTCCGTCTGGTCTGTCTCTCCGCACAAGTGGATGGAAACCATTAATATTAAATTGGTCTTGCATCTTACCAGCAGGTAACCAAGTCTCAGATAAAGTTACTATGTCAAAATCTCTAATTTCACTTTCCACAATATCAAGTTTGTTCCTCAAACTTCTGGTGTTTAAGTGTGCTACTATAAGTTCACCTTTTTCTAACGGAGAAACTGGTCTGTGGTTTATTGATTGCTTGCTTTTGTTTGTTTGATTAGGCCAACAACAAACAAGTCGCGTAAGGCGAAAATACAATATTTAGTCAAGTAGCTGTCGAACTCACAGAATGAAACTGAACGCAATGCCATTTTTCAGCAAGACCGTATACTCGTAGCATCGTCAGTCCACCGCTCATGGCAAAGGCAGTGACATTGACAAGAAGAGCGGGGTAGTAGTTGCGCTAAGAAGGATAGCACGCTTTTCTGTACCTCTCTTTGTTTTAACTTTCTGAGCGTGTTTTTAATCCAAACATATCATATCTATATGTTTTTGGAATCAGGAACCGACAAGAAATAAGATGAAAGTGGTTTTAAATTGATTTGGACAATTTAATTTTGATAATAATTTTTATATATTTAATTTTCAGAGCTTGTTTTTAATCCGAATATAACATATTTATATGTTTTTGGAATCAGCAAATGATGGAAAATAAGATGAACGTAAATTTGGATCGTTTTATAAATTTTTTTTTACAATTTTCAGATTTTTAATGACCAAAGTCGTTAATTAATTTTTAAGCCACCAAGCTGAAATGCAATACCGAAGTCCGGGCTTCGTCGAAGATTACTTGACCAAAATTTCAACCAATTTGGTTGAAAAATGAGGGCGTGACAGTGCCGCCTCAACTTTCACGAAAAGCCGGATATGACGTCATCAAAGACATTTATCAAAAAAATGAAAAAAACGTTCGGGGATTTCATACCCAGGAACTCTCATGTCAAATTTCATAAAGATCGGTCCAGTAGTTTAGTCTGAATCGCTCTACACACACGCACACACAGACAGACAGACAGACACACACACACACACACGCACATACACCACGACCCTCGTTTCGATTCCCCCTCGATGTTAAAATATTTAGTCAAAACTTGACTAAATATAAAAATAGGTGTGGTTACGGTAACATAGCTCCAAAAAATAGGGTAGGAAGGTAGGCAATCACTTTTTTTTTTTTAAACTTTTTTTCTAATGTGTACAAATTAAACCTACTTGACAGGGAAATAAGTGTGCGACTCGAGCGCTTTCGCTTTCATTGCGTTTTCTGCACTCGTTTTCTTGGTTGTTTTTATATTTAGTCAAGTTTTGACTAAATATTTTAACATCGAGGGGGAATCGAAACGAGGGTCGTGGTGTATGTGCGTCTGTCTGTCTGTCTGTCTGTGTGTGTGTGTAGAGCGATTCAGACTAAACTACTGGACCGATCTTTATGAAATTTGACATGAGAGTTCCTGGGTATGAAATCCCCATACGTTTTTTTCATTTTTTTGATAAATGTCTTTGATGACGTCATATCCGGCTTTTCGTGAAAGTTGAGGCGGCACTGTCACGCCCTCATTTTTCAACCAAATTGGTTGAAATTTTGGTCAAGTAATCTTCGACGAAGCCCGGGGTTTGGTATTGCATTTCAGCTTGGTGGCTTAAAAATTAATTAATGACTTTGGTCATTAAAAATCTGAAAATTGTAAAAAAAAATAAAAATTTATAAAACGATCCAAATTTACATTTATCTTATTCTCCATCATTTGCTCATTCCAAAAACATATAAATATGTTATATTCGGATTAAAAACAAGCTCTGAAAATTAAATATATAAAAATTATTATCAAAATTAAATTGTCCAAATCAATTTAAAAACACTTTCATCTTATTCCTTGTCGGTTCCTGATTCCAAAAACATATAGATATGATATGTTTGGATTAAAAACACGCCCAGAAAGTTAAAACAAAGAGCGGTACAGAAAAGCGTGCTATCCTTCTTAGCGCAACTACTACCCCGCTCTTCTTGTCAATTTCACTGCCTTTGCCGTGAGCGGTGGACTGACGATGCTACGAGTATACGGTCTTGCTGAAAAATGGCATTGCGTTCACTTTCATTCAGTGAGTTCGACAGCTACTTGACTAAATATTGTATTTTCGCCTTACGCGACTTGTTTGTTGTTGTTGACAAATGTAATAAAAAGTTATAGGGTCGGCCCCTAAAAATAGGGTAGGTCGGGTTACCGTAACCACACCTATTTTTTTTTTAGGCCTTATTTGGTACAACGATGTAATAATTATGGTGTTGGAGGTTTGTTTTTCTGATGCTTTATTTTCAAGCCCATGGTTACGTTTGTAGTGGTATTGTACAAAGTGATTTGTTAAATTCGGTACCAGTAAAATAGTTTGGCTCCTGTAGTCACGTGTGCTGCTTGAGGTTTATAGTACAAACCATGCTAAAACTCCCCTAGTTCTGGTGCTCGGGCACACAGACAGACAGACAGACACACACACACACACACATACACGCGCACACACACACACAACATACTACGCACACACTCACACACACAGACACACACAGACAGACACACACATACACACACACACATACATACACACACATACGCACACACTCACACACACACACACACACACACACACACAGACAGACACACACACAGAGCCAGTTAAGAAGCCAAGCTTAACAGGCAGCACATACAACACTACAACTGAAGCAAGAGGATGCAGGATTTGGCCTTATTAGTGCGTTCTCACAAAGGAAGACGAACGATATCTTGAATTTATGAAGTTTGTAATTTGTCAAACTTTCTAGGTGTTTTGTTTATTGGACTTTACGCTAATAGGACTTCAAACACACCGGCCCCCGTAGCGCAGTGGTTAGCGCATCGGGCTGCGGGCCGGGAGGTCGTGGGTTCGAATCCCATCAGGGTCATGTGGGTTTTTCGGGCTACGGTCGACTCCTACCCAGAGTGGAAGTGCTATGGTTCCTATGGGAAGGCTGGAATCACACAGCCGAGTGTCATTCACTTAACTACCTGACCAACACCGCAGGTGCGGCAGTTCTCGGGCCTGGTTGACACCAGGATATATTATGACAGTAAGCGTAGAGTGCAGCCCTGTCACGTAGTCTCAAACCAAATTGGAAATCCATAGCATCATCATTATAATCATCCTCATCTCATTAATCATCCAAAATTATAAAATGTCCTTGCTCTTGTGGCCCTTCATGCCCGGAGCTCTCATGGTGACCTTGGTCTCATTGTTCCTGTTCCATCCTTCCCTGAATAGTACTTCTGCTGTCAGTCTTCAACGTGTGACGTTCTGGGGGGGTCGACGGAGGGACGTGGTGGCGTCTGCTCTCTGGAGGGGATGCTCACTTAGTCTGGCTCCGCGACTTAGGGGGCATAGTAGGTAGTGGGCCGAGTCCGTTAGCTCGGGACAGACCCACCACTGAACACCGTCGAAGTGACTCAGCAGAAGTGCAGTGTCATCTTCCGATGGTAGCCTACCGCAGCGACCCGACATCCCTCCCTGGAGCGTCTGTAAAATCGACAGGTCTGGCAGCGGAACGAAATTCAGATGTGGATGGAGCAGCGAATGCAGGGACGGGGCGGTGTGAGAGAACACCGGAACAAGGAACAGGTGTAAGAAAAAAAAAAAAAAAAAGGACTTCAAACACACACACACACACACACCGACATAGACATAGAACACTTGATTATCTCAACGAGAAACTCAGTTGTGATATATCACTGCAATATACAACATAACACGTAAGAACATAAAATAATAAAATATCGAGGCGCAGATAGTCAACTCATAATAATTAAGATCAGGATGATAATATCAAAACAAATCTGTCTCTCTCCCTCTCCCTGACTCTCTCTCTCTCTCTCGCTCCATTCATATCCCATTTACAAGCAGACGCGCGGGTTTATAGGCGCATGGAATTAATAATTATGCGTTAAAAGTTGCTTAAAAGTGAATCTAGATTTAAACAATATCACATCATCTAGGTATATACTTAGGTTATAACATAAGAGAGGATGTACAGCTGTGCTTGTCGATGGCCAGATGTCTGCTCCAGCCCCACTTTCTTTCGGTGTTCCTCAAGGTTCAGTACTCGGTCCCATCCTTTTCATCATGTACACTAAGCCCCTATCCACACTGATTCAAAACCATTCTGTTTTAAATCAGTCTTTTGCTGATGACACCCAGCTGTATAAGCCCAGTCCCCATACAGAGACACATTCCGCCATCCAGACCATTCAGACATGCATCACTGATGTTAAATCTTGGATGGTCGATAACAAACTTAAGCTGAATGATGATAAGACTGAAGTCTTACTGTGCAAAAAGAAGAACACTACATTTCCCTCTCCCCAACCTGTTTCTGTTCAAATAGGCAACACCGACATTCTTTTCTCACCATCAGCTAGAAACCTTGGATTCACCCTTTCATCTGACATGACCCTTAACAAACATATATCTTTAGTCTGTAGAGCAGCTTATTTTGAGCTTCGTAAGATCAGCACCATTCGCCACACACTCTCCTCTCAAACAACTAACACTCTTGTCTGTGCCTTTGTTCTTTCTAAACTTGACTACTGTAAGTGTAACTCTCTTCTCTCTGGCTGTCCTCTGTACCTCCTGCATAAACTACAAAAAGTCCAAAACTCGGCAGCACGCCTCATTCTGAAAGCACGAAAACGAGATCACGCAACACCACTTCTTCACACACTGCACTGGTTACCTATTCAAGCCCGCATTGACTACAAACTGTCCACCCTCTGCTTTAACTTCTTTTCTGGCTCGTCTCCTGCTTACTTCTCTGAACTCCTCACCGTCTATTCTCCGGCAAGACAACTCCGTGCCTCTTCTGACTGTCGCATCCTCACCATACCACACACCAAAACCAAAACATACGGACAACGCACTTTTACTTTCTGCGCACCCACACAATGGAATTCTCTCCCCTTTCACATCCGCCACTCTCAGACACCCCAAGCATTCAAACGAGCACTTAAAACGCACCTCTTCAAGAAATACAACCCCTGATTTTCTTTTCTCAGTCCATCAGTAGGCTACATGTAGTGTATTTGTTGTTTTAGTGATAATGTTGTGACAGGGGAGGCTACCGCTTCTTTCACAGCGGACTCTGCACCCGGGTTGTTGGCCTTTAAGTCAACACCCGTGGTTTGTGAGATTCTGTTTGTGATGAGGTCTGGTGGTTTCCGATTGTCTGTATTTAAACTGTGCAACAGAAACTCGATCTTCTCAGCTGAGCTCCTTGCCATCTGCATGTCGCTTGTTCATCTCAATCTCAAGAACACTCCTCCTCAAAAGATAGCTACTATATTCTCTGACTCCAAGGCAGCCATTGAAGCATTAAGAACTAACAAAAGATCAAAAAGACAGGATCTTGTCATTGCCATAAAGGAGCTGGCAAATAACATTATAAACAAGTCGCGTAAGGCGAAAATACAATATTTAGTCAAGTAGCTGTCGAACTCACAGAATGAAACTGAACGCAATGCCATTTTTCAACAAGACCGTATACTCGTAGCATCGTCAGTCCACCGCTCATGGCAAAGGCAGTGAAATTGACAAGAAGAGCGGGGAAGTAGTTGCGCTAAGAAGGATAGCACGCTTTTCTGTACCTCTCTTTGTTTTAACTTTCTGAGCGTGTTTTTAATCCAAACATATCATATCTATATGTTTTTGGAATCAGGAACCGACAAGGAATAAGATGAAAGTGTTTTTAAATTGATTTGGACAATTTAATTTTGATAATAATTTTTATATATTTAATTTTCAGAGCTTGTTTTTAATCCGAATATAACATATTTATATGTTTTTGGAATCAGCAAATGATGGAGAATAAGATAAACGTAAATTTGGATCGTTTTATAAATTTTTATTTTTTTTTTACAATTTTCAGATTTTTAATGACCAAAGTCATTAATTAATTTTTAAGCCACCAAGCTGAAATGCAATACCGAAGTCCGGGCTTCGTCGAAGATTACTTGACCAAAATTTCAACCAATTTGGTTGAAAAATGAAGGCGTGACAGTGCCGCCTCAACTTTCACGAAAAGCCGGATATGACGTCATCAAAGACATTTATCAAAAAAATGAAAAAAACATTCGGGGATTTCATACCCAGGAACTCTCATGTCAAATTTCATAAAGATCGGTCCAGTAGTTTAGTCTGAATCGCTCTACACACACACACACACACACACACACACACACACACCGACACACACACACACACACACACACACACAGACACACGCACATACACCACGACCCTCGTTTCGATTCCCCCTCGATGTTAAAATATTTAGTCAAAACTTGACTAAATATAAAAAGGAAGCGAGATTAACCTGGTCTGGTGTCCCGAGCACACGTGAACTTGCCTGGCAACGAGAAAGCGGACAAAGCCGCTAAAGAAGCTGCCCAAGGCATAGGCGCCTCCGAGGTAGACCTGCCATTGTCTGCTTCTGAGATCAGTAGCCTTACAGACTCTCTTCTCTGGAGAGAATGGAGGAACACATATATGCACAAGGCTATAAGCTCTGGCTGGCTCATTCGGGAAGCCCCATCAAAACAGATGAACACCTATAATGCATGCCCACGTGTAATAAAAAGGATTAACCGCCTAAGGGCAGAAGCTGGGAATTACCAATTTCTAGAGCTTAAATGCACCTGTCAATCCGACCTCACCATTGCTCATTTGACTTTGGAGTGTGATTTGAACTCATGCCACTTTCAACCCCTGACTCAGTTTATAAACTCAAATAGAAATATTCTGCCAAATACCTCAAAGGAAAAATTAAGCTATCTTTTAAGTTTTAATAAAGACCTTGGGTGGCAAGGTCCCAAACTTATCGCTGGACTTATGCACACGCACCCACTTGGTCCCTGGATATGAAGAGACATTGCTGCGGCTGACGCCATTGCTTCTCATACAGCTACTATATATTTTTATCAGAACTTTTAAAAATACCATTTTATATCCAAGTATCTCTTAACACCATTTTTAATTAGATGAGCGAGAGTGTGCGGGGGGCGGGAGGGTGGTGAACCACTGTACATAAAGGGAAAGTTTGTGTGCGTGCCTGTGTGTGTTCTTAATCTAAGACAAATGTCGCCAATGTTTTTACAGAGTGACGTTAAATAAACGATTTTATCATTTTTTATCATTGTCTGTATGTTCATGGAAACCTTCGGGTTTGCAAAACAGTTTTTATAGGGCTAAGAAATAAGCCCTAACATTTTCAATCCAGTTTGATTGCACTTCGCCTCCCGAGGTGATCGTAGTGTTTCGGCACTCGGTTACATCTGGCGCTTGCGAGCAGGGATGGGACTCGGCATGATATGTTCAGGTAATGGCATAATATGACCACTGAACATTTTCGTGCTGTTCCCATTCTGCGAACTTGGGATGGACAGTGGTCTCCCGGTTCGGAACTTCGGGACGAAGTTCATTTCAAACGGGGGCGATTGTGACAGGGGAGGCTACCGCTCCTTTCACAACGGACTCTGCACCTGGGTTATTGGCCTTTAAGTCAACACCCGTGGTTTGTGACCCGTGGTTTGTGAGATTCTGTTTGTGATGGGGTCTGGTGGTTTCCGATTGTCTGTATGTTCATGGAAACCTTCGGGTTTGCATAACAGTTTTTATAGGGCTAAGAAATGAGCCCTAACATTTTCAATCCTGTTTGATTGCACCTCGCCTCCCGAGGTGATCGTAGTGTTTCGGCACTCGGTTACAATGTGATAATGTATAGGGCCTATAAACATCCAGGGCTGTTTTTATATTTAGTCAAGTTTTGACTAAATATTTTAACATCGAGGGGGAATCGAAACGAGGGTCGTGGTGTATGTGCGTGTGTGCGTGTGTGTGTGCGTGTGTGTGTGTGTGTGTAGAGCGATTCAGACTAAACTACTGGACCGATCTTTATGAAATTTGACATGAGAGTTCCTGGGTATGAAATCCCCGAATGTTTTTTTCATTTTTTTGATAAATGTCTTTGATGACGTCATATCCGGCTTTTCGTGAAAGTTGAGGCGGCACTGTCACGCCCTCATTTTTCAACCAAATTGGTTGAAATTTTGGTCAAGTAATCTTCGAAGAAGCCCGGACTTCGGTATTGCATTTCAGCTTGGTGGCTTAAAAATTAATTAATGACTTTGGTCATTAAAAATCAGAAAATTGTAAAAAAAAAATAATAATTTATAAAACGATCCAAATTTACGTTCATCTTATTTTCCATCATTTGCTAATTCCAAAAACATATAAATATGTTATATTCGGATTAAAAACAAGCTCTGAAAATTAAATATATAAAAATTATTATCAAAATTAAATTGTCTAAATCAATTTAAAAACACTTTCATCTTATTCCTTGTCGGTTCCTGATTCCAAAAACATATAGATATGATATGTTTGGATTAAAAACACGCTCAGAAAGTTAAAACAAAGAGAGGTACACAAAAGCGTGCTATCCTTCTTAGCGCAACTACTACCCCGCTCTTCTTGTCAATTTCACTGCCTTTGCCATGAGCGGTGGACTGACGATGCTACGAGTATACGGTCTTGCTGAAAAATGGCATTGCGTTCAGTTTCATTCTGTGAGTTCGACAGCTACTTGACTAAATATTGTATTTTCGCCTTACGCGACTTGTTATATTTAGTCAAGTTTTGACTAAATATTTTAACGTAGAGGGGGGAATCGAAACGAGGGTATGGTGTATGTGTGTGTGTGTGTCTGTGTGTGTGTGTAGAGCGATTCAGACTAAACTACTGGACCGATCTTTATGAAATTTGACATGAGAGTCCCTGGGTATGAAATCCCCGAACTTTTTTTTTTTTTTTTTTTTTTTATAAATGTCTTTGATGACGTCATATCCGGCTTTTCGTGAAAGTTGAGGCGGCACTGTCACGCCCTCATTTTTCAACCAAATTGATTGAAATTTTGGTCAAGCAATCTTCGACGAAGCCCGGACTTCGGTATTGCATTTCAGCTTTGTGGCTTAAAAATTAATTAATGACTTTGGTCATTAAAAATCTGAAAATTGTAAAAAAAAATAAAAATTTATAAAACGATCCAAATTTACGTTCATCTTATTCTCCATCATTTGCTGATTCCAAAAACATATAAATATGTTATATTCGGATTAAAAACAAGCTCTGAAAATTAAATATATAAAAATTATTATCAAAATTAAATTGTCCAAATCAATTTAAAAACACTTTCATCTTATTCCTTGTCGGTTCCTGATTCCAAAAACATATAGATATGATATGTTTGGATTAAAAACACGCTCAGAAAGTTAAAACAAAGAGAGGTACACAAAAGCGTGCTATCCTTCTTAGCGCAACTACTACCCCGCTCTTCTTGTCAATTTCACTGCCTTTGCCATGAGCGGTGGACTGACGATGCTACGTCATTGCGTTCAGTTTCATTCTGTGAGTTCGACAGCTACTTGACTAAATATTGTATTTTCGCCTTACGCGACTTGTTCAGTATTGTTGATGACATGTTCTGTCTGAGGGTATACAGCTGGTATTTCCTTGTTTTCACTACCTATTTTATTCATGTTTTTATTATTTAGTTAGTGGAAGAATCTTTTGTAATGTATGTTTGATGGTGTATGCTTTTAATTAAGCGTTGCTGACTATGAATGTAGATGTAAATGCTTGTATAACTGTGTTTTAATTTTAAATGTGTCAAGCGCAAAGAGCATAATTGTAAAGTTATGATGTTGCAATATATAAATGCTCATTTATTATTATTATTATTATATGATTTATGAGTACTTTCTATGCCAATATCAAAAATACTTAAAACTCTGAACAACATCACAGACATCTTATAATACTGACTTATAGTAATAATAACACACACACACACACACACACACACACACACACACACACATGCAAACACGCACACTCCTCCTCCCTTCCGTCATGTTGTCATGTTGCAACACATTTGTAAATCCTTCTACAATCTAAAGGCATCAAACACAACATGAAAGCTTAAACAGAATACAAATGAAATGGACATTCTTTAGCGTGATGTCATCCAGATCGACATGGGAAGGAGGGGGGTAGGGGAAGACAGTAACACAATAATTGAAAGCAGTCACGAACGACAACAAAAAGAAACAAATGCCCCAGTGCCCCACTACGCCCGCCCCCCGCCCCCCCCCCCCCCCCCCCCCGCGCTGTTGCTAACCGTTAGGCACACTGCCCACTGTGCACACCGTGTACAGCGTCACAAGGAGGAACGCCGCTCAAGACTCGTGCTCGCCGTCATCAGCGATAACGACCCTGTCCCGTTTGTAGCAGACACTCCCTGATCCCCCGTGCCGTTGTTGTCCGGAGCCACATTGCACACACAGTGCCAAGCGTCACCAGAACGACTGTGCGGCTGGCTCGTGCTGCCCGGCTTCACAGACAGCGTCCCATTTGTAGCAGCAGTCGAGCGGTGTTGAGTTGGACACACCCCGGTGTGCGCTTGGCTCGTGCTGCCTTTCTTCAGAGACAGCGTCCTTATGGTGGCAGATGTCGAAGTGTGTAGGTCAGCAGAAGAACTGCCGCGGGGCTGGCTCGTGCTCCCCTCCTGGTGTGACAGCGATAGCGTTCTGTCGGTAGCAGACGTCAGACTGTGTAGATCAGCAGAACGGTACGCCTGGCTCGTGCTCCCCGCTCCAAGGGACAGCAACTGCAAACCGTTGACAGCAGCCGCCCGCCGGTGTTGGTCTGCAGGTACCCTCAAGCCCCCAGCATTGCTGGTGTCCGGTGTAACACGAGAAAATTACTCCCACGAGATTTTTACTCCGGAGTAAACATTTCGTACGAAAAAGTTACTCCCTTTACGAAAAAAGCACTCCCCCATTTCACGAGAAAATTACTCCCCAAGACAGGTGAGTTCCGAGTAAACATTTCGTACAAAAATGTTACTCCCCTGACGAATAAATAACGAATAAATTACTTCACCCAAACACGAGCAACTTAACTTCCCATGCCAGGTGTACGAAATTTTTACTCCCTTGTCCCCTGTTAGTCTTGGTGGTGGAAGGGGTGGAAGGAGGGTAGCGCGACATTCGTGTGCGCGAGATCACTTATTGGCATTATCCCTTCGCCCGCATCCCATTTTCGCGTACGAGATTTTTACTGGAAGTGAAAAAAATGGGGAGTAAAAATTTCGTGGAGGGAGTAATTTTTTCGTGCCTTGGGGAGTTCTTTTCTCGTACGAAATGTGTACTCGGAGTAAGAATTTTGTACGAAATATTTACTCCGGAGTAAATTTTTCGTGGAGTAAAAATTTCGTGTTACACCGGAGCCACGTCGCCCGCAAAGCAGCGCCGCCAGCACTTTCTCCACATGGCGAGGGGGCTCTGCAGACGCCAGAAGTAGATGACGGGGTCAAGGAGGCAGCTGAGGAGAGGGAATACCAGGATCAAGGCGGAGGCTGGTTTTTCCGACAGCTCTTCTTGCCACCCAACTTCCAGCGCTCACACGGAAAACGGCAAGTAGCCAATAATAAAGGAGATTGCGAGCGAGAAGACGGTGATTGTCGTGTTTCTCTCTAACCTGGAATGACAGAAGAACAAGTCGCGTAAGGCGAAAATACAATATTTAGTCAAGTAGCTGTCGAACTCACAGAATGAAACTGAACGCAATGCAACGCAGCAAGACCGTATACTCGTGGTCCACCGCTCACGGCATAGGCAGTGAAATTGACAAGAAGAGCGCGCGAGCGGGGTAGTGGTTACGCTATGCTGCATAGCACGCTTTTCTGTACCTCTCTTCGTTTTAACTTTCTGAGCGTGTTTTTAATCCAAACATATCATATCTATATATTTTTGGAATCAGGAACCGACAAGGAATAAGATGAAAGTGTTTTTAAATTGATTTCGAAAAAAAATTTTGATAATAATTTTTATATATTTAATTTTCAGAGCTTGTTTTTAATCCGAATATAACATATTTATATGTTTTTGGAATCAGCAAATAATGGAGAATAAGATAAACGTAAATTTGGATCGTTTTATAAATTTTTATTTTTTTTTACAATTTTCAGATTTTTAATGACCAAAGTCATTAATTAATTTTTAAGCCACCAAGCTGAAATGCAATACCGAACCCCGGGCTTCGTCGAAGATTACTTGACTAAAATTTCAACCAATTTGGTTGAAAAATGAGGGCGTGACAGTGCCGCCTCAACTTTCACGAAAAGCCGGATATGACGTCATCAAAGACATTTATCAAAAAAATGAAAAAAACGTATGGGGATATCAATCCCAGGAACTCTCATGTCAAATTTCATAAAGATCGGTCCAGTAGTTTGGTCTGAATCGCTCTACACGCACGCACACACACACACACACACATACACACACACACACACACATACACCACGACCCTCGTTTCGATTCCCCCTCGATGTTAAAATATTTAGTCAAAACTTGACTAAATATAAAAAGAGAGACTGACTGACTATTAGAGTTTAACGTCCTCTTAGACCAACTGGGGACAGGTATTGCGCTGTGAACGTGGGATCTTTTTTGTGCGCATGTGTGCACACGGGGGAGTTCGGACACCGAAGAGAGTCTGCGCAAAGTT
Organism: Littorina saxatilis; assembly: GCF_037325665.1. NCBI lineage: Eukaryota > Metazoa > Mollusca > Gastropoda > Littorinimorpha > Littorinidae > Littorina > Littorina saxatilis. Next base: position 28,502,760 of record NC_090259.1, read on the forward strand.
GACTCCGAGAAATAAATCTCTCGCCGAACGTGGGGATCGAACCCACGCTGATAGCGACCAACTGGCTACAAAGCCAGCGCGCTACCAACTGAGCTACGTCCCCGCCCCGGAAAAGAGAGGGTCGGATTGACTGACTGACTATTTGGGTTTTACGTTCTCTTGAGACAAGTTGACTTATCTTGAGAGTTTCTCTTACTGGATTTTTATTTGATTTAACTTGGGTTATTTTGCTTGATTTTATTACATTTAGTCAAGGTTTGACTAAATGTTTTAACGTAGAGGGGGGAATCGAGACGAGGGTCGTGGTGTATGTGTGTGTGTGTGTGTGTGTGTGTGTGTGTGTGTGTGTGTGTGTGTCAGTCTGTGTGTGTGTGTGTGTGTCTGTCTGTCTGTGTGTGTGTGTAGAGCGATTCAAACCAAACTACTGGACCGATCTTTATGAAATTTGACATGAGAGTTCCTGGGAATGATATCCCCGGACATTTTTTTCTTTTTTTCGATAAATACCTTTGATGACGTCATATCCGGCTTTTTGTAAAAGTTGAGGCGGCACTGTCACACCCTCATTTTTCAATCAAATTCATTGAAATTTTGGCCCAGCAATCTTCGACGAAGGCCGGACTTCGGTATTGCATTTCAGTTTGGTGGCTTAAAAATTAACTAATGGCTTTGGTCATTAAAAATCTGAAAATTGTAAAAAAAACCATAAATTTTTAAAACGATCCAAATGTACGTTTATCTTATATTTCATCATTTTCTGATTCCAAAAACATATAAATATGTTATATTCGGATTAAAAACAAGCTCTGAAAATTAAAAATATAAAAATTATTATTAAAATAAAATTTCCGAAATCGATTTAAAAACAATTTTATCTTATTCCTTGTGGGTTCCTGATTCCAAAAACATATAGATGTGATATGTTTGGATTAAAAACACGCTCACAAAGTTTTAAAAAAAAATAGAGATAAAGAAAAGCGTGCTATCCTTCTCAGCGCAACTACTACCCCGCTCTTCTTGTCAATTTCACTGCCTGTGCATCGAGCGGTGGACTGACGATGCTACGAGTATACGCTCTTGCTGTAAAAATGCAGTGAGTTCAGTTTCATTCTGTTAGTTCGACAGCTTGACTAAATGTTGTAATTTCGCCTTACGCGACTTGTTTTTATTTTTTACTTCATATCTACTTCACAAAACTCGCTGCATGAAGCTTTGACACTGAATTTTTCGCGAAGACAACTTCGTGCTCATCGAAGTAAAGCCTTACCAATGGTAAGTAAATTGGCCAAGGACCAGGATTCATTTGATGAGGCCTGATATTAATTTGCGAAGTCTACATCTTGAAGCTCGCTTCACGAAGCTTTGGTACCGGCACGGTTGGCCTAGTGGTAAGGCGTCCGCCCCGTGATCGGGAGGTCGTGGGTTGGAACCCCGGCCGGGTCATACCTAAGACTTTAAAATTGGCAATCTAGTGGCTGCTCCGCCTGGCGTCTGGCATTATGGGGTTAGTGCTAGGACTGGTTGGTCCGGCCAGTGTCAGAATAATAACAATAACAATAACAATAACAGCACTTTATTGTCCATTAAAATATTACATAAAAATGGAAATTTTTCTTCGGCACACCCTGTCTGCCTGTAAACGATTATAACAACAATTGTATAGGACGACACACATAAAACATAAAACATAAAAGGGATACAATCAAATATGATATTGCACTATGTAAATTTACCCTCTCATATCACAGGAGTTGGGTTTCACAGCCGAGTAATCACATTACAAATATTTCCCACACACCTTCACATGTACACATTGGTTTTTTTTCCCCAGCCGACTAGCCTCTACGTGATGCGAGAAGAATTTAAAATGGTGACTGCAGAAGGCAGGAATGACTTTTTAAACTGGTTTTTGCGTGCCAAAGGGACCTTATAACGTTTACCTGAAGGGAGAATTTCGAAACAGGGGTTGAGAGGATGGATCGGATCACGGACAATTTTGAGAGCTTTCCGCTTAATGGCAGCTTCGTAGAGACTGGTCAGCTGTCGTTGGGGTTGCCCAACAAGCTTGCTAGCCGTCGCAATGTGACTGGGTGAGACATGAAGCCTGTGCTGCGACTTCTGTCTTGTGTGTGGCGCACGTTATATCAGTGTCAAAGCAGCACCGCCCTGATATGGCCCGTCGTGGTCGGCTGGGCGTTAAAGGCATATGTACGCGCTCCCGTATGGCAATCCGAATGGTGCAAAAGTCCCTTTTAGCTCTTGATGTCTAAATAACACATTATTTAGCTAAATAACGCGTTATTTAGCTAAACAATGCTTTATTTAGCTATATCATGCATTATTTAGCTAAATAATGCATTGTTTAAATTAAACAATGCATTATTTACAGATACAGAAAAAAGAGAGCCCAGAGCACTAAATAATGCATTGTTTAGCATAAATAAGAGATTGTGTTTGTAAATAACTCATTATTTATAAATAATTACGCGTTTTCTCTAAACAATATATTATATGTAAATAAAGTGTTATTTAAATAAATAAAATATTATTTAGATAAATAAAATATTATTTATCTAAATAAAATATTATTTAGATAAATAAAATATTATATGTAAATAAAATATTATTTATCTAAATAAAATATTATTTATCTAAATAAAATATTATTTAGATAAATAATTTATTATTTAGATAAATAATTTATTATTTAGATAAATAATTTATTATTTAGATAAATAATTTATTATTTACTGTTTTTGCCTTGAAATAGTATTATTACACTAAATAATGCTTTATATAGCTATATAATAGGTTTCCGCTATATAATTCATGATTTGGTAAATAATACATTATATACCGTAAATAAAATATTATATACCGTAAACAATTCATTGTTTAGCGCATCGCGAAGCCGTTTTTTCTCTTGTTGTTTTTTTCCACGTGTTTCCGTGGATCCACGAGAGCTCTGTTGATTCTCAAACTGACCAATCAGACAACTAGCATCTGTACACTAATTAAAGTCCCATTGTTGAGTGTGACGAAAACTCGTGGTGACGATTTTAAAACATGTTGGGTCACGCATGGTCCAATCTTACATGGTCCAATCTTACATGGTCCAACCTTACATGGTCCAACCTTACATGGTCCAATCTTACATGGTCCAACCTTACATGGTTCAACCTTACATGGTCCAATCTTACATGGTCCAATCTTGCATGGTCCAACCTTGCATGGTCCAACCTTGCATGGTCCAATCTTACATGGTCCAATCTTACATGGTCCAACCTTACATGGTCCAACCTTACATGGTCCAACCTTACATGGTCCAATCTTACATGGTCCAATCTTACATGGTCCAACCTTACATGGTTCAACCTTACATGGTCCAATCTTACATGGTCCAATCTTGCATGGTCCAATCTTACATGGTCCAACCTTGCATGGTCCAACCTTGCATGGTCCAATCTTACATGGTCCAACCTTACATGGTCCAACCTTACATGGTCCAACCTTACATGGTCCAACCTTACATGGTCCAACCTTACATGGTCCAATCTTACATGGTCCAATCTTGCATGGTCCAATCTTGCATGGTCCAACCTTGCATGGTCCAATCTTACATGGTCCAACCTTACATGGTCCAACCTTACATGGTCCAATCTTACATGGTCCAATCTTGCATGGTCCAATCTTACATGGTCCAACCTTGCATGGTCCAATCTTACATGGTCCAATCTTACATGGTCCAACCTTACATGGTCCAACCTTACATGGTCCAACCTTACATGGTCCAACCTTACATGGTCCAACCTTACATGGTCCAATCTTGCATGGTCCAATCTTGCATGGTCCAATATTACATGGTCCAACCTTGCATGGTCCAACCTTACATGGTCCAACCTTACATGGTCCAATCTTACATGGTCCAACCTTGCATGGTCCAACCTTGCATGGTCCAACCTTACATGGTCCAACCTTACATGGTCCAATCTTACATGGTCCAACCTTACATGGTCCAACCTTACATGGTCCAATCTTACATGGTCCAATCTTACATGGTCCAACCTTACATGGTTCAACCTTACATGGTCCAATCTTACATGGTCCAATCTTGCATGGTCCAATCTTACATGGTCCAACCTTGCATGGTCCAACCTTGCATGGTCCAATCTTACATGGTCCAACCTTACATGGTCCAACCTTGCATGGTCCAATCTTACATGGTCCAACCTTACATGGTCCAATCTTACATGGTCCAACCTTACATGGTCCAATCTTACATGGTCCAATATTACATGGTCCAATCTTACATGGACCATATATATTATTGGACCATGTAAGGTTGGACCATGTAAGGTTGGACCATGTAAGGTTGGACCATGTAAGATTGGACCATGTAAGATTGGACCATGTAAGATTGGACCATGTAAGGTTGGACCATGTAAGATTGGACCATGCAAGATTGGACCATGTAAGATTGGACCATGTAAGGTTGGACCATGTAAGGTTGGACCATGTAAGATTGGACCATGTAAGGTTGGACCATGTAAGGTTGGACCATGTAAGGTTGGACCATGTAAGATTGGACCATGTAAGATTGGACCATGCGTGACCCAACATGTTTTAAAATCGTCACCACGAGTTTTCGTCACACTCAACAATGGGACTTTAATTAGTGTACAGATGCTAGTTGTCTGATTGGTCAGTTTGAGAATCAACAGAGCTCTCGTGGATCCACGGAAACACGTGGAAAAAAACAACAAGAGAAAAAACGGCTTCGCGATGCGCTAAACAATGAATTGTTTACGGTATATAATATTTTATTTACGGTATATAATGTATTATTTACCAAATCATGAATTATATAGCGGAAACCTATTATATAGCTATATAAAGCATTATTTAGTGTAATAATACTATTTCAAGGCAAAAACAGTAAATAATAAATTATTTATCTAAATAATAAATTATTTATCTAAATAATAAATTATTTATCTAAATAATAAATTATTTATCTAAATAATATTTTATTTAGATAAATAATATTTTATTTAGATAAATAATATTTTATTTACATATAATATTTTATTTATCTAAATAATATTTTATTTAGATAAATAATATTTTATTTAGATAAATAATATTTTATTTATTTAAATAACACTTTATTTACATATAATATATTGTTTAGAGAAAACGCGTAATTATTTATAAATAATGAGTTATTTACAAACACAATCTCTTATTTATGCTAAACAATGCATTATTTAGTGCTCTGGGCTCTCTTTTTTCTGTATCTGTAAATAATGCATTGTTTAATTTAAACAATGCATTATTTAGCTAAATAATGCATGATATAGCTAAATAAAGCATTGTTTAGCTAAATAACGCGTTATTTAGCTAAATAATGTGTTATTTAGACATCAAGAGCTAAAAGGGACTTTTGCACCATTCGGATTGCCATACTCCCGTGTTTACAAAGTGTAGTTTGCCCACAATCGATGTCAAATGCATCATAAGGCCATATAATGACGATATGTCGCAATGCGCGGACCATATACATGCATTACAGCTTGTTCTAGCCTCTGAAAAAGTGAGGATGTCAACAAAGACGCGGAGTTATTTCCCTTGCGTCAACGTTCCCTCTGTTGGCAAATCTATAAATAGGACGATCTAGATCAAAATAAAAATTCAAATATCTCAACATTTAAGGGGTCCTAGACCACAATATTTTGCAGGGAACTTAATTTAGCATGTCTCCAGCTGTTGGTAAAGCAATTAGCGTGTATATTCATCGAGTTAATATGCCTTTAAGCAAACAAACAAACAAACAAACAAACGAAGCTTTGGCACTGAATTTCCGGTAAAAAAAAGAAGACTACGCGAAGTCACCTTCGGACCCAATTAAAGACAGCCTTATCAAGAAATTCCTCCGAGGTAGGAAAAACACCCCCGTTGGTCAAAGGGAAATAACCATTCTCACTGCCACCAACTGAGAAGGTTATTTCCCTTTGACCATTAATATGTCCCTCTATAAGTCCTTGTAGAATCTTAATCCACCAATAACTCCCTAACCGTATGTTTGACTGGTCCCAATTTTTGTAAGGACCGTCTCAGGAATGTATAGAACCTGTTCACCAAGTTTGGTGACGATCGGTCCGTTCATTCTTGAGATCTATATGCGAACACAAACACACAAACACACAAACAAACAAACAAACACATCGACCGAATCCTATACACACCCCTATACCGGGGGTGTAATTATCAGCACAATAACCAACCTGTGCGGTGGAACAGGATGGGCCGTACTGCTGGCACGTTGGCGCGACGCTCTCAAGTGTCTGTCCTGCTTCCTCAGCCTGACGCCCAGGTACAGGTACTGCGCCGTGACCAGCACCACGCAAGTCAGCAACAGGCTTCCGTACAGACGTACCCCGTGCCACGCGATCATCTTCTCCTTGCTCTTGAAGCCGAACCACAGCTCGCAAGAATGGTCTCGCGGGAAGCCCCCTGCAAGAGTGGCCGCGGTCACCAGGGCTGAGCACACCCAGAGCGACATCATGGCCAGAGCGGTCCTCTTGAAGGTGACGAGGGTGTGGTAAACAACGGGGTAGGTCAGCGCCACTGTGCGGTCCACGGCCATGGCCAGGATGGTGCAGCACGTGCTGTACGTGGAGAGAAAGCTGACAGCGTAGCGCAGGATGCAGGCCGGGCTCCTGGCGTCGAGAGAGTTAAAGTCGAAGACTCTCGGCAGGATCAGAGTCAGCCCGAGTAAGGTGTGGGCCGTCGAGAGGCTTCCCGACAGCAACTGCGCAAGTTTGGAAATGGGTGTCAGAGTGTTTTGGGAAAAAGAGACATACACTCTTCAAACAAAGTTAAGGATCACTTTTTTACAAGCACGCTACACAAAACAGACAAGACCGAATTCTTTCATTTTTAAAAAATTATATAATTGAACAACCAAGGAGTAATGACAAACAAAGCAAAGATCGAACGCGGCAGCGACAATTTAGCTAGAGTGTGTCAAACGTGACAACCCTCGAAAATGGAATTCACAACAATGTGAATCAGTGTCAATAACGCATGTGCCCTCCGTTGTGTGCCAGGCATTCAACACATCGTTGGCGCATGGAGTGGATCAGGTTGCATATAAATGCTCTGGGAACTCCATTCCACTCCTGCTGGAGCCATTGCAGCAGTTGACCCAGATTGGCAGGAGGGTGATGTTGCTGTACCCGACGACAAAGCTCGTCCCAAATGTGCTCTGTGGGGTTCAGGTCCGGGTTGTTGGCTGGCCACAGCATCCTGTTGACCCTGGCATGCTGGATGAAGGTGTTTACAGCTGCAGAGCGATGTCATCCTGAAGAATCGCACGAGGGTCGATCGCTTGGAGGGCTGGAACGACCAGGGGTTGCAGGATCTCATTCTGGTAGCGGACACCGGTCAAGTTGCTCACTACATGGTACAGGTGTCCTTTGACGTGTGCTGATCCCTCCCCAGACCATCACAGAGCCTCCGCCAAAACGCTGTCGTTCCAGAACAGCGCCTTCTGCGAAGCGCTCTCCGCGACGCCTCCACACTCGGATGCGACCATCAGCAGGTTCCAAGCAAAAGCGGGACTCATCTGTAAACAACACCTGAGCCCACTGCTGACGTTGCCACCTCACATGTTGAGTGCACCAGGCTCGGCGAGCTGCTCGGTGATTAGCAGTCAGTGTTGTTCCTCGGACTGGACGCCTTGCACGCAAGCCAAAGTTGTGTAAGCGGTTTCGGATCGTCTGACCACTAACAACAGTGTTGGTGGTAGCTTGTAGGCGTTGCCTAATGTTGTTTGCCGTAGCCATTCTTTGTTGCATGGCCTGCCTCTGAATGAAGCGATCCTCTCTTTGTGTGGTGACTCTGGGCCGACCAGAACGTTGTCGCTCCTGCACTCTTCCAGCTGCGTGGAATCTCTGTTTTAGTCTGATGATGACAGAGGGAGCCACTGCAAGCCTCTGGGCCACTTGCCTGGCAGCAACACCGTCTTGTAGCCATCCTATTGCCCTTCCTCTATCCAAATCGCTCAGTTTTCTTCGTGGGGGCATTTTGCTACTGTGCATAATTGTGTCAGCGTGTCAACCTTTAAACACAAGCTGGTGAGCGATGTTCATGGCCAGGACCCTGTTGTAGCACGTGCATGCGTTCCGCAAATTTCATGGGGCTATAAAAAACACCCTTTTTCTTCCAAAATGCAGAAGCTTTTGAGAAGTCTCACAAAGGGAAATAACTCTGCCTGCCAAACAAAATTCTAGGTCAAGACTCAT
>NC_090259.1:28516065-28541065 GCF_037325665.1 Littorina saxatilis
CACCACCCGTTTTCTTTGGATACACGCTTTAACTACACACATGCCGACACAATGTTGATCATTGCTTCAATAATTTGAAGATGGTGCTTGAAAATTAACCACGTGAAATGAGTATTTCGGTGTTTAGCCAAAAATGTTAAAGTTTCTACCACAGACATACACACATACATACGCACGCACGCACAGACAGACAAAGTTTACCATCGCATAGGCTACACTTACGTGAGCCAAAAATTATGATCAAAATTAAATTTTCGAAATCTATTTAAAAACAATTTCATCTTATTCCTTTGTCGGTTCCTGATTCCAAAAACATATAGATATGATATGTTTGGATTAAATACACGCTCAGAAAGTTAAATCGAAGAGAGGTAGGGGAAAGTCCCCAAATACCGAACACTTAAGCAAATCTGCCATCATCTCAAAAGCAACAGAAGACAGACCGTTTTTGAATGTGAATTTTAATAAAGTAATTGATCAGCAACATTCATACCACTTTTTGTGGACAGAAATCAACATAAAAGAAAGTTATCTTAAATTCATTTTTTTTAGAATATGTTCGGAATTACAACACCTGTTCCCTAACTCCGAACACAGAGGTTCAAAATCCGAACAGCAAAAACCAATGTTACTTTGACTGACAAACATCGCAAAAGTACTCTCTTTGGCTTTCTGTTGTTCCAGCGCAATCCACATGTACCCATTCTGAGCACATCAAACACTGAATCATGTCCTCACAGGTGCATTCTCGGCACAAAAAAACAGAACCAGCTAGCTTCCTGCTGATGACTGACGCTTGTTTTCTTGTTTCTAGCTTTCTGTTTCTCTGTGTTCTCTGTGTTTGGCTTTGATTTGCTTGTTTTCTTTGTTGGTTTTTGTTTTGCCTGCCACTCTTCAAGTTTACGTTTGTATGGACTTGACGTGATAAGTTCAGCTTCTGTTTTTCTGGATTTTCGTTTCGCCGCTAATTTCTGTTGTGAAACACTGGGATTGTGAGAAATCAGCGCCACTGAAACAGCTGACTCAAGGACATAGTGTCCTGCATTGTCCCCATGAGGTGGAGTAAACAGGGAGTGACTGCATGCGAGATGATAAACTAAGAGTAATACCTAATATACTGGACTCGCAGCGAAATATACAAACAAATGAGGTGAGTAAAGGAGAGTCACTGGTTGAGCCAAAGAGTCATCGTTGTATTTGAGAACGTTCCCAGACTCTGCATTGATGATGTGGATGGGCTGCTGCAACACCTCACTTGTAGCAGAAATGTCCATGTCTCCCACTGAAGCAGTTGAATGAGCCATGTGAAGAATCTTTTCTTCTAGGGAGAAAAAAGCGAAAGATGATGGCATGTCAAAGTTTATTGCAGCTGACACTTCGCGGAAGCCTTCAATGTTGCCGAGCATGTGACTGGTCATCTTTTGTCTTAGAGCATCAGCTTGGATCTGTTCTTGTATTTTCGTGTGACACTCTGAAGGTAACCCATTACCGTCTCTTTCTGCAGTTTGGAACGCAGGAGTGTTGCCGATGACAATGGATCTAAAAAAGCAGCGTCCATCGGGATTGGTTTGGATAACTGTTTTGTTTGGAAGTGCCAAAAATAGGCCTATGTCTTACTCAGAGCATGGGCTAGGTGGCTCAGAAAGTGGGTCTACTGGATGTTCAGTTCGCCCAGAGAGGGGTCTTGCTGGTTCAGAGGGGGGTCCTATTGGTTCAGAGGGGGGGGGGGGGTTCTACAGGCTCAGCGGAGGGTCTTGGTGGTTCAGAGGGGGGTCCTATTGGTTCAGAGGGGGGGTTCTACAGGCTCAGCGGAGGGTCTTGGTGGTTCAGAGGGGGGTCCTATTGGTTCAGAGGGGGGGGTTCTACAGGCTCGCGGAGGGTCTTGGTGGTTCAGAGGGGGGTCCTGCTTCTTCAGATGAGGAACCTGCTGGCTCGGAGGATTTTTTGTCTTCATTGAAAATGTGTTGAATTCCATTTCTGCTCGCTATTTCGTATGCAAGTGACACAACGTCTTTTTTGGTCAGGCCAAAAAACATTCTCTCACATTTAATGATATGGTCAACCAATTCTTTTTCTATTGCTGGGGGAAGAATGGACGGCCTCCCCAAATGTTTTGTATCACCCATGGCATGTTCGTATTTTCCATCAAGATGATCTTTAAGTGTTGTGGGTGGGATTCCATACGCTCTTGCAGCTGCTCGAAGTCCAAGCCTCTTGTCTATGACAGCTGCCATGGCTGTTGCCAGTGACTGCGTCGACCATGTAGCCCTGCACAATATACCGGTACACCAAGTATTAACAACGCTCATCACTCTGTACTAACTAGATCTACTTCTGGCATACACATGCACAGAAAATAACAAGTCGCGTAAGGCGAAAATACAATATTTAGTCAAGTAGCTGTCGAACTCACAGAATGAAACTGAACGCAACGCAACGCAGCAAGACCGTATACTCGTAGCATCGTCACTCCACCGCCCGTGGCAAAGGCAGTGCACGTGGAATTGACAAGAAGAGCGGGGTATTCGTTGCGCTAAGAAGGATAGCACGCTTTTCTGTACCTCTCTTCGTTTTAACTTTCTGAGCGTGTTTTTAATCCAAACATATCATATCTATATATTTTTGGAATCAGGAACCGACAAGGAATAAGATGAAAGTGTTTTTGAATTGATTTCGAAAAAAAATTTTGATAATAATTTTTATATATTTAATTTTCAGAGCTTGTTTTTAATCCGAATATAACATATTTATATGTTTTTGAAATCAGCAAATGATGGAGAATAAGATAAACGTAAATTTGGATCGTTTTATAAATTTTTATTTTTTTTTACAATTTTCAGATTTTTAATGACCAAAGTCATTAATTAATTTTTAAGCCACCAAGCTGAAATGCAATACCGAACCCCGGGCTTCGTCGAAGATTACTTGACCAAAATTTCAACCAATTTGGTTGAAAAATGAGGGCGTGACAGTGCCGCCTCAACTTTCACGAAAAGCCGGATATGACGTCATCAAAGACATTTATCAAAAAAATGAAAAAAACGTTCGGGGATTTCATACCCAGGAACTCTCATGTCAAATTCCATAAAGATCGGTCCAGTAGTTTAGTCTGAATCGCTCTACACACACACACACACAGACAGACACACGCACATACACCACGACCCTCGTTTCGATTCCCCCTCGATGTTAAAATATTTAGTCAAAACTTGACTAAATATAACAAGTCGCGTAAGGCGAAAATACAATATTTAGTCAAGTAGCTGCCATTTTTCAGCAAGACCGTATACTCGTAGCATCGTCAGTCCACCGCTCATGGCAAAGGCAGTGAAATTGACAAGAAGAGCGGGGTAGTAGTTGCGCTAAGAAGGATAGCACGCTTTTCTGTACCTCTCTTTGTTTTAACTTTCTGAGCGTGTTTTTAATCCAAACATATCATATCTATATGTTTTTGGAATCAGGAACCGACAAGGAATAAGATGAAAGTGTTTTGAAATTGATTTGGACAATTTAATTTTGATAATAATTTTTATATATTTAATTTTCAGAGCTTGTTTTTAATCCGAATATAACATATTTATATGTTTTTGGAATCAGCAAATGATGGAGAATAAGATAAACGTAAATTTGGATCGTTTTGAAAATTTTAATTTTTTTTTACAATTTTCAGATTTTTAATGACCAAAGTCATTAATTAATTTTTAAGCCACCAAGCTGAAATGCAATACCGAAGTCCGGGCTTCGTCGAAGATTACTTCACCAAAATTTGAACCAATTTGGTTGAAAAATGAGGGCGTGACAGTGCCGCCTCAACTTTCACGAAAAGCCGGATATGACGTCATCAAAGACATTTATCAAAAAAATGAAAAAAACGTTCGGGGATTTCATACCCAGGAACTCTCATGTCAAATTTCATAAAGATCGGTCCAGTAGTTTAGTCTGAATCGCTCTACACACACACACACACAGACAGACAGACAGACGCACATACACCACGACCCTCGTTTCGATTCCCCCTCGATGTTAAAATATTTAGTCAAAACTTGACTAAATATAAAAAGAGGAGAGAGAGAGAGAGAGAGAGAGAGAGAGAGAGAGAGAGAGAGAGAGAGAGAGAGAGTCAAACTCCGAACACACTAGTTGAAATACCGAACACTGTTCGGTATTTGAAACATGGAGTGTTCGGTAATTGAAATCTACCTAACTATTTTAAAACCACGCGGCGCTCAGGCAAGATCTAAGACGAATGCTTTCAAACAGACATATTTGGCAAGCAGATAGATCACAGTGTTAATTTCAACCATAACTTTTCACAAAAAGCAACTCAAATTCATACTATGATCCTAGTCTGCTGTGGGTCGAAATAGCATTGAGAGTCATAAAATCATAAAATCACTCACCGGTTTTTTTTTGCTGCCTTTATCCGCCATGATTTTTGGTGCAGGATAATCAGGGACGATACTCTATCACCTCGTGCAGTCCAATTTGAGTAGTCACCTCTTGTTTTCGAGAAATCAGCTGTTCGGTATTAGGCACCGTTCGGTATTTGGGGACTTTCCCCTACAGAAAAGCGTGCTATCCTTCTCAGCGCAACTACTACCCCGCTCTTCTTGTCAATTTCACTGCCTTTGCCACGAGCGGTGGACTGACGATGCTACGAGTATACGGTCTTGCTGAAAATTTGCAGTGCGTTCAGTTTCATTCTGTGAGTTCGACAGCTTGACTAAATGTTGTATTTTCGCCTTACGCGACTTGTTTACTTTTTGTTTTATTAAATCATAAATGAAAGAAAGTTTTTGTTTCTCGTCTTTTCGTCGATATAAACACCCTGTACTGCTTCTTTTCTTGTCCAAATTGTCATTTTAATTTCTCATTACAGATTGTAGTCTTCGATTCGGCGTGTGATTGCGAGCGTGTATATGTTTATGTGTGTGTGTGTGTGTGTGTGTGTGTGTGTGTGTGTGTGTGTGTGTGTGTGTGTGTGTGTGTCTGTGTCTGTGTGACTTTGTGTGTATGTCTGTGTGTTTGTGAATGTGTGTGTCTGGATTTCTGTGTATGTGAATGTTCGGGCTGCTTTTTTTTTTAACCCAAATACTTTATACTCGTGCCTGAAGGCACTGTGCCTCCTGATCGATAATAGTTCTTCACCATCTCATGTCAAAAACAGACAATCAAATCCTATTTGTTATATTGCTTTTACTCCATCAAAGTAGAATCCTGATATTTGATATTTTTAGTCGCCGTTTATTTCAGGCCCTTGGCAAATATATACTGTATATATTGTTCTTATGTGGAAATATCTGTTGCATTTTGCAAGAAATACGTCATGACTGCAAAAACTACATGCACACTTCAGACTGTAATCTCTTTTCGCTGAGCCTGGAGACTGAAAAACCCTTGGCGTGTGTTAACTTTTGCCTGAAATAATCCATCCATATTGCTAGAAAAAATCTGAAAGCTAGGCTTCCATTATTTCAGTAGTTCACTACAAAAATCCGTGTTTTTGGTCATGGTACGAAAAGGTTCCAACCCGGCTGATGGATCGTGTCATTAATTTTGTCATCACCCTTATCTTATTAAATATACCATAATTTTGATATTAAAGGAGTAGGTAAAAGAAAAGGAATAGCTGAGTTTGAATTGTTTATTTTAAGTTTGTTTCGTTAATCAAAGATTGGAAGATATTTTGTATGGATATTGCATCGGTGTGATTTGTTTTGTTGTTTTCTTGATTCTGAAGTTTTGCTTTTGTATTTATCTGACATTTCCTTATGATGTTTTTATCTTGGTAGTGATAATTGTCAGGGCTCCCCAAAGTGTGCGTCCCTGCGTCCTATACGCACTAGAAGCCGAAACCACGTATTAGAAATTCATTGAGGGGGTCCCGGGTATTTCTGATTTTTTGTCACACAACGGGACAAAGTCGAAATTAAAGGCTGCCATATTCGTAGCGTTCATTAATTAATTCATATTGTTTACATGTGCCAATAATGTTATAAAACTGTACCTAAGGGGATATAATAACGATTGGCTGTAGCTTTCGAACACAGCAAAAATTATTTTAGTATTGCAAAGTGGTGTTGATAGTGTCGAATGTAAACAGAACAGTCTCAAAGTGAAAGTGGATGTTTTCTGGAAATTGCGCAGGCGGAAATATACGATCTCTCACAGCACATATTCGCAAGAATAAGGCCACAGGCTTCAGCTGACAAGCTACAAGTACATCTAATTTTCTAATAAGCCTATATACTCACGTGTCCAGCAAAACTTTGGCGAGTTCAGTATCCCCTTTGTACTTGGTTCTCAATTTGAAGCGATGGGCCTCTGACGAAAACAATCTTTTTTTCAGCGCGACCCAGCGCTGGTGCTGCGTGGTGATGAAGCAAGGAATCCACTTTCTCTTCTCAGCAGATTTAGTACTTGACAGCTTTAGACGGGTTTACTTCTATCTTTTTTGCCATTGTAAGGCAACCGCGCTTTGACTGTCTCCGACGCCATCTTTGGTTTACGAAACGTCACGAAGTGACGTCAACGGTCTAAAAATAGCCCAAGTCCTGGGGAACTGTTGCTAATCAATGCAATAAAGAATTAATTATTTCTCGTAATTGGTAAGGACTTCAAACCTAAAACTTTGCAGGAAGCTTAATTTATACATCCCCGCAACGATGGGAAAAGCCCTGGAAGTAATCAAACTAATTAAATAGGACTATGTCAGCCTTTAAGGTACAAGAGGCAATAACACAAACAAAAATAAAACAAGAGGCGAAGCCTTCAAGGCTCACGTAGGAAATCGACAAACAGTAACACAAACTCAATCACTCCGTCACACACACACACACACACACACACACAGAAAGAGCATAGGTGAAACTGTGCAAGAAAGCGAGACACTAGATCTAGATCTGTCTGTCTGCATGTAGCCTACTTACAAGGACACGACTGCCAACTAGTCTCGGCGCGCTCAAAATAATAATGACCGAGACTGTCAGTACTTCCTTCGCGTGACGTCTAACCCTCTTACGTCATAATGTGACGTCAATGTAATGTGACGTCTTCAAATGTTAGAGTTTCTACCACAGACATACACACGCACAGACGCACGCACGCACGCACGCACGCACAGACAGACAAAGTTACGATCGCATAGGCTACACTTACGTGAGCCAAAAAAGGAAACAAAACAACAACAACAAAAACACACACGCACACGCACGCACGCATGCACGCACACACTCACACACACACACACAACACACACACACACACACACACTCACACACACACACACTCACACACATACACACACACACAGATAAAAAAAAGGCGTCCGAAGCCACAATGAGAAAATACCTGATAAGTTTATCTCCCAGAGTTGACTCCTGTGACGTTTTAGCAGCACTGGGGCCTTGCACCTTCCTAAACAAACTCAGTCAGTGCACGTGAAGTCCGGATGACCAAAGGACAACCGACCTCAACACAATATCGTTCTTCCTTAAAAGGAAACACGAGCTTGAAGGAGATGATTTGTACCGCCTTAAACAGAGACGTCGACCTACCGCGTTGCGGTCTCGCGAGCGGCAAGCCAATCACGCGGTCACGTCTTGTCTAGATTGGAGAGAACCAACTGTTGAGATGATTGAGTCGCGCTTCCTAGAGCAGGGAAAGGCAGAGAAAGGCAGGGAAAAATAGCTAACATGGCTAAGGTATCTAAATAACACGCCGTGGATGGTGGCACGCCTAGTTTTTTCCACCGCAGGAACAACACCCAATTCGTTCCCCCGCACGCGGAAGCAAAATTGTTATCTCGCAAAGGAATTGCCCTGTGAAGGTACGTTGTGGCAAATCACATTATTAAGTATAGATATTCTGAAGCAGAATTGCCTAGGCTATATGTCTTGTTGTGTACTCGTGAACAGTGGCGTTCGATTTTCTGCTGAAGTCCGTGAAAATTATACAGAGAGGTCTCAATTTCGTACAAATTAACCTAGAACTACCATTTAAAGCACTATTTTAATACTCACAGTTTAATCTTCGATACCTTGCAGCCTTGTATGCGCGTTTTTGGGCACCAGCATCGTGGATAAGCTGCTCTAATCTAGCGTTATTTTGTGGTACTCGATTCTCAGTGGGTAAGGTCCCCCGCAGACACCAGATAAGGTCCCCCGCATTTTTGCCGGAGTGCCTGCTACGCCCCCCCCCCCCCCTCACATGCGCACTGACAAAGCACATCATGCACAGCAAAACTGACCCGTTTGAAGCGTTTTTATTTGACAGATGCAGACCAGCGACCACACACTATCTGCCGGGGAGGTGTCTGGGGAAGTGATCGACAGCTACCTAGACATCAGTGGTGAGGTGACTATAGGTCAGACAGTCCCTTTACACACTTCTACAGCGAAGAAGGTTGGTCTCCTCCATTAGTGTGACGAATGCGGATCAGCATACAAACACAAGCGAACATTGGACAATCACAAACGTGAGAAACATGGCAACGAATCTCGTTTTGTATGCATAGTTTGTGACAAGAGGTTTGGTCAACAATCCCTGATTATCACTGACTGTGATGTAGTAAGAAAAAATCTTCATTTTTCCCCTTTCTCCACTTTTTTGTGTGTCAGTGCATAGCCACAATGGTCACAGAAAAGATGCATCAAACAGATTTGAAAAAGACCCAAAACTGAATTTGTTATGAATATTTCTCACCTTTTTTGGACTTAAAAAAATTTGGCCCAACAAACACAGCAAAAATCTTCATTTTTCCCCTTTCTTCATCATTTTGTCAGATCGAATTCATCCTCGTCCTGTGAGGGAAAAAAACCCGTCTATGAAATATTCATAGTTGTTATACGAATTGAAAACAAAAAGGCTATTAATGAGAACACAAACAAGCCAAAGTTTGCAAACTACTAGCTTAGTAGACTAGGAGTAGGAAAGTCTGCAAGTGTACTGTTGCACAACTTACAGTCGACAAAGCGAGTATTTACGGCGACAGGGAGAACAAAAAACGTAAGCAAGAAGATTTTCAATATTATAAAATCAACAGTTCATAAGTTATACGCGGAAAACATAGTAATAGCTTTCATTTTACCCGAAGAATGTCGTCGACGTTGAAGTTTTTGCAGACGACATTGCTGGTGGAATTGAAACCGGATGTGATCGATCCCCAGCATTTGGTTTGACCTCGTTTCTCTCACTGCCTGACAAGGCGAGAGAGAGAGCGCGCACTGAGACAGCCATCCATTAGAATGTGGGTCCGTGGCATAAGTCTCTACCACTCTCTCAGCAAATTCGTGAAGAAACGGACGTGTACTGTGAAATCCAAAACAGTAACAAGTCGCGTGATGCAATGAATATAAAAAAAATCTAGTCAATTCCTGAAACTGAATGATCAACATTGAAAATCCGGTATCAGTCATTAGCGAGATCAGTAATGCTGAGACGGGTCGCGCTGGTCTCCGCGAAGCATGAGAACAAAGGGCCGATTTCCTCTCATTTTAAGCACATTTTCAGAGTAAAAATGATATATATTTATATTTTTTGATCCAAGACATGACAATGAAGAAACTTCAAAGCATTTCAATTTTCAGAAGAATTTTTTTTAATAAAATATTGAACATAATTCAAGTAAGTAATTTTTAAGCTTCCAAACTGAATTGGTGAAAGGGTGGCCGAGTGGTAAAGACCGGCACGGTGGCCTAGTGGTAAGGCGTCCGCCCCGTGATCGGGAGGTCGTGGGTTCGAACCCCGGCCGGGTCATACCTAAGACTTTAAAATTGGCAATCTAGTGGCTGCTCCGCCTGGCGTCTGGCATTATGGGGGTAGTGCTAGGACTGGTTGGTCCGGTGTCAGAATAATGTGACTGGGTGAGACATGAAGCCTGTGCTGCGACTTCTGTCTTGTGTGTGGCGCACGTTATATGTCAAAGCAGCACCGCCCTGATATGGCCCTTCGTGGTCGGCTGGGCGTTAAGCAAACAAACAAACAAACGAGTGGTAAAGTGCACTTGCCTCGGAAGCGAGAGGTTGCGAGCTCGACCCTGGGTCGGGGCGTAAGCAATTTTCTTCCCTCTTTCCTAGCCCAGGTGGTGGATTCAAGTGCTAGTCTTTCGAATGAGACGAAAAACCGAGGTCCCTTCGTGTACACTACATTGGGGTGTGCACGTTAAAGATCCCACGATTGACAAAAGGGTCTTTCCTGGCAAAAAATGTATAGGCACCGCGATACCCGTATGACTTGGAATCATAGGCCGTGAAAAGTAAATATTCGCCGTAATGGCTTGAGATTTACTGGCCGATGTGAATGCGTGATATATTGTGTAAAATATTCCATCTCACACGGCAGAAATTAATATGTAAAGCGCTTAGAGAACGTCAAGCGCTATATACATCTCCCATATAAATAAATAAATAAATAAATGCAATCCACAGTCCGTACTGAGTCAAAGATTGTTTGAGCAACATTTCAATCAATTCGATGGAAAAAATGAGGTCCTCACATTGCCGCATCAATTTGTGTTCAATGCCGATCATGACGTCACACATTGATAAAAATAAAAAGTCTGGGGATACCATCTGGAAAAAAAAACGTCTTGAATTTCATGATGATCTGTAAAGTAGTTTTCTCGTAATCTCTCCACACACACACGCACGCACGCTAGCACGCAGGCACGCGCGCGCACACACACACACCCACACACGCGCGCGTGCACGTGCATACACGCACACACCACTATACCTCGTCTCAATTCCCTGTCTATCTGAAAGCATTTTGTCAAAACTTGATTGAATGTAGAAAAGAAAAGAAAAAAGTTATTTATGTCTCACTCCCAATGGTCTCAGTCTCTTTCTTTTCTGTGAATGTGGTACGAATCGGATGTATTCTTCCAAAACAGCAAGGATAGAACTGACAATTCTAGTTTCTGCATATTGCTGGCTTTGTTCGTATTATGGCTTATGAAACGTGCCTCATCTGTAATTCAAATCTCTAGATTAGACTAGACTGGCCAGGGATGCTTCCGGCCTTAACTTGGTAAGAGTGGAAAGAGTGGAAAGAAAGTACAGCAGTATGAACACAAATAAATGGTTAAAGGCACAGTCCTTCCCGTGCAAACAGTTTAGCATATAAAAAATAAATTGAGAATAAAGAAAAACTGATGGCTCAGCTTGCACCAGATTGCTCCATTGTCCTTGAGTTTTATAAACATTTTCCCGGGGGGGGGGGGTGGGAGGGGGGGGGGGGGGGGGGGCATGCTCCCGGACCCCCCTACGAGCCGGCCTGTGTCTTCTAAGTGACGGTTTTGGAAAGTAGTTGAATAATGTGTTGGCTCAGGTTGCACCAGATCGATAAATTGTCTTTGTTTTGATCCAAATTTGTCTTCTTAAATGTACTTTTGGGAAGGTGTATTAGGGGGGTTTCTTGGCTCAGATTGCACCAGATTGTTCTATTTTCCTTGTTTATATCAACATTTTCCGGGGGGAGCATCGTCGAATTGTCCCTAAAAAATTTTTGGAACCCTCCCCCCCCCCCCTCCCTAAAATTGATGTGATCCGCCCCTGAGACCATCCCCATACCAAACATCAACACGCTGAGTGCTTGCTGCGTAGTGGGAATTATTCGATGAACTTATCTCACAAAGTCACGTTACGGTTAAATTGATTGCCTCGCTTGTTTCTTCTCCGCAAACGGCTGAACATTTTGCCAGATAAATCTTTTTCTGTTTAATCAGTGTTTGTCTGTCTGTGCACGGAAAAGATCGCTGGGTCGAAATATCTGTGAAAGTAACGTATTGTGTTGTCAGTAACAAACGTTCCAACAACTTACCTTTCTTTTTTTTCTTTTTTTTATCCCGGCCGCGCCTGGTGGGTTAAGGTGGAGATTTTTCCGATCTCCCAGGTCAACTTATGTGCAGACCTGCTAGTGTACACGCAAGCACAAGACCAAGTGCGCACGGAAAAGATCCTGTAATCCATGTCAGAGTTCGGTGGGTTATAGAAACACGAAAATACCCAGCATGCTTCCTCCGAAAGCGGCGTATGGCTGCCTAAATGGCGGGGTAAAAACGGTCATACACGTAAACATCGTGGGAGTTTCAGCCCACGAACGCAGAAGAAGAAGAAGAAGTTTTTTTTGATTCTGGTCAGTTGAGAAATAATATTTTTAGTTCATGAAAATTGTCACTGTGTGCAGGAGGGAGTGAAGGTGCTGATTGTGGGTATGTGTCCAAGTGATTTTATCTCTTGTAAAAGCCTAGCCAGATCACTTTCGACTTGTTTGTATCACGCAAAGCGTTTTTTTCTTGTGATGTGAGCGTTTCGAATGACAACACTTTAATCATAATAATGATGATGATAGCTTATACAGCACGATCGAACCACGAGTTCCGTGCTCTCCGCGCTTTACATCATATCATTATGAATACAACACACTGATTCAAAATTGACGGAAACCATCAAACAGAAACAAAGGAGATAGCCATTACAGAAAAAGCACATTCTTTTATTCACAAAAAAGTTTCGAGTTACATCGCACAATTTCATTTCGCTGAAAACTTGACGAAAAAAAAAGCAAAGCAAAAGAACATAGGAAAGGTAAGAAAGAAACATAATAGACAGAACTATCAGTCGACGAGAAAAGGAACATATACAATATCACGTTTCTGTAATACATTGTTCCATATATATACGAGTGCATCATCTACATGGATCAATGACAAGTCTGCGATAAATATGACTCGCATCAGAAAAAAATATATATCCAGGTACGGTGATTTTGTTTCAAGATTCACGTGCGTATGACATAATTTTCAGTCATTAAGATGGGGATATATTTATCCTTTAAACTTTCACTGAATGTTGAATATGTTTGATTGAAATGAAAGGGATATGATGGACCCAACACAATTCTGTAATTAACCCAAGAGCTATACAGTTCGGTTTGGGGGTTGTAATTATGTCACCAAACACGTAGAAGAAATATCTTGGAACTAGACTTTAAAGTTACTGTCCTTGACACTTCAATGTGCGCGAAGCTCCCAGGGAAATTATACCAAGTTTTATTGACCTTCTTGCAAGGAGTCGAAAACTGTTGTTTGTGTACGAATTAGTTTTCATCATTGTCTGGGCAGGAAAACATGACCCTCGATCAGGCTCACATTAGGTCCCGCACGTGAACTATAATAACGTCAAAGGCCTACATGTACATGGAAGTCTATTGTTCGAGGCGAGAGGGAGACAGCTTTCTTTCTTGGGTACTTTACGTCAAGACATTGTGTTTGTTATTGGAACGTTTAATTCTGGACAAAAACAAACATTCAGCATGTAAAGTGGACAAGCAAGAGATACAAAAAACAAAACAAAATGATGCTGTGACTTTTTTTCGAATATAACTGGGATGACTCCAAGATGGCCGAAGAAAAAATCACAGCGTCATTGACATTTACTTTTGCCTGATGTATGACGAGCAGTATAGTTTCCCGTACATTTGTTTTAACAGTCAAGTTTTGACAACATGTTTTAAGGAATGTAGACGATGGTTGTGGTTTGTGTGTGTGTGTGTGTGTGTGTGTGTGTGTGTGTGTGTGTGTGTGTGTGTGTGTGTGTGTGTGTGTGTGTGTGTGTGTGTATAGAGCGATTCTCAGAAAACTACTGGGCAGATAGTCATAACACTTTGCACACAAGTTCTTCAAAATCATATCCCAAGTTTTTTTTTCTCTCCATATTTTTCGATAAATGTCTTTGATTACTTAAAGGCACAGTAAGCCTCCCGTAAACCATCACATATACTGTCAGGCTTTTACACACAGTACAAACACTCTTTCGTTTAAACATTCACCGCTTGAGAACATCCTAGGTGCCCTCCGTAAAGAGCAAGCAATTTTCAAAGAATTTATTTTTGATTGGTTTATCTTACCTCTGAGCCATCGTGAACCCGGGTAATCCAGTTTCCCTTTTTTCACAATTTAGCCGCCAGTTTGTCATTTCAATGCAAATCTATGTAAGCTTATCTGCAATAGCATGTTATTGTGTACCTTTGAATCTGAAATGCAACATTGAAAGCTGCGAACTAGAGCAGTGGCAGTTAACGGTTCAGAGGAACTGGCGCCAGGCAGCGTCGTCTGCTACGAGAACCACAACCTTGCGTGACCCTGCTTCCGGGCTATCTTTTTTTTTTTAACTTTCAAAACTTCGTATTGTTCTGATCTTGTCTTGATGAAAAAAGATTTCTTTTATGATTTAAGAATGTTTGTGTAAGCTGTCAATTTATTATCTAGATTTCAAAAATTAGGTCAGAAGCGCAAAAAAGCACCGTCAGACAATCCGCAAAATTAATTCTTTGAAAATTGCTAGCTCTTCACGTAGGGCACCTAGGATGTTCCCGTTCGGTGAGCGTTCAAATGGAAGGGTGTTTGTACTGTGTGTAAAACCTGACAGTATCTGTGATGGTTTATGGGAGGCTTACTGTGCCTTTAATATCCGGTTTTTGAAAGTTGAGGCGGAACTGTCACGCCCTCATTTTTCAAACATATTGATTGAAATTTTGGTCTAGCAATCATCGACTCAGTCCGGACTTTAGGATTGCATTTAAGCTCGGAAGCTTAAACATCACTTACAAAGTTTGCTAATTAAAGTTGTCATTAAAATCGAATTTTCACAAACAGATTAAAAATGACTCCATTGTGTTCCTTATTAAATTCTGAATCCAAAAATATATAGATATGTTATGTTTACTCGAAAAATGTGCTTGCAATTACAGATAGTAGATCAGCTAGGTACAAAGTTCGCATGCTTCGCGGAGACGAACGTGACCCGTCTTGGTCTTAGTTCTATTGCCATTTAAAGTACACTTTACATGTTAAGAAGGGAGTTATAAAAGCCGTTAAAAAGCACAGTCCTTTCCGGCCGTGTGAACGATTCGTCTCATCGTCTGAGATCTGGCCACTGCTTCAAATGGGGTAAGACCATCCATCCAACTAGACATATATCGAAAATCAACACCCTAACAGCTTCCTGTGCTGAGTTGAAAGCATTGATGAGTTTATTTCCCAGATTGCAACTAGTGTCCGTGAACAAAATAATAATTCATTAAAAAAAATACCAATCTGCTCAGACAGCACGGAAGCTGTTGATTTGTGACACGTGTCTTGCTCCATGTAAGAGTCTGGCAACATTTGAAATGATGAGTCGAATCTTCTTCACGGGTAGTACTATGCATTTATATCAGTTGGAAGTTCAGTTTCGGGCCTTTGCAGTTGTTGTTGTCTTAGATCATATAGTACTGTAATAACAATCCACTCTTGAAGTTATACTTTGGTTGAGAAGCAATGTCAAATTGTATATTAAATAGACTGCTATTCTTGGTACCTGCACTGAATGGTTGTTTTGTTCTCAGACATAGGTGAAGAGTAATCAATTATTGATTAAGATGCTTTATGGTAGCCTATTAATGGTTAGTCTTTTGTTGCTGTCGTTGCTTTGGACGACAAAATTACAAACGATTTATTTTTATCATTAAATAGTTGAAAAGAAATGTTAAAAGGCAGATTTTGATGGACTTCTATTCTAGGTACCATCCAAAAGAATGGTTCTTAGACAAAGCAAAAGAGTAAATAGAATAAGTTGCTATTACTTTGGGCCATGTAATTACAAGTAACTAATACCGTAAAATCCCCAGCATAAGCCCACCATCTAGCAAACGCCCACCCCCCACTTTGGGCCAAAAGTTGTGCACAGGGGTAACTACCTAGCAAACGCCCACCCTGCTTTTTTCAAAGAGACTATAGGCTCACTTTTACTAGGATTTGTGCAGACTGTTCTAAAAGTCATCTTTTTCCCCTTTCTTTACCTTTTTTTCTTTCCTTTTTTCTTATTCTTTGTCCCCTCTCCTCACTCCCACCCATCGTTCATGTTTTTTCGAGTTTCTCTTCTCTTTTTTTCCTAAGTTTGTGGGCTTTTCTTTCTCAGAAAGATTGGGCCCTTTGAAGACAAAATCCAAGTTCAGTTAACGTTTCATTTCCAAAGACGATCGTGTAATTTCTTCCCTGTACAGAAAGAAAGGGCTTCATTGGTGTTGACATTTCGACATTTCATCAAGTTTCTTTTTCCCGGAATTGTGTTGTTATTGTTTGTCCTTGCAAAGGTCTGGCGATTTTCTTTTTACTTTATAAATTTATATGAATGACTATGCTCGTGTTGTTTTCAGAAGAGCCAGTCCTTTTCTCTCTCTCTCTCTCTCTCTCTCTCTCTCTCTCTCTCTCTCTCTCTCTCTCTCTCTCTCTCTCATGGTTGGCCTTCTTTGCCTCAAAGTCCTTTTTTTTCTTTTTTCCTTCACTTCTACTCACACGACCTAACTTACATGCTTTCGGGGTTTGTATTCACTCAATTACACGGTTGAGCACAAAACTTACTTTGTGCAAAGGGGTCTATCCCTAGCAAACGCCCACCCCCCAATTTTGCCCTAAATCTGTGCACAGGGGGGGGGGGGGGCTTATGCTAGGGATTTTACGGTAATAATAATAATAAATGAGCATTTATATAGCGCAACATCATAACTTTACAAGTATGCTCTTTGCGCTTGACACATTTAAAATTAAAACACAGTTATACAAGCATTTACTTGCAGGTCTTCTTCTTTATCGGACATACTATTGTTGTCATACATACGCTAAAAGGAAATGTCAAAATGCAAATGCAAATAGACTCCAATTCTTGGTACCAACTTTCTTTCTTTCTTTATTTGGTGTTAAACGTCGTTTTCAACCATTCAAGGTTATATCGCGACGGGGAAAGGGGGGGAGATGGGATAGGGGAAAGGGGGGAGATGGGATAGAGCCACTTGTTAATTGTTTCTTGTTCACAAAAGCACTAATAAAAAAATTGCTCCAGGGGCTTGCAACGTAGTACAATATATGACCTCACTGGGAGAATGCAAGTTTCCAGTACAAAGGACTTAACATTTCTTACATACTGCTTGACTAAAATCTTCACAAACATTAACTATATTCTATACAAGAAACACTTAACAAGGGTAAACAGAACCGTTAGTCGCCTCTTACGACATGCTGGGTAGCATCGGGTAAATTCTTTCTCGTCCCAACCAATATGGGACTCCCCCTAACCCGCGGGGGGTTTGGTACCAACTAAAGAATGTCCTCAGACTAAACATTAGAGTAATGAATCATTGGTTCAGACGCTTTACTCTTAAATACTCAAGGTAAAACAAAGCGAAGAAAACACTTAACACAAACGGACACTGACCTAGCGCTAATAACTTAGCAAGAAGTCCATTTAGAGAGCTACAAGTCCACACTTTATTGAGCTCTTGTTGTTTTCATTGAAGAAGGAAAAGAAGAAGAACAAGAAGGAAAAGAAGAAGAACAAGAAGAAGAAGAAGAAGAAGAAGAAGAAGAAGAAGAAGAACAACAACAACAACAACAACAACAACAAGAACAAGAAGAAGACGAAGAAGAAGAAGGAGAAGAGGACAGAAGAAGAAGAGGAAATTCGAAAGAGAACAAGAACAAGACGAACAAGAAGAAGAACAAGAAGAAGAAGAGCAAGAATAAGAACAAGAGCAAAAAGAAGAAGAAGAACAACAACAACAACAGCAGCAGCAACTAACTCATCAATAAGGTTTAACAATCTCAGCGGCTTGTGACTGTGCCCTTGGTTTTCGTAGATTTCCGCTACGTGGTCAATTTGGCCACTCAAAGCCACGTGGGAGTCTAACTCTTGTCCTTAATTTAAAACGAAAAAGTTCAATGTCTACAAGATACCTTCCTTCGCGTACACATTTCTCTCTCTGTCTCTCTGTCGCTTTCTCTTTCTCTGTATCACGCTCTCTCTCTCTCTCTCTCTCTCTCTCTCTCTCTCTCTCTCTGTCGCTTTCTCTCTCTCTGTCTCGCGCTCTATCTCTCTCTGTCGCGCGCTCTATATCTCTCTCGCTCTCTCTCTCTCTCTGTCGCTTTCTCTCTCTCTGTCTCGCGCTCTACTGATCTCTCTCTCTCTCTCTCTGCTGTCTTGCTCTCTCTGTCTCTGTCTCTGTCGCTCTCTCTCTCCCTCTCTCGCCCTCACTCTCTCTCCCTCCCTCCCTCTCTCTCTCTCCTTCCCCCCCTCTCTCTCTGTACGCTCAAAGTAATCAATGTGTTGTTTCTCGACTCTTTGTTCTTAACTCTTTGATCTCGATTGTGTACTCTCTAGACTGACTTGGTCAATTGCTGCAGTGCCACAAAAGGGGATTGAAAGCCTAAGTACATGACCAACGCAGCAACGTAGCTCAACATCGTATGTCCGATAAAGAAGAAGACCTGCAAACAGAAAGACAACAAAAAGTAAACGAGTTTAATACAGTAACAAAATCAGAAAGACACAACAAAAAGTAGCGAGTTTAAATACAGTAACAAAATCAGAAAGACACAACAAAAAGTAGCGAGTTTAATACAGTAACAAAATCAGAAAGACACAACAAAAAGTAGCGAGTTTAAATACAGTAACAAAATCAGAAAGACACAACAAAAAGTAGCGAGTTTAATACAGTAACAAAATCAGAAAGACACAACAAAAAGTAGCGAGTTTAATACAGTAACAGAAACAGAAAGACATAGCAAAATGTAACGAGATTAATATAGAAACAGACACAGACAGACACAGCAACAAGTAAGGAGTCTAATACAGAAACAGACACAGAAAGACACAGCAAAAAGTAACGAGTTTAATACAGAAAGACACAGTGTCAGAAAGGTTCACAACCACACACATAGTGCTTTTAGTTATGCGCTATAGAAATCTCCTTAATAAATAAATAACACGTCGGCCCACGCGAACGTACGCATGCTCACACACACACACACACACATACACACACACACGCTCGCTCGCACGCACGCACGCACGCACGCACGCACTCACACACACACACACACACACACACACACACGCACGCATGCACTCATGTATATGTTGAAGCAGTTTGCATTACTTTATTGTTCTTGTATTTATATGTTGTTTTTCCTTCATGTACCTCCCTTGGGTTTCTTGAATAAATTCTTTGCCTTGCCTTGCATACCTACTATCAGTCTATGTCGCTCGCATGCGTTCTCTCTCTCTCTCTGTCTCTCTCTCTCTCTGTCTCTCTCTCTCTCTGTCTCTCTCTCTCTGTCTGTCTGTCTCTCTCTCTTTTTCTCTCTCGTTCTTCCACTGTCTGTCTGTCTGTCTGTCTGTCTGTCTGTATGTATGTCAGTCTGTCTCTCTCTGTCTCTCTCTCGTTCTTCCGCTGTCTGTCTGTCTGTCTGTCTGTCTGTCTGTCTGTCTGTCTGTCTGTCTCTCTCTCTCTCTCTCTCTCTCTCTCTCTCTCTCTCTCTCTCTCTCTCTCTCTCTTCAAGCTCCAAACAAGCACTGACCATGGTGAATGGTGTGACGAATAGCGGAGTGCGAGTGCTCAGATAATGAAGTAGGATGACCACTGGGTGAATCAGATACACACACAGTGACAGACGACTCAACGCACACCAAGCGGGTCTCGACAGAATCTTGGACATCCAACCTGCAATGAAACATTATTCATCTGCAGATAAACGCTGACAAAAAAAAAAAAAAGAAAAGAAAAAGATTATCGTTATATGTATACACTCTTCCAAAAGAAGTTAAGGATCGGTTGAAAAAACGGATCTAATTATAAAAAATTGCCAAAAAATTAAACATCGACTTATTATTTAAAAGATTAATGTGTTTCAATTAACAAATGAACAATGAGTCTTGACCTAGAATTTTGTTTGGCAGGCAGAGTTATTTCCCTTTGTGGGACTTCTCTTCTTCTTCTTCTTCTGCGTTCGTGGGCTGAAACTCCCACGTACACTCGTGTTTTTTGCACGAGTGGAATTTTACGTGTATGGCGTGGGACTTCTCAAAAGCTTCTGCATTTTGGAAGAAAAAGGGTGTTTTTTATAGCCCCATGAAATTTGCGGAACTCGTCTTCGACTCGTCGGCATTACACTTGTCTCGTCAAAATATCGGACCCTATTGCTACGCTGAAAACACAATAGCTGTTAATATGTACAGTCATATAGTGTGTGTGCACCCGCCTTTTAAAGGCTTTTAAAGATGTGGATCTTTTGATTTCAATCGGTAAAGAGTTTCACAGAGATGATCCTGAAAAAGCAAAGATTGATTTATAAAGATCTATGCTAGTAATTGGTGGGAGTTATTAGGTATAAAGCTGCCTGCTTCTGCTACAATATCATCTCTGAATCGGCACCTGCCTATCTTTCTGAACTGGTCTCTCTCTACACTCCCTCTCGCACCCTTCGTTCTTCTGATGATGCTCGACTTCTCTGTCAAGGTCGCTTTAAACGCAAGGCTCATGGCTTCCGCACGTTTTCGTATTATGGACCTCAGTTATGGAATTCACTCCCCTTTCAATTACGTCACTCTCCATCCATTTCATCTTTTAAGTCCAATTTGAAAACTCACTTGTTCCAACAACACTACGGATAATTCCTTAGTATAGAGTCTGGGGATGTGAGATGTGCATGATGTGTTGTTTGAATCTGACAGTGATTGTATGATTTTTGTATACATGTATTGTTGTCCCGCGCTTTGAACTTTTGATAAGGCGCTTTATAAATGCCCGTTATTATTATTATTATTAAGTTAATTGTGAGACCCATACCTCTTCGTAACGTGTGTAAAATACGATTGCACATATTTGGGCACATCACCATGAACTATTTCAAACATAAAGACAGCTTTATTTTATACAAGATGGGTTTGGAGGGGAAGGAATTTAAGGCTGTTAACTTCATTTCTGTAAACATGTGCGATTCATGCAGGATAAGCTAAGCAGCACGACGGTACACATTATTGAGTTTTAGTAAGTGAACATCACTGCAGCCATCCCACAATGTTGATTTTTTGGGGTAGTGTGATGCATTATGTGAGCATGAAAGAACATTTTTAGTGTTTCAGACTTCGCATATTGTTGAGTTTTGACAACAAATATAAACTCCTTGATAACACTTTGCAGAGGTGTGTGTGTGTGTGTGTGTGTGTGTTTGGTCATTCATTTGTGTTTGCAAGGGCGGATCACATCATTTTTAAGGGGGGTTTTGAAATGTCTTTTTCCTTTACCTCTAATACATCTGCCAAAAAGTTAATTTCAGAAGACAAATTTGGACCCAAAACAGGAAAATTGACCGATCAAGTGCAACCTGAGCCAACAAATTACTCAACTACCTTCCAAAACTGTTATTTAAGAAGACAAAAGCCAGCTGACTACAAAGGCACATAGTTGAAAGGGACCAGGCTTTTAGCTGTGATCCATTAGCTGAGCCAACATCCTCAAGCCACTTTTAAAGGTTAGCCTACAGCAACATGCATTAATGATTAAACACAATATTTTTATTGATCAAAGTGAACATCAACGTCACCACGACGTAAAAGTGACACCGTCTGTTTAAAAACAAAAGAAGCATCATTTCTTCTTTATTTTCAATTTTTGTCTTCTTCTTTTTTTAGGCTGTGGGGGGGGGAGGGGGGGGCAGAAACCCCAGAAACCCCGGACCCCCCTCCCGGATCCGCCCCTGAGTGTGTGTGCGTGTGAGTGCGTGCTTGGGTGCTTGCGTGTGTGTGTGTGTGTGTGTGTGTGTGTGTGTGTGTGTGTGTGTGTACGTGTGTGTTTATGTGTCAATGCATTAGTGCGTTTGTTTGTGTGTGTATCAATGTGCGTACGTACCAGCACTTGCCGTAGAGGAGAGTGCTACAAACCAAGCGATGCCTAAAGGCCAGATCACGTGACTCATGGCCATATAAAACGAGGCCGCTGGTTGGCTGATATGTCCGCCGTTTGCCACACCCACAGTTCCAAACAACACCAACAGTGAACAAGATGCCAGGATGAAAGATGTCAATAACTGAACAACCTGAAAACGGGAAGTGTTTTTTTTTTAATTGTAAACGACGACTTACGTGATAAAAAAAAAACTCACCACGTTAAAATGTCAGAAATCATCAAAATCATTGCGTAACAAAAAAATCACAAACTAAACACACTGCAAGTAATAAAAACAATACCAAACTGTGTATTAAGGAAAACATGTATGACAGACGAATGGATGCCAACATTTCTACTTTAGAAGCCTAGCTGGTATTGTAACTTTCATGATATTTATCCAAGTGTCAAACCGTGTAAAGACAATCATTGCGAAATGCAGAAAAAAACCCAGATACTATTCCATTCACCGATGAGACCACTTCTAACTGTATTAATTTCACTTCTTACTTAATTTATTTCCATTTCCTACTTTATTTTATTTCCGTTTCTGACTGAATTTAGTTCACTTCTTACTCTATTCATAATTCATTTCCACTTCTCATATTATTCATTTCCACTTCTTCTCATATTTAATATTTAACTTTTTACCTAATGCATTTCTTTCTCCTTCATTTATTTCCATTTCCAACTTTGTTCATTTCCACTTGTCACGATTTAGTGACATGGTTCGAGAAAGAGTAACTCTGTCGGGTGCCTTTCTCAAATTGCGACAGAAAGCTGACGAAGAAGCTGACGAGGAGGTGCAAACGACAGCGACCTACATCGTGGAACTCAGGAACAGGATTGAAGAGACCTGCAAACTGGCTCAAGAAAACCTGGGAAGAGCAGCACAGCGTTACGCGCGAGGATTCGACCGCAAGGCACGGCCGCGCAGCTTCAAGATTGGAGAACGAGTGTTGCTACTTCTACCTGTCAAACACAAGCTACAACTGCAGTGGCAAGGACCTTTTGAGGTGACAGCGAAGGTGGGCCAGAACGACTACAGGATCATGATGAACGGGAAAGCACGCCTGTACCACGCCAACCTGCTGCGCGCCTACGTGGAAAGGACTGCCTACGGGGAAAAGGACAAAGACAAGAAGAACAAAGACAAGAAGACAGAGAAGGTTGCAGTCATCAGGGATGAAACGAGGGATTGCTCGTTCCAGAGGACGACCTTTCTGTCTAGAGACAAACCATCAACCTCTGCAATATCTTCAGGTTGCAAGGTTGGCAAACGCCAGACTTATGCGCTGGGCGTTGATCCTCAAACCGTACTATTCACGGTACGCGTCATTCCGGGCGCCAACAATGTTGGAGCTGATTTTCTCTCTCGTGCTGTAGAGGAGAACATGACTGAGAGCGAAACCGAGGTTTCGTCTTGAAGAGGGGAGGTGTGTCACGATTTAGTGACATGGTTCGAGAAAGAGTAACTCTGTCGGGTGCCTTTCTCAAATTGCGACAGAAAGCGCCTGTTTTCTGTCAACGGTTGTGGGTTTTTGCTAACCATGCATAGCCGAGCACGGGAATTTCGTTGATTCAGGGGTTCCGCGTGCGTGATTCTGCTTGCTGGGCAAAATTGTCGATAACTGAACTGGGGTAGTGACAAGGTGAGTCACGTGATTTTGTCAAGGTTGTCTGTCTGAGACATTTTAACTGGACACTCGAACACTCAGCGCTGGGGAGGACGGTCGTGTCTTATATTTCCTGCGAGCTTTGATGGATTTCATCGCTTTGATTTCTGCATTGATTTCAACGCGCCGCTCTGCATGTACAGGAGGGGTTCCAGGAAACTTCAGTTGAGACCACCTTCTCTCTTTTCACATGCGGTCTGATGTCGACGGGTCGTCAATTTCTCTTCGCTGTGCGGGGAAGGTTTTTCACCGCATAAAGGATTCGGCGAGAGGGTGAATGGGGTATCGCTGTTGACGAACAGGTGCCATTCAAAGGAGGAAGCGGTTTTCGCCTCAATGAGAGTGCTACCTACATAGGCTTTTGAGGTAATAAATCATTATTTAACGCTGTTGACGAGTCTGTGTTTGTGGAATGAAATACTCTTTGTTGTTCTTTCCAGGTTAGCGCATAATTTGCTCTTTGTGACGCTAAAATAATAATCTGTATATGGTTTTTGCAGATATGGAGAGAAAGAAGGAAATGGCTGATTTGTTGTTGTAAAAGTTCGTTTGTGCAGGCCCACGTGCTCGATGAGATATGTAAAGATGACATGTTTAAAGGTGGAGGTTGTTGGGTAGCTTGACATGTTTAGTGCACCGAGGCTTTTTGTTGCAGCCTTTCTACGTTCTTTTTCTACAACGGAACGTTTCTGCTGGCTATCTGCGGGATGCTGTGATCTGCGGGACGCTATAACAAGATCGTCTGCGGAGTGATGAAACCAGCTAACCGGCTTACCAGCTAACCGGCTAACCAGCTAACCGGCTAACCAGCTAACCAGCGACTGGGTGCGGCGCCCGATGTCTCCCCTGTTCCCTGCTTCGTCGTCACACCAACCAGCACTTCTTTTGACGGAGCAGTTGTGGAGACTATGAACTAACATACGGGCCGCCCACTCAGTGGCAGAAGAAAAGCTAAGTTGCACCATGTCTTATGCACCCTTATTACCACCTAGTCATCTGTGATATTCATGATTATACTCGAGTGGTGACAACGTGGGGTGTGTGACACCTGCATAAATTAGCACTTTTAGGCAGATCAGATATATATTTTCCTAGCTATACACGGGTTCAGCGTGTTACTATAATTTTGTATATTCTAACTGGCATTTTGTCAGTGACCACTGTTTTTACGTTTTGAACGTAAAAGAACATATTTTGGAGTGAAGTCTCGAGGGAGCTGGCGAGTTATTACATAAACAGGCGTCTGAAACTTATACTTTTGTTGTTTCTATTTAATTGTTTGACTGCGAGAGTGGATCGTGGTGAGGTTAGTTAGTTAGAAGTAACTAACCGTTTCATAATCACCTTATGTGATATAATTATTGAAACGTGACACCACTTCTTTCTTTATAGTTCTATTTCTTATTCAATTTCTCTATATTTTTTATTTTATCAATTTCCCTTTCTCACTATATTCATATCCATTTTTTACTTTACTCTTTTCCTTTTCTTGATTCATTCATTTCCACTTCTTACTTTATATGTGACCCTCCACAACGGAATGAGTCGCATGTCACCTTTGCATG
>NC_090259.1:28546065-28681065 GCF_037325665.1 Littorina saxatilis
TTTTTTGTGTTTAATATTATTTTGTTTGGACCTAGCTATTGATGTGTACATTGTTGTTAAACAGTTGTTTGTTGTATGTTTATCAGGGTTTGCTAGTGTGTGGTAGGGTTCGTGTCCGTCTGTAGATGTTAGTTTCTTTGTTAGTCCTGTGTTGACAACTCTTCGACAAGCGCTACCGGCACGGTGGCCTAGTGGTAAGGCGTCCGCCCCGTGATCGGGAGGTCGTGGGTTCGAACCCCGGCCGGGTCATACCTAAGACTTTAAAATTGGCAATCTAGTGGCTGCTTCGCCTGGCGTCTGGCATTATGGGGTTAGTGCTAGGACTGGTTGGTCCGGTGTCAGAATAATGTGACTGGGTGAGACATGAAGCCTGTGCTGCGACTTCTGTCTCGTGTGTGGCGCACGTTATAATTTATTATGTCAAAGCAGCACCGCCCTGATATGGCCCTTCACGGTCGGCTGGGCGTTAGGCAAAACAAACAAACAAACAAACAAACATCATATCAACCGCCACATGCCCGTCATGGTTTGTACAATATTATGTATCGGTTAAACACAGGATTTTCCTTCTTTGAGTCGTATTACGTCAGTGGCCGACTAAAACTCATATTTGGGCGGCTGGTCGAGACTTCAAAAGAGTGTATGTTTGTGTGAGTTTATTTTTCAAGCATAAAAGGAATTCTGGCTCAAATCGATACATAACTGTAATTTGTATTTTTGACCAATATGATCATTGACACAGATCTCGAACATTCATTATGGATGGACTGGGTGGCCGAGTGGTAACGCACTTGCCCTCGGAAGCGAGAGGTTGCAAGTTCGACCCTGGGTCAGGGCGTGAGCAATTTTCTCCCCCCTTTCCTAACCTAGGTGGTGGGTTCAAGTGCTAGTCTTTCGGATGAGACGAAAAACCGAGGTCCCTTAGTGTACACTTACATTGGGGTGTGCACGTTAAAGATCCAACGATTGACAAAAGGGTCTTTCAAAATTGTATAGGCATAGATAAAAATGTCCACCAAACTACCCGTGTGAGTTGGAATAATAGGCTGTGAAAAGTAGGATATGCGCCGAAATGGCTGCGATCTACTGGCCGATGTGAATGCGTGATGTATTGTGTAAAAAAATTCCATCTCACACGGCTGTTGCCAGACATATAGACAGGCAGTCAATAGGCAGCCAGACATTCAGACAGGCAGCCAATAGACAGCCAGACATACAGACAGGCAGCCAATAGGCAGCCAGACATACAGACAGGCAGTCAATAGACAGCCAGACATACAGACAGGCAGCCAATAGGCAGCCGGACATACAGACAGGCAGCCAATAGGCAGCCAGACATACAGACAGGCAGTCAATAGGCAGCCAGACATACAGACAGGCAGCCAATAGGCAGCCGGACATACAGACAGGCAGCCAATAGGCAGCCAGACATACAGACAGGCAGCCAATAGGCAGCCGGACATACAGACAGGCAGCCAATAGGCAGCCAGACATACAGACAGGCAGTCAATAGGCAGCCAGACATACAGACAGGCAGCCAATAGGCAGCCGGACATACAGACAGGCAGCCAATAGGCAGCCAGAAATATAGACAGGCAGCCAATAGGCAGCCGGACATACAGACAGGCAGCCAATAGGCAGCCAGACATACAGACAGGCAGTCAATAGGCAGCCAGACATATATATACCTGCAGCCTATCAGCCAGACAGACACATACACACAAGCACTGTGGATGAGCTATGTGACAAGTTCTCAACTTTATCCCACCTCCAAAACTGACGACAGAAAAAACGAAGAAGAGTCCTTCTGGTACCATGGTCCTCCCTGTAGTTCAGGAATGCGTAGCAGGCAAGAAGACCACTGAAACAATACAATCACAACATTTTAAATATACAGCTAGCGTCTTGTGAGTGTCAAATTTTGTATTTTCAGACCTGGGAAAAGTCAAGTACTAGCTGCCTTCTTCGCCGAAAAAAGATGTAGGGGTCAGTATATCACCTAAATTTTTTTTAATTGTTGAGAGCAAATACGCTTAAACTGATGTTAAGTGTTCATAATTTCATTATGCATTATTTGTTATTTGTTCAAAACTGATCAAAGCAGTCTTTTTGTTTTGTTTTACTAAATTAGTTTTGAAACAGTGCAGGGGTGAGTTAAAAAAAACTCACTCACGGTGCAGATATGACCGCAGTTTTGATCCACGACAATGACTTCAAAAAGCCCACAGACAGAGAAAAAGACTGAACATGTACACACCTGATGAAGAAAAAGACTGAACATGTACACACCTGATGAAGAAAAAGACTGAACATGTACACATCTGATGAAGAAAAAGACTGAACATGTACACACCTGATGAAGAAGAAGACTGAACATGTACACACCTGATGAAGAAAAAGACTGAACATGTACACACCTGATGAAGAAAAAGACTAAACATGTACACACCCGATGAAGAAAAAGACTGAACATGTACACACCTGATGAAGAAAAAGACTGAACATGTACACACCTGATGAAGAAAAAGACTAAACATGTACACACCTGATGAAGAAAAAGACTAAACATGTACACACATGATGAAGAAAAAGACCGAACATGTACACACCTGATGAAGAAAAAGACTGAACATGTACACACCTGATGAAGAAGAAGACTGAACATGTACACACCTGATGAAGAAAAAGACTGAACATGTACACACCTGATGAAGAAAAAGACTGAACATGTACACACCTGATGAAGAAGAAGACTGAACATGTACACACCTGATGAAGAAAAAGACTGAACATGTACACACCTGATGAAGAAAAAGACTGAACATGTACACATCTGATGAAGAAAAAGACTGAACATGTACACACCTGATGAAGAAAAAGACTGAACATGTACACACCTGATGAAGAAAAAGACTGAACATGTACACACCTGATGAAGAAAAAGACCGAACATGTACACACCTGATGAAGAAAAAGACTGAACATGTACACACCTGATGAAGAAAAAGACTGAACATGTACACACCTGATGAAGAAAAAGACCGAACATGTACACACCTGATGAAGAAAAAGACTAAACATGTACACACCTGATGAAGAAAAAGACTGAACATGTACACACCTGATGAAGAAAAAGACTAAACATGTACACACCTGATGAAGAAAAAGACTGAACATGTACACACCTGATGAAGAAAAAGACTGAACATGTACACACCTGATGAAGAAAAAGACTGAACATGTACACACCTGATGAAGAAGAAGGTGTCTCCGGCCAAAAAGCTGTTCAGCACGATTTGAAAGATGAAGCCTCCCTTCTGTTTGTCCCAAGCTTCTTTCAGATTACTGCCTACAGATTAAAATGAAGGTGTGACAGTGTAGACATTAGAAACGGGCTAATTGAAAAACACCAGTTTATCTTAACTAGCATATTGAGTCTAAGAAAGCAGCGTAAAAGTCGGAAAAAATCGTAAAATTAAAAACAATTGATCCAAGTGTTAAAGGGAGGGTGTTTCTCGCCTTTCCCCTTGGGCTTTCAGCTACGCGTCACTCGTCTATCCATTTAGACAATTACCAGGATTGATTGCCTCTCTTGCAAGGAGTGGGGCACTGCACTGAACTGATCGTTTTATTCGAACTCTTTATGTGGTAATGAGGGGGCTCAGAAGAAACAAAATACTCACTGGGTACTTTTGCGGCAAAGTAGTAAGTGTGTCCTTGAATGACCCACAACATGCCGATGACGCGGAGGCCGTGTAGACATGGCAGCACATCTGGTGACCCATCACCTTGACCTTGACCTTGGCTTTCAACTTGACCTTGATCGTGTCCCGACTGAATAAGACGCAACCAGCTGGATTTCAGGGAGAAGCAGGTCATCAGTTTCCGCATGAGAGCTGCAAAGAGATGATCCCTGTTAAATCTGTCTGTGAGTGAATGTCTGTCTGTCTGTCTGTCTGTCTGTCTGTCTGTCTGTTTTTCCGTCTGTCTTTCACCACATCTCTTCATACAGAGGTACAAAGACAGAGAGAAAGAGAGGAGGTGGAGATCGAGAAAGTACAGACTGCGCTTGCCCCAATCAGACATGCACTTTTTTTCTTCTTCAGAATTCAATCTTTCTCTGTTTGTCTGTCTGTTTGTCTGTCTGTCTGTCTATCTGTCTGTCTATCTGTCTGTCTGTCTGTCCGTCTCCGTCTTTCTGTCTGCCTCTCTCCCTCTGTCTGTCTGTCTGTTTGTCTGTCTGTGTCTCTCTCGCTCGTTCTCTCTCTTTCTTTCTCTCTCTCTTTCTCTAGCGCTCTCTCTCTCTCTCTCTCTCTCTCTCTCTCTCTCTCTCTCTCTCTGTGTCTCTCTCTGTGTCTCTCTCTGTGTCTGTCTGTCTGTCTGTCTGTTTCACTCTGAGTTCTGAGTTCTGAGAGTTCTCTCTCTCTCTCTCTCTCTCTCTCTCTCTCTCTCTCTCTCTCTCTCTCTCTCTCTCTCTCTCTCTCTCTCTCTCTCTCTCTCTCTCTCTCTCTGTATAAACAAAATTATAATAATATGCAGATCTAAATTAGGTTATGTTAAAAATTGACACTTGGAAATTGTACTTAAAATGCAGCATGACAATTTATTTTTTAAATTTGTATCTGTATATACAGTTATAATGTATTAAGTTTGATGTGATAGTTCTTTGATTATATTGTTTTCTGTTCTTGTTGACCCTATATTAGGGCGAGGGCTGGATGTAAAAAAGCAATATTCTTGCTTATCTATTACCCTCGATAATAAAGATTTTGTCTTGTCTTGTCTTGTCTCTCTCTCTCTCTCTCCCTCTATCTCTCTCTTTCTCTCTCTCTCTCTCTCTCTCTCTCTCTCTCTCTCTCTCGCTCTCTCTCTCTCTCTCTCTGACCACCTAACGTTCCTAAACTCCGGTTATACCACATCATTACTCAACTGAAACCTTCAAAATCAGAGGGGAAAAGTGCAATAAACACAAAGGTTACGCTCACATCTCTTTGTCGGGCCTGGTGTGATCGGTCTGCCAAGCAGCATGGTGTATTCCGACACGCTGGAAGAGGCCGACTCATCTCGTAAAAGTTTGGCCAGATCACTCGGTCCAGTCTTCGTTTTGCTGGTCAGTCGGTCAGCCACTAGCACGTGGTAAACGGTAGAAAAGCCCACCACTGCGCCAAGAAGGCATAATAGTACCCTGAAATCAAAAGGAATGGCGCGGGAAGAAAAGGGTGACCTGATGAGCTCATAGTTCATTGATCCTTTTTCCCCTCAACATAGTACTCTATGATATATAGGAGTAGCCTCTTTCCACACTTAAGTTACAGTGACACACACACACAGACATAGGTACATAAGAATACAAACTCGCACACCATCGCCTTCAAGAGAGAGGGAGGGAGAGAGAGAGAGAGAGAGAGAGAGAGAGAGAGAGAGAGAGAGAGAGAGAGAGAGAGAGAGAGAGAGAGAGAGAGAGAGAGAGAGAGAGAGAGAGATATTGACAGAGGATAAGAGACGTGTGACAGGGGAGGCTACCGCTCCTTTCACAGCAGACTCTGCACCTGAGTTGTTGGCCTTTAAGTCAACACCTCTGGATTGTGGAGTTCTGTTTGTGATGGGGTCTG
Source organism: Littorina saxatilis (assembly GCF_037325665.1). Lineage (NCBI taxonomy): Eukaryota > Metazoa > Mollusca > Gastropoda > Littorinimorpha > Littorinidae > Littorina > Littorina saxatilis. The sequence continues at coordinate 28,551,678 of NC_090259.1, forward strand.
GTGGTTTTCGATTGTCCGTATGTTCATGGAAACCTTCGGGTTTGCATAACAGTTTTTATTAGGCTAAGAAATTGGCCCTAACATTTTCAATCCTGTTTGATTGCACTTCGCCTCCCGAGGTGATCGTAGTGTTTCGGCACTCGGTTAATAATAATAATAATAATAATAATAAATGAGCATTTATATAGCGCAACATCATAACTTTACAATTATGCTCTTTGCGCTTGACACATTTAAAATTAAAACACAGTTATACAAGCATTTACATCTACATTCATAGTCAACAACGCTTAATTAAAAGCATACACCATCACACATACATTACAAAAGATTCTTCCACTAACTAAGTAATAAAAACATGAGTAAAATAGGTAGTAAAAAACAAGGAAATACCAGCTGGTTACAGACGGGTAGACATGCAAAGAGAGGAGGGGACAGAGACACAGTGACAAAGACAGACAAACAAGGATAAAGAATGACAGATAAAAAGAGACATAGCGAAAGAGACAGAGACCTTGACAAAGAGAGATGATCGAGAGAGAGGGAGCCAGCCAGCCAGCCAGCCAGACACAAAGAAATAATGACACAAAGACAGATACAGACCTAAACAAAGACATAGACAGATATTTATGCAATGGGGATTATACTTATTAACACAATGGAACCGTACAAAATGGCCACAGTGGCAGAACTCCATCTGACGTCACGCTTTTGGCAAGTCACGTGATCCACTGTTTTCACAGACAGCTTCAGTTCTTCAAGGCCAATGAAACCTCCATCTGCAAGATTCAAACAAGCGAAATGATTTTATTTCAATTTCCAGCAGAAGCTGAATAATCTTGAAACAATCTTAGCTTGTGTTCCATTACTTGATTGCACTTATCCGGCATTGTATATTGCAATATTTTTATTTTTATTTATTGACTGAGGGAAAAGAGGTTATGCATGGTGTGTGTGTGTGTGTGTGTGTGTGTGTGTGTGTGTGTGTGTGTGTGTGTGTGTATGTCTGTCTGTCTGCGTGCTAGTGTCTGTCTGTCTGTCTGAGAGAGAGAGGGAGACAGACAGACGAGACAGATAGACAGACAGACAGACAGACAGACAGAAAGAGAGAGAGAGAGTGAAAGAGAGAGAGAGACAGACAGACAGACAGACAGACAAACACACACACACAAACATACACACACACTGACACACACACACACACACTGAGAGGAGGGGGTGGAGATGATCATACTGATTTCCAGATAGTTCTTCACGTCAGAGCCGTCACATCCGTCTGGAAAGCACAGGCCAACTCTCGTTAGCTCTGATCCAAACTGTTAAGAACAACAATTCATCAGACTTCATGCATAGCAGTCACACCATCCTCAGCACCAGCCCATTCACAAACAGTCGCAAAAACGCATGTATGTATACGCGCAATCACCCCACCCCTCCACCCCCCCCCTCGTTACACACACTTTCTTTCTTTCATTTGCTCTCTTCTCCCCAGCCCTTACCCCTTCCCCTTCCCCCCGACCCAAACGATCGACCCCCCCCCCCGACAACACACACACACACACGCACAGACACACACACACACACACACACACACATACACCATACACACACACACTCACTCACACACATACACACACACACAGACACACACACACATACACACACACAGCCACATACACACACACACACCACACACCCACACACACGCACGTCCCCCCACACACTCACTCATACACATACCCCCCCCCCCCCCGACACACACACACACATACAACACAACCACCAACTATTCCTCCCTCTGTCCATTTCTGCCGCATCTTTTCTTCTCCGTGGATCAGCAGACACAGAGCCTATCCTTATTAAAGAGAATTCATTGCATTAGACTGGTTAAGATCTTTTACATTTGGACCAACCACATTCGATTCGTGTCATATAAGGAAGTGGTACGTCACACATTTTGTAGACACGTCATTTCCGGTAGGTGACGAAACAAATATCTGTTCAAACAGACACACGAAGTTCGTTGATTTCGTTGAGTATCTCTGACAGTGTGTATAACTTCAATTTTTTTCTCATTGCAACCTGTACCGAGACACATATAGCATATTGTAGAGTTAAATATGTCTCTCGGGCACTTGACACGTGTGGGCGGGGTCTTTCAGTTGGATGCCACATGGTGAGGGTGGCGGAAACTCTTCTTCACTGCTTATGATAGCCCATTGAACGCACTCTCCCCTGTATATAGTTTTGACCTTCCCACCCTTTTAATCTCCCTGTTTGCCGGAGCTAGCCACTCTCGGTAACAGTGACTCAACCCATAGACCAAATAGCCTGGACCGCCAACTCGTCACGTGACCTTTCGAGGTTACGACTCTCGACTTTCAGGGGCGCGTCGCGTCCGGTTTGAAAGGCCAGCGATTCGAAGACAGTGAAAAGAAAGCAAGCTCCAGTAATTTGTGACAATGGGAGGTGACAATGACCTGGATTTTCCAAAACTCCAAACTAAACTTAACAAAACTCATCGAAAAACATGTTCCATATGCACTTTAGCTGAGTTTATTTTAGCATTTTCAGAACTTACCTCGGCAACTTCGTCCATGTTTACAATCGACACCGGATATCACGTCCCCCTGATTTCTGAAAGGCTTGTAAGCGTAGGTTCCTAAATGCGAGAGGCCGCTACCTCGTAATAGAGAGAAAGAGCGGAGAGAGAGCTAGTTGGCGGTCCAGGATAAATGGTCTATGCTCAACCGCAGGACTCTGAGACGGTCGCAAGAACGCAGTCCTCTACGGAAGAAGAAGAAGAAGAAGAAGAAGAAGGATAGTACATGGATGTAGTATATTTGAGAGCACACCCAACCCCAAAAACCCAAACACCTCGTTTTAAGTGCCTGTGGGCTCTATAACAGAGGAACCCATCTCCTAAGACCTCCACAAATCTGAGAAAATCTGGTCTTCCAAAAGAAAGGAGTCATTGGAGGTAAATTTACAGAGAATATATGTGACCCTCCACCACGGAATGAGGCGCATGTCACCTTTGCATGATTTTCATATTGTTACATTTTCCTAAAGAGTTTGTCATGCTCTATCCAGTGGTGAAACCCGTTTTAGAAAAGAGCGAAAAATGTTTGAGTTATAAGCCTGTGACTAAGGTGACCCTCACACTGTTACCAGACACTCCCCGGACTTATATCAAGCCTAGCGCAGAACCGCGCGAGGTGACATGCGACTCATTTCGTGGTGGAGGGTCACATATATGGATAGTAATTTTGAAAAATCAAGGTCTTAAAAAGGAGGAAGACTCAAATCGGGGGGTCTTAAGAGGGGGGTTTCCCTGTACATAATAATGCAGCCACACAAATAGGTATTCCTACGAATGAAGGGGTCCATCCAAATTAACCTTCAGCCCAAACATTTGCACACCTGTTGTAAGGTAATGGTGGCCAGACAGTAGTGTCCATACCACACGGGGTTGGCGAGGGACGGTGTAGGGGTGGAGGCGGGGTAGCGGGTGGTCAAGCACTGGTCATAGGACCCCAGCCACAGCAGTCTGTGCAGCAGCACGCCTGGGCCGGGTCTGCCGTTCGAATCCCGAACTGAGAACAGAACAATGCCACATCCAAATTATCATATTGAATGGAGGATGTCGACAGGGCTAGCTGTGTTATACGCGTTGTCTTAAAAACAAAATAACGGATGGCAAAACAAGTACGATAAATTAACAGCGTTGAAACGATTTCAAGAGAACAGTCAAGTTAGTACTGTATGTGGAAATAATGTCTGGTGGTGGTAATATTGCTGCTATAACTTTTACTACCACTACAACGACGACGACGACGACGACGACGACGATGATGATGATGATGGTGCTGCTGCTGCTGCTGCTGCCGCTGCTGCTGCTGCTGCTGGATGATGATGATGATGATGATGATGATGATGATGATGATGATGATGATGATGATGATGATGACGACGACGACGATGATGTTGACCACTTTACTAATGCTATACAGCTGCTACAAGCCTATAAAACTTTTCACTGATGGTTTTGGTGATGTTGTTGATGACGACAATGACGATGCTGTTATCATGATAATGATCATGATCGAGTTCAGCGTAATGAAAATTGTGTTGAAGTGAAAATGAAATTGCCATCATGGATACTACTGCATGTACTGCGTGCAATACTCACTCCTCAATGCCCAGTCCTCTTTCTGCTTGATGGCTTTGTCGAGCTGCTTCGTTTGGTTGACGCACAGGGTCGACATCTCACCGTCCGCTATCACTGTGCCTAACCCGGTATCTGACGTTACCAAGACCACATGACATCCACACAATATCAGTGTTATGCAGAGAGATTGCCGCCATTTTGGGTTGAAGTTTATATTCATCATATTATTTTTCGGTTGATTTTTCTGCGCAAAATGGTGGATCACAAATTGTGACTGCCAGCAAGTTGTGTGTAAAATAACCTCATTCCGGGCAATTGCAGAAATGAATACAGTTTTTTGTTGCTGAAATGTTTACCCACAGCTGATCATATGACTAGCTGGGCAGGTGATGAGCACTCACCGATAAAGAGCACATTAGCATACCATCAGCATTAAAGACACATTCCTTCACCTATTCAACACCAATCTGTCCGGTCTGTAACATGTCATACAAGCATTGTGCCGCTCGGGAACATATAAATGACGTATAAAACAACACCAATCTGTCCGGTCTGTAACATGTCATACAAGCATTGTGCCGCTCGGGAACATATAAATGACGTATAAAACAGATACATACACAGCCTGCTGAGTTTAACTCGAAATTCAAACTCGGTTTCTTTGGGCGTGACACCATCATTCGCATTACGACTTCTTCTCGAGCTGTCGTTGTTTCGCTTTTGGCGACAGAGATGTCACCTTGGGAGAGTGGGTCAAGAGCAGACATCTTGGTTTGCTAAAGGCATAGTGCAGCTCACAGCCTTCGTTTTGCGTTTTTGTTGCAGCTGAGTGCATTTACAGTTCAAAAATCCTCTATGGTAGTAAAACAAACCCAAAACTACCCAACGACGACATCTGTGAAGCTCGACAGTTTCTTGTTCACGCGAGTGCATAAATTAACCTAGTTATTACGTGGTGTTTGGTCGGAGTTCGATTCAACTTCAGTGATTCCGGCCTCCATTTTGTTTTACACAAACTTATGATGACGTCTGACATAGTTTGCTAGTGACGTGTCTTTTTGTGCATAATGTGGTGATCTACCTGATCTAAATTTAGATCCAAAAATAGGTCAAGACCAGCCGGGTCCGAGTACGAAATTAATTCGTAAAAAAATCGCAGTTCTTGACTCTTTGGGTGCAAGTCAATGAAACTTGGTAGTTCTTCTAACGGATAGCTGCCTGAGGTATGATTAAAAGCCCCAGGGGCTCCGTGCACCTGGATTTGACAAGTTCAGTACCTTTAAGTTGATGTAGTTTTTCATTAAAAAAAAATCTTCAGCATAGCTGTTTCCGTACGCGTGCAGATTGATGTTTGTTCTTTTTCTGCATGATTTTGAAAAAAGTGTCATTCACGAAATTTATTTATTTATCTATTTTTATTTACGAGGATTTATATCGCGCACGTATCTCACCACACAAGGCGACTCAAGGCGCATGTTACCTATTAATGCCGTGTGAGATGGAATTTTTTACACAATATAAAATTATCACGCATTCACATCGGCCAGTAGATCAACAGCCTATAGGCGCTGCATCCACCTTTTATGGCCTATTATTCCAGGTCACACGGGTATTTTGGTGGACATTTTTATCTACGCCTATACAATTTTGCCAGGAAAGACCCTTTTGTCAATCGTGGGATCTTTAACGTGCATACCCCAATGTAGTGTACACAAAGGGACCTCGGTTTATCGTCTCATCCGAAAGACTAGCACTTGAACCCACCACCTAGGTTAGGAAAAGGGGGAGAAAATTGCTAACGCCCTGACCCAGGGTCGAACTCGCAACCTCTCGCTTCCGAGCGCAACTGAGTGCGTTACCACTCGGCCACCCAGTCCATCCTTTAATGAATCCTTTAAACAATTCCAAATCCGCAGAGAGAGCAGCGGAGTTTTAATTGTTGGAAAGTGTCCTTGTGGAAGGCTGATCTCATCACATGTAAAGATCGGTACAGATGTGAGGCTGTGCGCGTGATCGGAAACACAAGAAGGAGAATACCTTTAATAATATTGGATTAAATTATGTAGATGAAGAATGCAGTAAAATGGCTAGCTCTTTGCCGAATCGTTTAAACCATCCCTGTGGGCATGTTTCAACAGCACGCGAACCGGCATTCGTTATTCTTTTAAATCGTTGAAGCATGTGACGACTGTCATGCACATAAAATGCTCGCCAATTAGAAAAAAATACACGGATAAATAAAAAGATGGTTTAACCTGCGGGATAGTTTCAAGTTCACCTAAACAGGCATTCGTTATTCTGTTTAATCGTTGAAGCTTTGCGGCTTAAATGCACCTGTTATGCAGTATTATGCAGTATCTATCTATCTATCTATATATATATACGACTTGTGTCTGTCTGTGTGTCTGTGTATCTGTGTATTTGTGTATTTGTGTATTCGCCATGCACGGCCAAAGTTCTCGATGGATCTGCTTCAAATTTGGTGGGCCTATTCAGAGAGACCCCGGACACAACCTCATCGATGAGATATTTCAACACGTGCTCTCAGCGCGCAGCGCTGAACCGATTTTGGTTCCACCTCAGCTATTTTGGTTCCACCTCAGCTACCCGGGCCCCCATACCGACACACCAAAACCATAGTTCTCGGTGGATCTTTTTCAAATTTGGACACCGTATTCAGCTACACCCCGGACACAATATCATCGATGAGATATTTCAACACGTGCTCTCAGCGCGCAGCGCTGAATCGATTTTGGTTTTTGTGTTCATTTCACCATTATAAGTAACTCTTCCTTATCTTCTCATATTCTCCAGGTTTTCAGCGTTTACCTCCCTTCCTTCGTAATGGTGCACTATAGTGTTAGTGGGGCGTCTTCGGATATTCCCGGCGTTCTGTTACTGTTACTATTTTTAGAAGGTCAACGCAGTGTCCAGAACGTAAATTGGACCCGTAAATTATCCTCACTGTAAAAGTGCAAAGGTCGAATCAATTTATAGCCACGCGAAAAATACACTGTCATCTATCTCTCTATAGATACGGCTTCTCTGTGTTTGTGTGTGTGTGTGTGTGTGTGTGTGTGTGTGTGTGTGTGTGTGTGTGTGTGTGTGTGTGTGTGTCTCTATGTGAGCAACACCTGTGCATTGTTCAGTTCTGTTTGTGATGTGGTCTGGCGGCTTTTGTGTAAATTTATGTACTGGCCTTCCTTTTAGAAGCCATAACTTGCTCAGTCCTGTTTGAGTTCGCCTCCAAAGGTGATTAACACGGTTACATTCGTCGACAAGGATGGGACTCGATATGGTCAGGAATGGCATTATGGCCACTGAATCATTTTCGTGCTGTTCCCATTCCACGAATCTGGGAGGGACCTAAGCTTGGCGGGTCCGTTGTTCGGACCCGGCGAAGCCGGCGTACGGCTCTAAGTACTTCTTCCCGGCGAAGCCGGCTACCCGGCGAAGCGGGTATTCATTCTAGTTAATAAATAAACGGATAAATGAATAGATTACTAATACCTGCGGGATAGTTTCAACAAAAGGTGAACTGGCATTCGTTATTCTCTTAAGTCGCTGAAGCATGACGGAAAAAGTGCACATGCAAAGCATAAATAAACTGCAATATATGTAATACAAAGTTGTTTTACTATGACTGTATGTTGAAAAATAATTCTGAGTTTTAGTATATACCCCCTCCGAGTCTCTCTGTCTGTCTCTATCTCTGTCTCTCTCTGTTTGTCTGTCTGTCTCTGTCTATCTCTGTCTCTCCTTTCGTCTGTCTGTGGGTCTCTACATTTTTTTACTGCCCCCCCCCCTCCTCTCCCTCTCTTTAGATCTCTGAATTTACCGAGGTGTGGTGTTTAGTAATTGCTGTCAATTTTCTTGTGAAGTATTAAGTCTTAGAATTAACAAAGGTAGCCTAGATAAGAGCTCTAAATATAGACGACAGCACTGAGTAGGAGAGAGTTACGCGTAACCATTCTCCTGGCTGGTATGCAGGAGGAAGTGCCGAACAGGGTGGGAACTAGCCGCTGGGTCGAATTGGTTGAAATCACACACAAAAATTTCTTGTTTTTATAAGGACAGTACAATTTTGAGTCTTGAGTCAAATTTCAGTCTTAACCAATCCGACCCAGTAGCGCTTGGGTCCCATCTAGTTGGGCGGCAACTTCTGTTGCACATCGATCCTGGCACCCGACAGAATAAGGAGCATTGAAATGAACAAACAAACAGTTATTCAGGTTTATCTTATTAAGCAAACGTTTTGAATAATGAATGCATTTATCTCATCCACCATGTGCAGTACTGTTTACATTTCCTTGTTCTGGTAGTATTCTATTTTCAACCATGTGGAAGTCATTGTATGCGTGTGTGTGCGAGTGAGTGTGCGAGCGCGTGTGAGTACTGTTGTTAGTTTAGCATTGTTTTTTTGTTTGTTGTTTTTTGTTGGTTTTTTTCCCTTTTATTGTTACATGTTTGTCTGCCATAATTTACCATTATTATTTTGACATTATTTCAAATTTGTTATATTAAAATCGTCCGCCAAATTTCATTTGCTTTTAAGAGTACGCTCATAAGCTTAGCTTGTTGTGCTCCATGTTCCTTATTTCATGTATGCGGTAATAGTACCAATGGAATTTACTGAATAAACTTGTTTAAACCAAATGAACAAACAAGTTTCCTCCTTTAACAAATAAAGAATGACTTTTTCACCCACTCTTTCGGAGAAGGAAGCTCAATCAGCAAGTGGGGGTAATAGTTCATTAGAAAAATGGAGAGTATACACACGTACCTATACAGTCGAACTTGTCCATAAATACTACCATAGCGTCCGAACAGTAGTCGTCGTTATACGCATGTAGTTGCAATTAAGAAACTTGGTGAATTATATCGAGAGAAAAAAATCTTCGTCGGAGATCCTTTTTGGGTGGTCTTTGTGGGGAGGCGGTCGTTATCAAGAGGTGGCCGCCAGGACAGGTCCTACTGTGGTTAAACTCTTCATGCACCGGCACAAAACAAATCGACTTTTAAGGCACAGAGAGAAGGTGTATGATCCTTTATTTATTTCTGCACAAGGAAAAGGAATCGTACATTCAGTATTTCTGTAGTCTGGGCTTCGAAAGACAATATACCTTAAAGTTAAAACCGACACAATGACATGGTAATAACAATACACAAAAGATGCGTTTTTGACTGTCAGACCTTTCTGAAAAAGAAAACCTACATATATTTCCCACATGCTGAATATTAAGGAGACAATCATACGTTGTGCTGGACTGAATGGTTGTTGGGATTGACGTTCGGGGGGAAAACAAGTTGAAATTCCAGGGAGGAGTAGGGGGGGGGGGGGGGGATTCAAGGTTGCTCGGTATTGGTGGGTAGGTGGGCAAATGTGGTGTGTGAATGCTTAGAAGGAGGGGGAGGCGGAGGGGTGTTCTTGGACTCTAACATAATTATAACAAAATGAGAGTGAGGTAATGAGAATCAACGTGAATAGATGCTAGATACGGTTGTATCTGTGCGTTTAGACAAACAACACACATGCGCACACACACCCACACACACACAGCACACACACACACACACACACAGCACACACACACAGCACACACACACACACAGCACACACACACACACACACACACACGTTGACACAAACTTACACACAACGTTACCCCCCGCGGGTTAGGGGGAAGAATTAATTTTACCCGATGCTCCCCAGCATGTCGTAAGAGGCGACTAACGGATTCTGTTTCTTCTTTTACCCTTGTTAAATGTTTCTTGTATAGAATATAGTCAATGTTTGTAAAGATTTTAGTCAAGCAGTATGTAAGAAATGTTAAGTCCTTTGTACTGGAAACTTGCATTCTCCCAGTAAGGTCATTGTCACGTTTCAATATATCACTTAAGGTGATTATGAAACGGTTAGTTACTACTAACTAACTAACCACACCACGATCCACTCTCGCAGTCATACAATTTAATAGAGACAACAAAAGTATAAGTTTCAGACGCCTGTTTATGTAAAAACTCGCCACCTCCCTCGAGACTTCACTCAAAATATGTTCTTTTACGTTCACAAAACGTAAAAAACCAATGGTCACTGACAAAATGCCAGTTAGAATATAGAAAATTATAGTAACACGCTGATCCCGTGTAAAGATAAGAAAATACGACTGTTCTGCTCCAAAAGTGCTAGTTCATGCAGGTGTCACACACCCCACGTCGTCACTACTCGAGTATAATCACAGATAGCAAAAATAACAACGGTGGTCAACGGGGTGCAAAGACATGGTGCACTTAGCTTTCTTTGGCCACTGGGTGGACGGCCTGTAATTAGTCTTTTTAGCCTCCACAACTGCTCCGTCGAATGAAGTGCTGGTTAGCGTGGTGACGAAGCAGGGAACTGTGGAGGCATCAGGCGCCGCACCCAGTCGCTGGTTAGCCGGTTCGCTGGTTAGCTGGTTAGCCGGTTCGCTGGTTAGCCGGTTTGCTGGTTAGCGTGGTCCCGAAGAAGGCAGCCGAACAGAAGTTAGGAAAAGGCTGCAAACAGAAAGCATCGGTGCACTAAACATGTCAGCTACCCCTCACCCTCCACCTTTAAACATGTCATCTTTACATATCTCATCGAGCACGTGGGCCTGCACAAACGGACTTCCCACAACAACAAAACAGCCATTTTTCGTCCTTCTCTCCCTACCTGCAAAAACCATATACAGGTTAGTATTTTAGCGTCACAGAGAGCAAATTATGCGCTAACCTGGAAAGAACAACAGAGAGTATTTCATTCCACAAACACAGACTCGTCAACAGCGTTAAATAATGATTTATTACCTCAAACAGCCTATGAATGTAGCACTCTCATGGAAGCAAAACCCGCTTCCTCCCTGGAATGGCCTCTGTTCGTCAACAGTGACAACAACATCCAGAAACCCCTTGTCGAATACTTATGCGAAGACCATCGCACGACGAAGGAAAGATTTGACGACTCGTCCTCAGCAAAACATGTGGCAGTGAGAAGGTGATAACTCGCTGAAGTTCCCCTAGAGTGCCGAATATTCTATCCGGTGAAATCCATCATACTCTAGAAACCGTCGTATTCGATCCTTCTTCTTCTGCCGCTGAGTGTCAAGTGCGCCGTCCTTGTGTCTCTCACAGACCACCTAGCCAATAACACGTGACTGACCTTGTCACATATCAAGTTCAGCTATCCACAATTCTGCCTCGCAAAGCAGAATTACCCCCGAAAAATCCGTGCGCCACAAAATCCGTGCTCTGCGCTGTCAGCAAAACTCTGCCGTATAGCCCCGACTCACGCACAGGCGCTTTCAGTCGCAATTTGATCAAGAGAAGGCACCCCACTGAGTGACACTTTCTTGGTCTGTGTCACTAGATCGTGACAGTCATATATTGTACTACGTTGCAAGCAATTTTTTGATTAGTGCTTTTGTGAACAAGAAACAATTAACAAGTGGCTCTATCCCATCTCATCCCCTTTCCCCGTCGCGATATAACCTTTGTGGTTGAAAACGACGTTGAACACCAAAGTAAAGAAAGAAAGAACACAACGTTAGATACATACACGCCCACGCACGCACGCACGCACACACACACACACACACTAACACACACTTACACACAACGTCAGATCCATATCACGCCTATGGCTGTATCAGTCTATTGGAAAAGCTCAACAACTTTTAAATAATTATAGCATTCAACTCCAAACAACGTATTTTCACAACAAAAGGGAAGTAATAGCTGCTTAGGCTGTTTCACATGAAACTTTGTTAGCTCCCTTCTTCTTTTTCCTCCGTGTACTCACGAACTGCTGAAGGTATTCGTGGAAATTGTAAGACAAAGATCGCACTCATAAATAACATCACTTTCACCACAAGGTTTTTGTACACTAGTACTAGTCAACAATCAGAGAAACATCCCATGTGGTTTTGTAAGCTCTTTGTCAAAGTAGATATCATCAGGGATGCAACGGAACTGAAATCAGTTCAATACTGTTTTCACCAAGTTACTTCAGAAGTTATTCGTACCTTTTTATCTGTGCATGCATTCCCCAGGTGCTTGTATCCAACCGCTGGTCGATCATTATTTACTCCTGCATGCTTATTATTTACTCCTGCATACTTACCCTTACTACTACTATTCACTACAATACTGGACTGGCTCAGCAAGACAACAATAACATAGACAGACTCGCACCTATGCACAAGGCCCATATCCACGCGCATGCGTAAATACGCTTGCTTACGTCGTCTACACACCTCAGTGTAGCATACCTGTAACTCACTCAGTCCTTATTCAATCACACCAATCCTGAGTCAACGGGAGACCAAAACAACACACCAAAAAACAACAGCTCAAAGCTCAATGCTAAGGAAGAAACGATGACGGGGGGTGGGAGTGGCAGGGGGGAGGGGGGAGGGAGTAGGGCAAGTCGAGGAGATCCAGAATTGGTCCAAGGTGTCGACAAGAATAAAATACAGAGAAAGCGAATCAGGTCTGAATGGACACACAGGCATTAATAAAAAAAATTAAAAGCAAAAATAAGCAAACAAAAATAAATTTAAAAAATCCAACAACAAAAAAACACTTTACAGAACACATGTCATTTTACCTTCTCGCGTAACGCTTTTGACAATTTGCGTACATAGTAGCATTCTACTATTGTTGCAAGGAACAAATATAAATATTTAAATATCACAGCAAAGGTGTTTGGAACACACAGTAACTAATAAATACTTTGAGTCAAACAGGGAATGATCACAAAGAAGCATAACACACAACGATAGAAACACTGGATTTTTGCGGAACCATTATGTACAGTAATACTGATAATGGGATGCCGTATTAAGAAACAATTTTGCCGTAGCTCAGATGTCAAAACTTGTCAAGATTTCCAGCAATACATATATGAACACAGAACGCTCACTCACTATTTGATTTATAAGTCTTATAAATGATTAAAATGTAATTCACAATCTTTAAAAATATAAAGGCTAAATAAAAAGCACAAAACACCCCCCCACCCCCCCCCCCCCGTCTCGAAGAAAATGAAACATATGTGACTTAAACTAGTTGCTAAATGTTTGTCGTAGTTAATAATTATAAGAGTTGATTTCAGCCCCTGCCAGCTCCTAAAAAACAAAAAACAAACAACAACAACAACAACAACCCAACAATTTACTTACTAATAACTTCATGACAATATACAATGCTAAGCGTTTACAAGTGTCTAACCTTATATTAATTTTCACAATCCTTCAAAAATAAAGGTGACAATGAATAAAATAAAAATCTTTCGACAATTTTTCAATTTTCGTCGTTGTTGTTGTCGTAGTAAACGGTTGATTTTAGTCCTAAAGCCCATTATTAAACTGTGACTCTTCATGACAATGCAGGCAAGGCGGAAGTAGTAAGCCGCGGATGCGCCCAGTGCGTCGGGTCGTCCCACTTCCGGTTGTCTCTCCTCTTCTTCTGGCGGAAGTCTTGAGACGAGTTCAAGCTACAAGTATTCCCCTCCAGCCTCGGGTTCGCCGAGCGCGTGCGATGATACTCAATGTCCTTGGCCTTCTCCGTGTCCACGACGAATCTGACGTAAGCAGAGCGCTCTCGGATCTCGTTGGTGCGAGCCTTGTGAGCGGTGGTAGAATGGGTCAGCCTGTCCACGATCTTGTCTAGCTGTGCAGGGCCGACGACCCTCCATGTGCCCGGGTAGTGCTTCTCGAGTTCTGGGTACTGCACAGACAAGGAAAGACAGGTTGTTGTGAATGATGCAGCTCTGCTAACATTGTCATATATTTTCAGGGTACTCAAATTCGCCATACTATAAGACATTCGAAGTACACGACATTTTGGGACAAACCGATAAAAAAAAAGGTGTCATATCTCCGTGACGCGCATTGTCTGCTGTTATTACACATTACTAGGCAGACAGAACAAAAAACTCTCTGTGTTTCGTTTACACTATGACGTGAGTACGGCGTTTACGCTGCAGTGGGAGGATAAGGACAGGCAGCTGCTTGTGTAGTCTTACGACATACTGTCCCAGTGTTACATGTACATTGGAACATGTACCTTAGGAATGTCCAATATCTGGCTGTGTAGGTAAAGACGGTCAAAAAACTCATTTATGCTACTTCAAACTCGGACCAGTTTAATTATATTTGCCTTTCCGGTATTTCACATTTCAACTATTGTAGTAAAATACAAAAGCATTATTTTGCAAATCAGTACCTGTCAGTTTGAAGTAAGGGCGGTCAAAAAACTCCTCCATGCTGCTTCAAACTCGGACAAGTTTATATAAATAGCCTTTTTCGGTCAGTATTTCGAATTTCAACTACTGTAGTACAATACAAAAGCATTACTTTGTATTTCAGTACCTGTCTGTGTAGGTAAGGACGGTCGCGAAACTCGTCCATGTTGGTTCGCCTGACCTCTTCGTAGAACTGGCGTTCTTTGGACCACAGCTTGCAGCCTCTAGAGAAGGAGGTGGTGGGTCGGGTCAGCTGCTTGCCCCACAGCACGCAGCGCGGGTAGTGCTCCACTTGGTACGTTGACGTCATCATCGTCTTACGTCACCCGCTGTTGCTGATTCCTGCTAGAAAATTATTTGTAATCGTTACGGGTTTTTTTCGACATCAAGAGAACAAGAGAAACGATTTTAATTCGCGATCGAGCATAAAACCATTCGAGTCCGGCTATCAATCCCTGCTGATAAAATCGTTTATTTCACGTCACTCTGTAAAAATGTTGGCGACGTTTGTCTTAAATCCCTGCTTGGAAGACAAGTAAAGAACTCTGGCTGATGCCTGGTACCTTATTTGTTGACGTCATTCTGCACTTACGTCATCAGCTGCTGAGTTTTGCTTCAAGAACAAGGGAAGTCATTAGTTGAACTATTAATTTATCATTTGATGTGTTGACGTCATTCCTGGGCACCAAGCTATGGGGTGCTGCCGAACTGCTGGAGACTGCGGACTTCATGTCAGCCACCGACCTGACGATATGACAGCCATAAATATCGAACGCAGAAGAAGAAGAAGAAGAAGAAGAAGAAGAAGAAGTTGACGTCATTATTTTCTTTCGTCACCCCCTACTGATTCTTGCTTGAAGAGCAGGCGATAATTATATTTAGTTTGATTGATACTTCGGTTCAGGAGAAAATACTGATATGGATTTTTTTCTCACCCCCTATACTAAATCACCTGTTGCTGGCGTTTAAAAGTGCTATTTTATGATCGACATCCATATTAATTTGGACTATTGCTTCTTTTGAACAAAACTATGACTGTCTATTTATATATAGCAAAGGAGTAAAAACATTGCAACAAAGGACGCATGGGATGCTTTGGCTTTCCGAAACACAGGGGAAAGCTGTTCACGTGCTGTGGGCACGTTTTCCGCTGTGCCGACGAATCATCAGGTCAGGTAATTGCTGCTATGGCGTCTTCTCATTAATTAATCATTAAGAGAGCAGAGAGAGAGAGAGAGAGAGAGAGAGAGAGAGAGAGAGAGAGAGAGAGAGAGAGAGAGAGAGAGAGAAAGCTAATAAAAGCCTTATAGACAAGGTAAAACAACAATTTCTGCATCATTCATAAAAGGGGTAAAAGGACGAATGAACAAAACATTAATAACAACAAAAACATAGCAAACTAGTTTATGAGTACGAACAAACAAACACACCGACACGAAAGCCATAGGTAAACAAAAATATCTAAGACTAAGGGTAAAAAGCAAGGTATAGTATGTACACACAAAGGAAAATACTGATCCAACAGTTAACACACACTCATAAAACCAATCAATCTGCAGACCACAAATAGAGAGAGAGAGAGAGAGGGGGGGGGGCGGAAAGAGTGCAAGAGAGAGTGAGAGGGGGGGGGAGGGAGGGGCGGGGTCAGAGGACAAGGACTTCCTGATTAAACTCGGATTTACAATGATAAAAGGTATCGTGCCTCATCTTGCAACCTTTTTAACCATTCATGAAGACATAATTGGAAAAGTAAAGATAAAATATAACATATCAGGATGAGGCATATGCAATGACGATGTGTGAAAAGACAATACTCGAATACATATCAAAATTATGGATTATAATATGTATCTGCTAAAAGAAATTTCTGTTAATGTATAATAACGGATGATTAATAAGTGAAACAATTATTTTTACATTGAATAGGGAAGAAAGGTATATGGCAATACACTTTTTCTGCCGAGCTGTCATTTATAAAACACACTCATCTGTGGACATAAAATAAGCAATGAAAGCTATTACGGCACAGGGACAAAGAATATTTAAGCCAGAGAGAAGTGACCTACACGTCTACACAAAAAGTGCAATTTGAGGTCGAACTGCTCTGCACTCATGACGTAACCCCTGTCGTTTTACCTTGAGGCGTTTTTCGCATGTTGAACACAGACGCCTTAACCTTGTTCATACCGTGAGAGGCCTTTGGCTTTATCACGAGAGGCATTTCCACCGCCTCGGGTCTTTTTCATGGCTGAACTCATATAAGTGATGTGACATACTGTTGATCATACACCGATTAATACTTTAAATGCAATTAAATGCCTCCGTTCACTTTTATGGCAGAACTCATACATTGCTACAATATACGGCTGATCAAAGACCGATTGTTAATTCAAATGTCATTAGGATCAATAGGATCTGGGTTAGGTACGTTGTCTCAACGTGTTTGCTTCAAACTAGCCGCTGGGGTTTCGCTCAAGGAAAGAAGAACAAAAACCCAGTCTTCTTCTTGTCGTTCGCCTTTACACTTGGAGTCCAGCTCTGGATATGAAGCTGGTGGTCTTTTGTAGAGCTTCCCACGGAACAACATGACACTTGGAGACAGAACTGAACCAAAACCCAGGCATTTTCAATATTACGGATTTGGGAAAATGTCGAAGAGTGTTCAAGAGACAAGAGATTGAAAGTTTCAAGTGGAGACAGAACTGAACCAAAACCCAGGCATTTTCAATATTACGGATTCGGGAAAATGTCGAAGAGTGTTCAAGAGACAAGAGATTCGAAGTTTTCCAAAAGTTTGTTTAACATACGTTCAACTCAGAAATTATATTGCCTTTTTTTTTTAGAGCACGTTTATAAGCTTAGCTTGTTGTGCTCCATTTATTTGATTGATTGTGTGCGGCATTGTTACTTGTAATTCTCTGAATAAAATTGTTACAAACCAACCCACGTTCCTTCTCGCGGTGTAAACGAACCTGTCAACCATCCCAGCTCTGTTCAAGAAATGAGAATATTTGACCCCACACAAGTCAACAGACTACAATACAATACAATACAATACAATAATCTTTATTCATCTCTAAAAGAGAAATTACAAGCTTGACTGTGTGTCTGTAAAATCAATCAATTAATCAATCAATCAACCATGCATGTAGTAACATTCACATCGCATATTCACATCATATCGTTACACGCAAACATTGTACCCACACACTTACTAAAATAAGCCTACAAATAGAAGCAATGCATTGCCTGTTTAAAAATTATATCACATTATCACCTTATCACACTTTAGCCACATTATCTTCTCACATTTGTATCCTATAAGTCAATATAACTAGATGCGGTCTATGCACAGTGGGGATTATTCGATTAATTAATTTCGCATTTTGACATAGGTGTCAGTTTAGAAATTCACAGTCTACCACAAAACAAAACAAAAAACCCCAAAACAAACATAAATAAATAAATATAAAATGTACTGCTCTCCTCGGATAGATCGAAACTAGGCTGATTATTTGTGGTGTGTGTTCAAGTTGAAATAATCATATACTCAAGATTTTCCAATGCAAAGCCTGGATAAATCTGTCGTGGTTGACGTGATGGGTCACTTGAGAAAGAGGATAACTTTAATATTCTCGTCGGAAGCATTCTGCATAATGTCCCGCCGAAGAGTTTCAAGCTACTGTCTAAAGACAACATGTAGGCTATTGTACGAAATACGGCATTACGAATTAACCCGAAGAAAAACACCTAAGAATGTGAGGACAAAAAGGACAAGACAAATCAGTTATTAAAAAAATGAATAAAAACCTTGAAAGAACAGTAGAAAAAAAGAAGAGGAAGAAGCTAAGGGACGGACGATATTTTCTATTTAAATCCAGCTCTCGCTTGGACGGCGACTACTCTCAATCTTGTAAACACATTCTTTTGAACGAAGATATGTAAGAACAGCCAGATACTTCCATATACAAAAGCAATTTAAAAGTTGAAAGCACTGGAGAAAATCTTTGACGTCCATTGAACTTGTCCGAATTCTTAACGAGAGAGAGAGAGAGAGAGAGAGAGAGAGAGAGAGAGAGAGAGAGAGAGAGAGAGAGAGAGAGAGAGAGAGAGAGAGAGGGTGGAGAGAGAGAGAGACACACAGAGACAAAGACAGAGACAGAGAGAGACAGAGAGAGAGAGGGGGGGGAGCGGGAGAGAGATAAAGAGAGAGAGAGAGAAACAGAGAGAGAGAGAGAGACAGAGATAGAGAGAGAGAGAGAGAGAGAGAGAGAGAGAGAGAGAGAGAGAGAGAGGGAGAGAGAGGGAGAGAGACAGAGTGAGACAGAGAGACAGAGAGACAGAAAAAAAGAGAGATGGAGAGAGTGTGAGAGAGAGAGAGAGAGTGAGACAGGGGGTGGAGAAAGAGAGGGAGGGAGAGAGAGAATATAGTAAATACAATATTGCACTGGATGTATAACAATTAGCCTACCTTTCGTTGAATCAATGGAACAAAACCTCTCGAACAGTACAGTACATGACAATCAGCGTGCAAATGTGAAGGCAACCGTTTTAAAACTGCGACAAGCTTGTTTCACACAAATCATGTAACCAGAAGATTGACAAACAAGTGTCTCTTGTTGCCTGTGCCCCGATTATGATTATGCCTAACGCTAGATCACGAGACCGTTATCAAAGATATTAATTAGGATCAAAAATCTGATCTTGAGGTTAAATCATGCAATATTATTGATCGCCTTTTTCACTCCGATTTAAGCTCAGGTTAAGAGGTGTATAATTGCGGGTGACGTACGTGGATGAAAACCAAAGTCTGGTTCACACAACTTTGTTCGTAGGTACATAAGCCTATATGGCCAAATCTGTCCTCTTTAAATTGTATCCAGTTTCACTCGACGAACACATAAAAAAAAAGAAGCCAACAAAAGTGTTAGTGATTCAACGTTTCAGTTGATGTCTTCGTGTGAAAAGCTCCTTAGGGTACGTATCCTTAACAAGCAGACCTATCCAAGCAAACAAAGACAAAAATCGTTGTTAGGAGAGTAATGGTTAAAACAAAAGGTGTCTTTTTTGGATAGTATTGGTAAACAAAAGGTGTCTCTTTAGGATAGTATTGGTTAAAACAAAAGGTGTCTCTTTAGGATAGTATTGGTTAAAACAAAAGGTGTCTTTTTTGGATAGTATTGTCAAACAAAAGGTGTCCCTTTAGGATAGTATTGGTAAACAAAAGGTGAACTCTGTCACAAGTCAGAAGACACAGTAGTGCCTCCGAATCGTAACGTGTGACTGCACCTTAAGACAAACGTGACATATATTCAGACCTACGAAAGACTGTCACAATGTTGGCAGGGTATCATCACTGGTCCCACACACAGACAAAAGATATTGCACGCAAGCTTGCTGGTACGAACAATGTCAGAGGAATATCACAATAAACTGGAGTTCAGTGGGTGTCACTTCGCTTTATGGCTGACTTATCTACGAGTACATCGGCTGTAGCATAGGACGGTGCGTGCCTCTGATTGTCTTGGAGAGATACGTCCACAAAGTTATGGAACATTCTGGGGTAAAGGATGTGTGTTGATATGAGACTGAGAGTCAAATGTTTGAGAGTGTGAGTGTGTGTGAGAGAGAGAGAGAGAGAGAGAGAGAGAGAGAGAGAGAGAGAGAGAGAGAGAGAGAGAGAGAGAGAGAGAGAGAGAGAGAGAGAGAGAGAAATAGACAGAAAGATAAACAGATATATATTTAGAGAGAGGGGGACAGAGAGAGCGAGAGAGAGAGAGAGAGAGAGAGGGAGAGAGAGAGAGAGGGGGAGAGAGAGGGGGGGGGAGAGAGAGAGAGAGAGAGAGAGAGAGAAATAGACAGAAAGATAAACAGACAGATAGACAGACATTAACAGATATATATTTAGAGAGAGGGGGACAGAGAGAGCGAGAGAGAGAGAGAGAGAGGGAGAGAGAGAGAGAGAGAGAGAGAGAGGGGGAGAGAGGGGGGGGGGGGAGAGAGAGAGAGAGATAGACAGACAAATAGACAGAAAGTTAGACAGACAGATAGACAGACATAGACAGATATATATTGAGAGAGAGAGAGAGAGCGAGCGAAAGAGAGACACAGACAGACAGACAGACAGACAGACAGACAAGACACACAGACTCAGACAGACAGACAGACAGACAGACAGACAGACAGACAGACAGACAGACAGACTTATAGACAGGCATGAAAAAAACCACTCAAAAACACACACACACACATCCAAAACACTCTAAAATTAAAACCCACACCTGAGAAAACACCTGAACTCACAACCAGCATCACCCATCACATCACCAAATTTACACCTCAGCTAAAAAAAAAAATTAAAAAAAAATCACCCAGTCAAAGAAACACTAATCGCACGTACAGAACGCACACCAACCCACCTACCTCAGTCTGTAGAAATCCACCATAGTACACAACAAGGAACTTAGTCGATAAATATCGACAGGGGGCCGACAAATGGTTTAAATGGGAAATGTGTGTATATGGGTGTGGGTTTGAAACAAACAAACAAACCAACCCATGTGAACCCCGGGCCGCAGGCCTTCGATGTAGTGATTGAAAAAAAAGGATGTTCTCAAATGGTTCAATTCTCATTTGGTCTGATTCTCAAATGGTACCGGTATACTCCCCCCCCCCCCCTGGCCGCAGGCCTAGGAGTAAAATTTTATAGACACTGACCTTCTTCCCAGGGGTCATTGACCCAGTTTTAGCTATGAGAGGTGGTTCGCCCAGAGGCTGTAGAGTATACTGGGGCGGTCTCTTTGATGTCTTGAGAGGAAACTTGGCCAGGGTAGTACATGCACCAGAACTGGTGGACACCAAGGACAAACATGAAATCGAAGCAGTTTGCTTTCAGAGGGAACGGTCGTCAGCAACTCAAACTTCTCTGTTTTATTTTTTTTTTAAATCTGACTTTCTTTGTGGCCCCCTGACTCCGCCCCCCTCCCTCTATAAGGACCCCCCTCCACAAGGACCGATTTTTGTCAACATTTTAAAGGTCGCTAGAGAGGGGTTCCACTGTATGACCTAACCGCTACTGGCAGACGGCCTCAATCTTCACGCGCAAAGACGAGATTAATAGGTGCTCGGTTTTGGTATTTTGAATTACATTACATTAAACCTTTGTTGGGTTTCATGGTCATGGCAACAGCCATAATAATATTACATGATGTATAATATCATATTTCAGCATATGTGAATTACATGTCATCATACTAAACTGTCATACATTTTTATTCCTACATTATTCTGATTGATCACAACCAAACCTACTATCATTGGACACATCCAAATGCAAGCGCCTGTTCTTGACAATTTAGATCAGTGCAATTTCCTGGGTCGGGCTTTGCCACAGACACTCACGGTTTGGCCTGTAGGTAAAATGTACAATGTATTTTCTGATTTGTGCACAAAAGCTTTTTTTCTTTTTTCTTTTTTTTAACATAACAATGTTTAATGTCACTGTATGTTTAAAAGACCATGGTCATATTTGTAAAAAAAATGTTAAATTAGAAAATAAATAACATTTTGGTTCATGATTTTTCCTACACCTGTGCTAAAGATAAGAAATAAAAATGTCGGGTATATAAGTCACTCAAATACAGCTAGGTATGAATGGCTCGGTTTGAGTTTGTTGCAGTTGACCCTGCACAAAGCGACATATCATGTTTTTGTTGAACAATTTTGACGTCACCCCTCCCATAGGGTGACGTATTTCACAACTTCCTGTGTTACACAAACTCTGTGATGACCAATTTTGACGTCACCCCTCCCATAGGGTGACGGATTTCACAACTTTCTACAGATGAACAATTTTGACGTCACCCCTCCCATAGGGTGACGGATGTCACAACTTCCTGTGTACACAAACTGATGACGTATTTCACAACAAAATGGCGCTGCCCATGGTCAACCTCGAAACTATCCGTATAGAATGGGGGCGTCCTCGCCCCCATAATAATCGCTCACAGAAAAGTCAGGCACAGCTCAATCAAAAACTGCCCCCCCGATTTTGTCAAGCTGCTATGCCATATGGTTCGGGGCACGCTTCATATAATTATTATTCATCGCGACTGGGGCATTTAATTCTTGACCAGGCGTTGTAGCGGTCATAATCAGACCTCTCCCTGGGGCGTGTGAGTGACCGAGCTGCCGCTAGTCGGCAAAAGCTAATCCTCCGCCCTCTTTTGTTCCTATCGTGGTATTGTATGCGGTAAGCCCTTGTGGATTAAAGGCGAATTTTTGTAAACTTCAAACTTGTTTTCTTACTGATGTGTATATAATGTAACAGGGATACTGCCAAATTGAATAAAACCCTTTGTAGACCACACACGAATGTGTTTATTTGCTCTTTTGAGAAGTCTGTTCAATGTATTTAACAGCTTTTCAAGACATTCCTTAGAGAAGTATTTTGTTTTCACGATTTAGCAAATATTTGAGTAACAATACAATAGAATACAATACAGCCAATACATTAAAATGCGATGCAATGCAATACAATACAATACAAGACAAGACAAGACAATGCAAGACAGCACAGCACAGCACAGCACAACACAGTACAGTACATACAATACAATACAATACAATACAAGACAGGACAGCACATCACAGCACAATACAGCACAGTACAGTACAGTACAGTGCAGTACATACAATACAATACAATACAATACAAAACAATACAATACAATTGAAAAACTAAAAACAAAAAACAAATCAAAACAAAACAGCACAGCACAACACAATGGACCTAAAATTAATGGTTGCTTTTTAGGTAATATAAAAAGAAGACATTTTTCATTTCCTCGGATATATACAGGGTGGGCCATAAAAAGTGTCCACATTTAATTTGTTAATATTTTTCCTGTAAAGTGATATTTTCTTTTCTGTTTCAGATAGAATTTGAGACAAGCATCTTATAATTCTTTTAAAGCCTGAATGGATCGCATTTCAGTACAGGAAAGGACCAAAATCGTTGAACTTTACTTTGCTACCAATTCTGTGGTTCTCGCCCAGCGCGCTTTTCGGAGAGAGTTCCCTGGCACACTGTCCATGTGGCAAGAACTGTGAAGCGCCTCGTGGATAAATTCGACCACTATGTCCTTTATTGTTATCTGCGAGACTACCAGTGTTCCTGAATTTATCCATTTATCACAGTTCTCGCACATGGACAGTGTGTGCCAGGGAACTCTCCCCGAAAAGCGCGCTGGGCGAGAACCACAGAATTGGTAGCAAAGTAAAGTTCAACGATTTTGGTCCTTTCCTGTACTGGAATGCGATCCATTCAGGCTTTAAAAGAATTCTAAGATGCTTGTCTCAAATTCTATCTGAAACAGAAAAGAAAATATCACTTTACAGAAAAAATATTAACAAATTAAATGTGGACACTTTTTATGGCCCACCCTGTATATACATATACATGAGTTTGCCTTCATTTTCCAGCCAGCCAAAGGCAGTTGACTATTGCTTCTCACAAAATGTCCGTTCTCAATCACTCCGTCCGATCCGTACACTCTTCTGTTTGTTTGTTCGTTCATGGGCTGAAACTCCCACGGCTTTTACGTGTATGACCGTTTTTACCCCGCCATTTAGGCAGCCATACGCCGCTTTCGGAGAAAGCATGCTGGGTATTTTCGTGTTTCTATAACCCACCGAACTCTGACATGGATTACAGGATCTTTTTCGTGCGCACTTGGTCTTGTGCTTGCGTGTACACACGGGCGGGGGGGGGGGGGGGGGGGGGGGGGGGTTGTTCGGACACCGAGGAGAGTCTGCACACAAAGTTGACTCTGAGAAATAAATCTCTCGCCGAACGTGGGGACGAACTCACGCTGACAGCGGCCAACTGGATACAAATCCAGCGCGCTACCGACTGAGCTACATCCCCGCCCTAGTACACTCTTCTTATTTCCCTCTCCTCGGAAACTAAGGTCATTTTCCCTTGAGGTACTTTTAGGGCTGGGGACTGACTCATCCAAGAGTGTAGGGTCAAGTTATCGTGAAGGCTAAAAAGAATATTTGTCAGTTGGCTCTCTTGTTGTAGCCTACATTTTGTTTTTCAGTTGAACCACGCAATACTTGTGAACATTTACCCTTCTTTATTCACGTTTTAAGGCAAGGCATGGCAAAGAACATTTTATTTCAGAAACACCAACTAAGGGGTACATGGAGATGCGAATAAAATGCAAGAAAACAGCTATTAAATATACGTATGGTAATGAGACACATCACTTCTTATGAAACAGAAAGAAAACAAATAGGCTAATAAAAAAGACTTCTTCAAAATAAATTACCGGGCAGAATATACAGAGGGAAAACAGTATTCCTTCATAATTTTAATACTGAATTATACTTGATATTGACACTTAATAACGCATACTACAGTCAGTAATATTCGCTTCTTTGTTTTCTGTAAAGAGAGAGTAAGACGCCATAAGAACTGCGGGTAAAGGGTCTCGGGACTTTAACGCCCCTCGGCGTTATGGTTTGCTCGTGACATGTCTACATGTCGTTCCTCGTAGTTTGTGGTACAGGTATGTTTATTTGTTCATGCCTGATTGAGTGTTTATTTACAGGCTAGTTGCTTGTTGGTTTGATGTCCTTTCCTTTGATGATGAGAACTTGATAAAACCTGACGGAGATCGAGGCGAACGTTTCGCACATGTTCAGACACGTTTGGCTGAGCAGTACATGTGTTTTGAAACCAACAAACCAAGCACACAAAACCAAATAAATAAATAAATAAACAATAAACCAACCGACAAAACGAATGTTAGATTGCAGGTTAATAATGTGTGTGCTTGTGTGTGTGTGTGTGTGTGTGTGTGTGCTTGTGTGTGTGTGTGTGTTGGGGGGGGGGGGGGTGTGTGCGTGTGTGCGTGCTGTGAGAGACACTGCGATCAGATGTCGTCAGCGATATTGCAACTGTAGCTCTTCAAAAACCTGAATGTGTGTGTCACCAGTCCTGTCCTCAAAGCAAGGGAAACAACTCCTGCTTAGCTTTGGCGACAAGGTGGACAACCGCCTCATCTCTGTCACACCCGGGCCACCACACTGAGGAAAATGCTCTTTAAGTTTGTCTCCTTCTACCCTTCCCCTCCTACCCTCCCCTTACGCCAAACATCTCAACCCACGCCCTCATTCCTCCAAACAACTTGACGTCTTATAGGATTCGCTCGATGTGTTTGTTTGTTTGTTTGTTTGTGTTCGCATATAGATCTCAAGAATGAACGGACCGATCGTCACCAAACTTGGTGAAAGGCACAGTAAGCCTCCCGTAAACCATCACAGAGCTCCCCGAGCGTCTAAATACAGTACAAGCATACTTCCATTTGAACGCTCACCGAACGGGAACATCCTGGCTGCTTTCTGTCGAGCGTGAGACATTTTCAAAGAATTTATTTTCGTAGACTTGTTCCGTTAACAACAACGGCGCCTCGTTTTTGCGCTAGACCTAACTTTTAAAATATAAATAATAAATTGACAGCTTGTTACACAAACATTCTTTAATCATAAAAGAATTCGTTTTTCATCAAGACAAGATCAGAACAATTCGAAGTTGTGAAAGTTTAAAAAAAGAAAAGCCCGGAAGCAGGGTCACGCAAGGGTCGTAGCAGACGACGGCCGGTTTATCAGTGCAAATCGCCGTTCCTCTCAACAGTCAAAAGCCATCGCTAGAGTTCTTGTGAACCACAGCCGTTGTTTCCTGCATAAAAAAAACGTGCTATTGTAGATAAGCTCACGTCGAGTCGCATTCAAATGACTAACTATGACGACTGCATTGTGAAAAGGGAAAACTGGATCACACGGGTTCACGATGGCTCAGGGGTAAGATAAACCACGCAAAAATAAATTCTTTGAAAATTGTTCGCTCTTTACGGAGGGCACCTAGGATGTTCTCAATTGGTGAGTGTTTAAATGAAATGGTGTTTGTACTGTGTGTAAAAGCCTGACCGTATCTGTGATGGTTTACGGGAGGCTTACTCTGCCTTTAACAGGTTCTATACATTCCTGACACGGTCCTTACAAACATTGGGACCAGTCAAACACACGGTTTGGGAGTTATTGGTGGATTAAAATTATACAAGGACTTATAGAGGGACATATTCATGGTCAAAGGGAAATAACCATTCTCACTGCCACCAACTGAGAAGGTTATTTCCCTTTGACGGGGGTGTTTTTCCTACCTCGGAGGAATTTCTTATTGATTCTGGGTTCGCCTCTTCGCAAGCAGACAACAGAGAAGTTACGTTTTTCACGAAGAACGAACTACGACTACGAGAAAGTAACGCTCAAAGCCTGAGGGCAATGGGCTTCTCCGATTTATGTAGATCTGCTTGTGAAAGGATTCTTGCTAGCTAGCTGCAGGCAGGGACCTATATTTAATATATAATATAGGTCTATGCTGCAGGTAACCACTCGCCTCACATCATAAATACAAATCAAATCAAATCAAGTCAAATCAAACTGACTTTATTATCTCAAACATGAGAATGTACAATGGTGGTGCATAAAACAGACGAGACACAACAACGTTCTCAACATGTAAATATACTTGTTTACTAACTAGTAAACTTATTATTGACTAATTACTATACATACAAACACTCTCACCGTTAAGGTGTAAAAGATTCATACAACAACAACAACAACAACAACAACAACAACAACAACAACAACAACAACAACAACAACAACACATTCAATTCCTCTTAAAAATCTACACACTGAACACTTGAAACGTCCATGCACAACATCCTCGCACCACGCTGAAAATACGCATTTCTATTTGTTCACTTTTTATCCGGTCCCTCGTTCGTAGGAAGCGTAACTCCTCAAGTGGCGTAGGCCCTATTGCTTTTTAATCTACCTGTATCCTCACCCGAAACTGAGTGATTGCGCCACTGGCCAACCGCGCCACTTACGTAGGGCACGTCAATAATTGAGAGACGTCTTCACGTGGGTCTATTGTGTTATCCCGTTGTCAAGGCTGGACCTGTGTTTAGGTGGCGAGACAAAGCGAGGAAGTGAAGCATAAGCTGCATACGTTGGCGGATATTTTAATTTTTTAATTTTATATATGACTAAGTGCCAAAAGGTGCTCACAGAACAGAAGACGACTTTGTTTTACAATAAAAATGTTTCTAAAAACGTGTGTCTGCTGAAAATTGGTGTGTGTGTGGATAAATGTGCGAAGAGATAGTGGACATAATTTCGTGTGTCTGACTTGAACGGTTTTGAAGTTATCTTTGTTTAAAGTCAAAAATAACGCCAAAACCGGCCATCTGAAAACGGACATCGTGATACCTCGTGTTTTGAATATGCCACAGAAAAATAACAAGAAGCACAAATGAATTGCATTTAGTTTGATTGAATGCCTGAAACATCGCTTTACAGACGAGACCAAACGTCAAATCTAAATCTCGAGAGAATTTTTTTTTTTCGATAACCGAATTTTAAGGTGTCGCACGCAAGATGTGTCGTCATCACGGCATACATTTTTCAATCGCAGATATTTACTAAATTTCTTTTTCAAAAACTCTGGAATTGATGTCGACACGTCAGGCGATAACGGTGTATCAAACTGCTGTCTTTCAAGTAATCCAGCAAAGACTGCAGAACTTTTGAACAGCATTTTTGAAAACGATTTGAAAATTTCGTCATATCTTGCGTGCGACAAAATGTTCGGTAATTAACGGTTATTTTCTTTTAAAAACAAAATTTACATGTACAAAGATCTACTTCATCTACGGAACCACGTGACACATTCTGTGTTCAAAATTTGTGAAGAAATCACGAACCACGAATTCGCTATCAAGTGTTGAAATTATGTCGTCAACATCTTTTCAGATCTTGCGTGCGACACCATCTTGCGTTCAACATAAAATGTCACTACCTTATCGAGTTTAATGGGTAAAACTAACTATTTGTTGTCTTAGTTTAATCTTCTTAATTAAAAGCGTAATAAAACCGAACTTCCAAGATGAATTTTAATTGAGATTAGCGAAAGAGCGGGCACGCAAGTCGACCTTAAAGTAAAAGAATGATAACACGAGCGTTTGTCGTGTTGTCTTGCGTGCAACACATTGTCCAAAAAGGAAAATGTATATTTTTCTCAGATGTTTTTTAAGTTGAAACCTTGAAACTTCACACACATTTGGGGTTTAATCGCCCCCATGCATGGTAAAAGTCTTGTTGACCCTTGTCAGATTTCAAGGTCACGGCTGGGTCACATGTGGTTCAGAAAACGGATGAAACATATTTTTTCAGAGATTTTTGAAGCTAGAACCTTCAAACTTCAAACAACGCTTTTGCTTAATGATTGTTCAACATGGAGAATTCAAGGTTGATCCTTGAGAAATGTGAAGGTCATAGCAGGGTCTCGTGTGGGTAAAAAAAAAAAGGAAATTGTATTGAACTTCAATTTATATAAAACCAAAGTCTGGTTGATCTGTTTTAAGATTTAAGGTCAAATCTGTTATTTAAGGTCAAATCAAATAGAAATTTGTTGATGCTTAAATCTTTGAAACTTCCAACAGGTTTGAGGTTTGACAACTTCTGGACTTTGAAATCTGGTATGGTTGATCCTGGTAATATTAATTGGTCAAAACATCAAGATCAACAATTATAAAATAAGCACTTTCACCAATGTCAAGTGAGCAATAGCAGCAAACGTGAGTCTTATAAAGATTATCACTTTTTGTGTGACCTCAACTTGACCCCTCTGAATGCTCTCAATCATGGGAATTGACCACACTTTGATTATAACCAAACAACATCAAAACTTTGGAATGTGTGAAGTTTCAAAGGTGTTGCTTAAAAGGCGTTCGTGAAAATGACAATTGTATGTGTCTGACTTCAATGCGACCCCGCTGCGACCTTGACGTTTGATTTTATCAACCAGACTTTCATCATGTGTGAATGACTTCAAACACTATAAAACTAGTTGAAGAAATTGACAATTTTTTAAAGTTTAAGCCAGATGGCACTGCTGTGACCTTGAAATTTGACAAACATTAACCAGGCGGTCACCTTTTTTAGAAAATATCCTTAAAGGATATTTAACCTCACTGTGACCTTGGAATTTGATGAGGTTTAATTTAACTTGCGTAGTGTGCCAAGTTTCAAGGCCCTAGCTTCAAAAACATATGAGAAAACCTCATTGAAAAATGTATATGTTTGACCTCAACGCGACCCTGCTGTGACCTTGACTTTTTCAACCAGACTTTAATCGTGTGTGAACATTATACACTAGAACTGTGTGTATTTTCAAAGCTCGTGCTATAAACGCGCTGAATAAATTGAAAATATTCCAAATTTGGACCAGATGTGACCCCGCTGTGACCTTGAACTTTGACAAAGATTAACCAGCAGGTTACTTTTAATGAGGTTTTATAAAAATGCTGAAAGTATGTGAAGTATGTAAAGTCTAACTGATCTAGTATTAAAACATGTAAGACGTGACAACGACAATTTTCCAGTTTGCAAAGGAAATTTAACCTCGCTGTGACCTTGAAATTCAATGTTGTTTAATGTGATGTGCACCATACCTGGAGGTCATTATACTTTGGTTGTGTGCCAAGTTTCAAAGCCCTAGCTTTAAAAACGTGCGAGATAACCTTAATGCTATGACTCAGTGCCGTTTTGAATGATATAACGAACAAAATTATCGTTATTTGGAAAATAATTTGGGTAAATTTATCTTTTCTTTTCGTAATTGGCTTCCAGCATCTGTTGTCTTAGCAAAAATCACAATATCAGTCTTGTTTGTCAACTTTTATTTTTTAGCCCCTTTGTCCGCTTTTCGTGCGCACCTTTTGGCACTTAGTCCTTTATATATCTATAGACGAAGAGACGGAATCGGCATTTGAGAAAAGGGGTGTGACGTATATGTATGAGATATTTGTTTTTGAATCTTGACAGAATTCTTGGGTAGTTAAAAAGAAAAGTCTCACTGCGAGTTTGTAACGTTGCAAGGCAATTATCAGAAACCACACCCGCTTTCGATGCATCAACTATAGTAATACCCACAGGCACTCGTCACATAAGGAAAGACCCCCCGTCCATCACAAGTGACAGCCATAGGCCACGCCCACCTCGTGACGAGTGCCTGTGGTAATACCCTTACATGCTTTCACCAAACCCCTAATTCAAATTGGCATTGGCATTGGCCAACACACCAACCAAGTTTAGCCAACTGACCCGACGACCGATAGATCACCTCACCAACCTACTAAACGGCCACCAACCAGCTACCCACCTACCACACCCACTGTGTTTCAACACTCTTTTTTGGGTGTCCTTCCTACCAAACCATAGATGTGTAAGGGATATCTATGTGTATACAACTCTCCTGTGTTCACTTTCAAGTGAATAACTATCGTTCTGATATCATTTTAAAGTGAAGCTAAAGAAACCTGGTATCGGCACTGCTGTGCATCTCCTATGATCTCAATGGTATCAAGGCACGCCTTTGCCGCGACAAGGTTTGCCAATACCGGCACTTGTCTTGTCTAGACAGTGACGTCATTCATAGATGACGCCAATCATAAATGACGTTTGTCAAGGGAACTTATGCTTTCAAGTGTTGCTGCTTCCAGTGACAGGAAGGTATAGAGATTGATCATTGTATACAATCAATTTATCATTGTATACACAAATTACACAAACGTCATCTTGTGAGGGACCAAAAAATATTGAAACTCTCGGATGATTTTTTTGTGTGGTATCAACCGAGACCGTACCACAAAAAAAATCATCCTCGAGTTTCAATATTTTTCGGTCCCTCACTCGATGACGTTGTGTAATCTCTATGTATACAACTCTCCTGTGTTCACTTTCAAGTGAATAACTATCGTTCTGATATCATTTTAAAGTGAAGCTAAAGAAACCTGGTATCGGCACTGCTGTGCATCTCCTATGATCTCAATGGTATCAAGGCACGGGTCATAGCCCTTTGCCGCGACAAGGTTTGCCGATACCGGCACTTGTCTTGTCTAGACAGTGACGTCATTCATAGATGACGCCAATCATAAATGACGTTTGTCAAGGGAACTTATGCTTTCAAGTGTTGCTGCTTCCAGTGACAGGAAGGTATAGAGATTGATCATTGTATACATAGAGCTTAAACAATGACCACGAGTTGATTACTGGAAAATAAACCACGAGTGGGTATTTGCAGCCGCTTGGTAATTCACGAGTGTGCGGAGCACACGAGTGAATTACCAAGCGGCTGCAAATACCCACGAGTGGTTTATTTTCCAGTAATCAACGAGTTGTCATTGTTTAAGCTATTTATACAACGACCAACAC
The DNA here is from genome assembly GCF_037325665.1 of Littorina saxatilis. Taxonomy (NCBI): domain Eukaryota; kingdom Metazoa; phylum Mollusca; class Gastropoda; order Littorinimorpha; family Littorinidae; genus Littorina; species Littorina saxatilis. The sequence continues at coordinate 28,583,462 of NC_090259.1, forward strand.
GGGTCGAACATGCAGTCATGCAGACGACATTTTGTAGGCAATTTCATTTCAGCCTAATCACTCAGAGTGTCAAATGCGCGTCATTCAAATAGTCCCTATTCTTTTACTTTATTCTTAGTCTCCGACTCGTCGGCATTATACTTGTCTCGTCTAAATATCGGACCCCATTGCTACGATTAAAACACAATAGCGTTTATATAGCTATTCTGACATTACATTCTGTGTTAAAATCATGTTTTTGTCAGCAGCAAGGACCAGAATGGTCCATGTCGTTGATTGCAGACGACGGTTCCCTTTCCGTATGAAGCCACGGAAATAACCGAACATTGAAAAACCCACGGACATGTATTACGGAGAAAACTCGGGATAACCGGATGTTTAGCATTACGTCAATATGCTAGGAATCCTATGACGTCATGACGTATCATACTTGCCTACGTAGATTGTATACATGTTCGAAAGTCTGACTGTTGTGAATTCGCGTGGTGAAGACTGCGGTAAATCTGTAGATGATAAGAGAACAAGGATTGTCTCAGAAGAAACGACTAAATGTTTCAGACCGGTAACTTCATTTCAACATTGCACTAGATTATATAATGGACGTTCTATGTGACAGGAGAGTTTGCTGATTTTGTGTTAAACATTGGAGAGATCGTCTGCTAGAATCAGAGATAGGTCGCTTCAGATTGCAGCTTCTGGAAATTTGCAAGGTTTGTTGCCTGTTAAAGAACTGGATTTTACACGTAATGTATGTCATGTACAGTAAGCAACAACAAAAACACACACAAAGCAAATGGCATTGTCTGTCGACTAGGCATACACGTCAGCCATTGTTGTTACAGTTTTGAGTCAACATTGTACGTATTCTTCCGCAACAGGGTCCAATCGTCTGGGTTTCAAATGTTCTAAAAATAAATTCTAGTGTTGATTATTTTTTAGCCCTCTTTATTCTTACTTCGAATAATCCACGTGTGATTTTTGGGTTTAATCAAAGTAGTTCGTTCTAATTTCTCACTTGTCTAAAAATAATCAACTAGATTTAATCCACCCCTCGGTTGCATTGCAGGAGTTGTATAAAATCAATTTATCATTGTATACACAAATTACACAAACGTCATCTTGTGAGGGACCAAAAAATATTGAAACTCTCGGATGATTTTTTTGTGTGGTATCAACCTCGACCTACGGTCTCGGTTGATACCACAAAAAAATCATCCTCGAGTTTCAATATTTTTCGGTCCCTCACTCGATGACGTTGTGTAATCTCTATATACAACTCTCCTGTGTTCACTTTCAAGTGAATAACTATCGTTCTGATATCATTTTAAAGTGAAGCTAAAGAAACCTGGTATCGGCACTGCTGTGCATCTCCTATGATCTCAATGGTATCAAGGCACGGGTCATAGCCCTTTGCCGCGACAAGGTTTGCCGATACCGGCACTTGTCTTGTCTAGACAGTGACGTCATTCATAGATGACGCCAATCATAAATGACGTTTGTCAAGGGAACTTATGCTTTCAAGTGTTGCTGCTTCCAGTGACAGGAAGGTATAGAGATTGATCATTGTATACAATCAATTTATCATTGTATACACAAATTACACAAACGTCATCTTGTGAGGGACCACAAAATATTGAAACTCTCGGATGATTTTTTTGTGTGGTATCAACCTCGACCTACGGTCTCGGTTGATACCACAAAAAAATCATCCTCGAGTTTCAATATTTTTCGGTCCCTCACTCGATGACGTTGTGTAATCTCTATGTACCAAACCCACTCTTCATTGATTTGACACACAATCCCGCAATAATATCCGGATAATAAACAATTCTCTGGAAATACAGTCTAACCAAAACGTCGAACCTGAAAGACACGAAATATCAAATAGCGTCATTCGTATGACGTCACGCTTCCAAAGAGCCTCGATGACGCTGCATGGAAAGTCGAAAAAAGTCTCTACAGTACAAGTCACAACAACACCCCTGCTTGGAAAACATTTGGCAGTGGGAGAGAATAATCGCCGCAGCCGACGCAATCAGACTCTCGATCGAAGGCCGGCTGCTGACCCGTAGATAAGCCACCACCCGTAACTAACCCGGGTACCTCTTATCGCCAGGTCTGCGATACGGGTGAGGAGACAGGTGGGAAAGAGACAGAGAGAAGGAGGAGAGAACGATTTTTTGCACGGAAGCTTTGATGGTGAGAGGACTTTGTTATAATTGTGGTTCGTGAACAGTTGTGTGTGTGTGTATGTGTGTGTGTGTGTGTGTGTGTGTGTGTGTGTGTGTGTGTGTGTGTGTGTGAGAGTGTGTGTGTGTGTGTGTCAGTGTGTTTTGTGTGTGTGTGTGTGTGTGTGTGTGTGTGTGTGTGTGTGTGTGTGTTTTGTTTGTGTGTGTGTGTGTGTGTGTCAGACTGACTAATTAGTTTAAACGTCCTCTTAGGACAAATTGGCCTATCTTGGAACAGGAAGAGGTAATGTGTGTGTGTGTGTGTGTGTGTGTGTGTGTGTGTGTGTGTGTGTGTGTGTGTGAGAGTGTGCCTGTGTGTGTGCGCGTGCGTGTATGTGTGTGTGTGTCCGAGTGTGTGTATGTGTGTGCGTGCCGATGCGTGCGTGTGTGTGTGTGTGTGTGTCGATGCGTGCGTGTGTGTGTGTGTGTGTGTGTGTGTGTGTGTGTAGTTACACAGGTACCTGATAAGTGTATGCCCTTTTTGGGTCTGAGGTGATACAGACAGTCTGAATAATTGTGTTGGCTATCGACACGGATGGCCAAATCTACTTCAAGAAAGTCACTTGGTTGGCAGACATTTTATTGGCCTAGTATATGCCACAGCCGTTGATCTGCAGTTTTTACATGGCTTTGAAACTCGATAGAACATGTACAACTAAAAGTGTTGCATTTGTCCAGAATTTTCACTGGCCAGCCGGGCGAGTTGCCAGGCGGGTTTTTGCTCGCCCCTGGCGATCGGGCGACGATTTGGCCATCCCTGTATCCAGCATTTCAGCATTTTGGTTGTGTACTCCACGGACAGTATATCGTTCCAGTGATCGTGCTAGATGTGATATAGATGTGTTTATTACGACCACGCAAGGGAACGACCAAAAGTGTACGTTATTCAAAGGTGGTCGCCATGGGAAGGTTAATTGTATAGCATGTAAGTCGTCGGCGATCCTTCAGAGCAGTCTCGTTGGGCAGGTGGTCGCTTTCAAAGGGTGATCACAAAGGTAGCTTTGCCTATTTTAAGTTTAACCTTAGGCAGGAAGAATGTTTTTCTTATAGACCGGTCATGACATATATATCAGTAAAACATAGCAGTGGCCTATATATATATACGACTTGTGTCTGTCTGTCTGTGTGTGTGTGTGTGTGTGTGTGTGTGTGTGTGTGTGTGTGTTCGCTATGCCAAGCCAAAGTTCTTGATGGATCTGCTTCAAATTTGGTGGGCATATTCAGGTAGACCCCGGACACAACCTGGTCGATGAGAATTTTCAACACGTGCTCTCAGCGCGCAGCGCTGAACCGAATTTAGTTTTTCTGTTCATCTTCCCAGATCCATTCCCAGTAACTCTTCCTTATCTTCTCCAGTGTTTTGCGTTTATCTCCCTTCCTTTGTGTGGCGTCAATCAATATTCCCGTTACTACGTTACTATTTTTAGAATGTCACTGCACTGTGCAGAACGCTTTCCTTGCACCCCTAAGTTGTCCTCACTGTAAAAGTGCAAAGGTCGAATCAATTTATAGCCACGCGAAAAATACACTGTCATCTATCTCTATATATTTATAGATATGATGTATATGGCTTCTGTGTGTGTGTGTGTGTGTGTGTGTGTGTGTGTGTGTGTGTGTGTGTGTGTGTGTGTGTGTGTGTGTGTGTGTATGTGTGTGTGGGCAACACCTGTGGATTGTAGAGTTCTGTTTGTGATGTGGTCTGGCGGCTTTGGTGTGTCTGTATGTTCGGGCCTTCCTTTGAGAAGCCATAACAGTTATTATAGGGCTTAGAAATATGCTCTAAAATTCTCAATCCCGTTTGAGTGGACTTCGCCTTCAAAGGTGATTGTGGTGTTTCGGCACTCGGTTACATTTGGCGTCGTCGACAGGGATGGGACTCGACATGAATAGTTCAGGCCACTGAATCATTTTCGTGCTGTTCCCATTCCACCAACCTGGGAGGGACCTAAGCTTGGCGGGTCCATGGTTCGGAACTTTGGGGACAAAGTTCATTCAAAGGGGGTCGAGTGTGACAGGGAGACTACCGTCGCCCTTCACAGCAGACTCTGCAGAGTTGTTCGCCTTAGAAGTTGTGGGCTTTCCTTGCATGTACCCGTAAGTTGTCCTCACTGTAAAAGTGCAAAGGTCGAATCTATTTATCGAAAAATCCACTGTCATCTATCTCTATATATTTATATACTAGATGAATACCCGCTTCGCCGGGTACGGCTTCGCCGGGAAGAAGTCGAGCCGAATAGCCGGCTGCGCCGGGGACCCGGCTTTGCCGGGTGTACGCCGGCTTCGCCGGCGCACCGCACGAAGGAAGGGAGATAAACGCGCAAAACACTGGAGAAGAGTAATACCCGGCTTCGCCGGGACAGTGACCTTCTAAAAATAGTATAACGGGAATATGGATTGAGCGTTGTCGACAGTGACCTTCTAAAAATAGAAACGGGAATATGGATTGACGCCACACGAAGGAAGGGAGATAAACGCTGAAAACACTGGAGAAGGTAAGGAAGAGTTACTGGGAATGGATCCAGAGAAAAACCAAAATCGGTTCAGCGCTGCGCGCTGAGAGCACGTGTTGAAATATCTCATCGACCAGATTGTGACCGGGGTGTACCTGAATATGGCCACCAAATGTGAAAGAGATCCATCTAGAACTTTGGCCGTGCATCGCGGACACAAACACACACACACACACAGACACACACAGACACACACAGACACACACACAGACACACACACACACACACACACACACGTCATATATATATATAGATACTAGATGAATACCCGCTTCGCCGGGTACGGCTTCGCCGGGAAGAAGTCGAGCCAAATATCCGGCTGTGCCGGGGACCCGGCTTTGCCGGGTGAACGCCGGCTTCGCCGGCCCACCGCACGAAGGAAGGGAGATAAACGCACAAAACACTGGAGAAGAGTAATACCCGGCTTCGCCGGGACAGAAGGGAGATAAACGCACAAAACACCGGAGAAGAGTAATACCCGGCTTCGCCGGGACAGTGACCTTTTAAAAATAGTATAACGGGAATATGGATTGAGCGTTGTCGACAGTGACCTTCTAAAAATAGAAACAGGAATATGGATTGACGCCACACGAAGGAAGGGAGATAAACGCTGAAAACACTTGAGAAGGTAAGGAAGAGTTACTGGGAATGGATCCAGAGAAAAACCAAAATCGGTTCAGCGCTGCGCGCTGAGGGCACGTGTTGAAATATCTCATCGACCAGGTTGTATCCGGGGTGTACCTGAATATGGCCACCAAATGTGAAAGAGATCCATCGAGAACTTTGGCCATGCATCGCGGACACACACACACACACACACACACAGACACAAGTCGTATATATATATACTAGATGATTACCCGCTTCGCCGGGAAGAAGTAGAGCCGAATACCCGGCCGTCGCCGGGGACCCGGCTTTGCCGGGTGTACGCCGGCATCGCCGGCGCACGAAGGAAGGGAGATCTAAAAATAGTAACGTGCAGTGACCTTCTAAATATAAACGTACAAACGGGAATATCGATTGACGCCGGCGCACGAAGGAAGGGAGATCTAAAAATAGTAACGTGCAGTGAAAAACGAAAATCGGTTCAGCGCTGCGCGCTGAGAGCACGTGTTGAAATATCTCATCGATCAGGTTGTGTCCGGGGTCTCTGTCAATAAGCCCACCAAATTTGAAGCAGATCCATCGAGAACTTTGGCCGTGCATGGCGATCAATCACACACACACACACACACACACACACAGACACAAGTCGTATATATATATAGATATAGATAGATATATACAGCTTCTGTGTGTGTGTGTGTGTGTGTGTGTGTGTGTGTGTGTGTGTGTGTGTGTGTGTGTGTGTGTGTGTATGTGTGTATATGTGTGTGTGCGTGTGTAGGCAACACCTGTGGATTGTAGAGTTCTGTTTGTGATGGGGTCTGGCGGCTTTTGTCTGTCTGTATGTTCTGGCCTTTGAGAAGCCATAACAGTTAATATAGGGCTTAGAAATAAGCTCTAAAATTCTCAATCCCGTTTGAGAGGACTTCGCCTTCAAAGGTGATTGTGGTGAACCGCCACGCTGTCTGTCTCTGTCTCGCGATTCACCCCGGCGAAGCCGGGTATTCCTCCAGTTATTTGTATTCGAAAACCTGTCAGATTTACAGGTAGGGGGGGGGGGGGAGGGGGGGATATAGGTAGCTCAGTTGGTAGAGCACTGGACTTGTGATCCTAGGGTGACGGGTTCGAATCCAAGCGGGGACAGACACGGGCCAACTTTATGTGCAGACTCAGAGACGGTATCCATGTCCCACCTCAGTGTCACCACGGTGGCATGTCGAATTCCTCGGTCATCATGCCTTAAGTGCAGGTGACTAATTACACATAAACACGCACACACCTAGGTAGCTCGACTCTTGTTACTGCAAGCTGTTTCACTGAGAGGAAACTACCCGAATTTCCCAACAATGGGATAATAAAGAAATGGAAGTGGAAAAAAAATCTGAATGTAGGTTCATTGGCGTCCCAACAGCAATAGTATTGTCAACGTACACAACGTGTCTCCTCATAAGCCTAGCCTGTCACAAGTACAAGTCTGTTTCATAAGACTTGTGTGAAGTAACAAATCCTTCCGCTGGCATTTTCTCTACTCCCGGGGATACTGTTTAGAAAATCAATCCAAAGTGAATGAGATGTGGAGTGTCGCTCCGTGTTGTCCACACACATGTCCGGAGAGTGATTTCTGTAGAAATTATAAAGCTCGCGTCTACGATTCTCTGTACGGAGAAAAACTTAAAGGCGACCAAATTACTGTTCGATATTAACTGGATGGACTTGGTAAAACGGGAATTTATCCGTCGATACGTTTGTTACCGTGTGAGCGTTGAACAAGGTAGCTTTCTTTACCCGCGTGTGTTTTGTACAATGCACAATTATCAGTAGAACGTGAGGTGAATAAGATTCTGTGGCCATGGCGTTCCTTCACGAACAGTCTGAAAATTGAGACTTTAGGGGCGAGGGCGCGGTGGGATGGGGGAGCTGAAGGGGGGGGGGGGGAGGAGGGAGTTTGCGTTAGAGCTTGGGCGATGAGAGAGAGAGAGAGAGAGAGAGAGAGAGAGAGAGAGATAGAGTGAAGACGTGTTCAAATTGATATACAGACAGACAGATATAGTACAGAGAGAGGGAGAGAGAGAGAGAGAGAGAGAGAGAGAGAGAGAGACAGAGAGAGAGAGAGAAAGAGAGAGAGAGACAGAGAGAGACAGATAGAGTACAGAGAGAGAGAGAGAGAGAGAGAGACAGAGAGAGAGAGAGAGAGAGAGAGAGAGACAGAGAGAGAGAGACAGAGAGAGAGACAGAGAGAGAGAGAGAAAGAGACAGAGAGAGAGAGAGAGAGAGAGACAGAGACAGAGAGAGAGACAGAGAGAGAGACAGAGAGGGGAGGGGGCAGAAAGACACAGACAGACAGACAGACAGACAGACCAAGACAAAGACAGTGTATATATCAAAAAGTATGGGAGAGAGAAACAGACTGACAAAAGATTTATTAGCTCCAATACACCGAAGAATAATCTCACATCTGTAGTGTAACCTGCCCGGATTAAACCTATAGCAACTGCGTCTCAAATACAGACACACACTGCTTGCAGACCTTTGCCACTCTACCCCCAATCAGCGCAGAATAATTATTGATTGAATTCGCTGTAGATTCACTACAGTCTACGATAGTGTGCCCCCTGCAACTCTCACACCTCGGCAAAAGATCCCAACAACAGGTGAAAGAGAGCGTTTGTTGTACGTTGCAACCGGAGGAGGTTTTGACTCCGTTAGCCGGCTAGCCACCCCGTCTCGACCAAATATTCTGTGGGTATACATTTACACATGTATGTATTCTTTGTTCAGACTCTTTCGGGGTCCACTTGGAATCTTGTCCTCACAGAAGGTTTTCTGCTATCATGAATGTAGGTGTGACATTTGTGATTATTTGAACTTGGATTCCTAGAATCTTCATTGCTGCAGTTTATACGGAAAGTGAGGTTTTCTACTGTTTCGTGAGTACTTGTATTTCAATGCCTGGTGTTTATAATGCTGCAATTTTTTGGGAAAGTGAGTTTTTTCTCCTGTTTCGGGAGAATATATATTAAAAAAAATTGGATTCCTAAAGGGTACAGTATATTTGTATTTCTGCGGAGTACTCGCAATAGTTGTTTATGCGGAAAGTGAGGTTTACCACTACATGCATGTATAATGTATTTTGAATATAATTTGAATCTCTGAAGTGTACACTGGTGCAGTGTATGCGGGAGATGAGGAGCTCCGCTATGCTAAAGATGTTAGTTGTTTATGCGGAAAGTCAGGTTTACTGCTATTTCTGGAGTACATATAATGCTTTTTGAATATAATTCATTAATTTGAATCCTCGAAGTGTATATATGGTGCAGTGTATGCGAGAAGTGAGTTCTTGCGCTATGCTAGATGCTATAGTGTTACTTCTATATATATATATATACGACTTGTGTGTGTGTGTGTGTGTGTGTGTGTGTGTGTGTGTGTGTGTGTGTGTGTGTGTGTGTGTGTGTGTGTGTGTGTGTGTGTGTGTGTGTGTGTGTGTCCGCGATGCACGCCCAAGGTTATCGATGGATCTGTTTCAAATTTGGTTGGCATATTCAGGTAGACCCCGGACACAACCTGCTCGATGAGATATTTCAACACGTGCTCTCAGCGCGCAGCGCTGAACCGATTTTGGTTTTTCTCTGGATCCATTCCCAGTAACTCTTCCTTATCTTCTCCAGTGTTTTCAGCGTTTATCTCCCTTCCTTCGTGTGGCGTCAATCCATATTCCCGTTACTACGTTACTATTTTTAGAATGTCACTGCACTGTCCAGAACGCTTTCATTGCACCCGTAAGTTGTCCTTACTGTAAAAGTGAAAAGGTCGAATCAATTTATAGCCACGCGAAAAATACACTGTCATCTATCTCTATATATTTATAGATATAGATATACATATATATATATGAATACGGTTTCTCTCTGTGTGTGTATGTGTTTGTGTGTGTGTGTGGGCAACACCTGTGGATTGCAGAGTTCTGTTTGTGATGTGGTCTGGCGGCTTTGGTGTGTCTGTATGTTCAGGCCTTCCTTCGAGAAGCCATAACAGTTATTTTCAATCCCGTTTGAGGTGGACTTCGCCTTCAAATGTGATTGTGGTGTTTCGGCACTCGGTTACATTTGGCGTCGTCGAAAGCGATGGGACTCGACATGAAATGTTCAGGCCACTGAATCATTTTCGTGCTGTTCCCATTCCACCTAAGAGGGACCTAAGCTTGGCGGGTCCATGGTTCGGAACTTTGGGGACAAAGTTCATTCAAAGGGGGTCGAGTGTGACAGGGAGACTACCGTCGCCCTTCACAGCAGACTCTGCAGAGTTGTTCGCCTTAGAAGTTGTGGGCTTTCCTTGCATGTACCCGTAAGTTGTCCTCACTGTAAAAGTGCAAAGGTCGAATCTATTTATCGAAAAATCCACTGTCATCTATCTCTATATATTTATATATAAAGATAGATATATACGGCTTTTGTGTCTGTGTGTGTGTCTGTGTGTTTGTGTGTGTGTGGAGGCAACACCTGTGGATTGTAGAGTTCTGTTTGTGATGGGGTCTGGCGGCTTTTGTCTGTCTGTAGGAGTTTGGCACTACTTTCTCCTCACTGGCTCAATTCAATGCTTCACTCTTTAGTGAAATCAGTGTCGACCCAAATGATGTGGCCCAAAACCCCATATCTCGTGATCCCTCATGGACAATGAAAGAAATGAATTTTGACACAGAATATTGCACAGCTACAAAGGATGATCAGTTATTACTCAGGATACAAGCCCTTGAGCACATTGATACTGTATACAAAGGCCATGTTCATGTTTACACAGACGGGTCAGTGTTGGATGACAAGAAGGCTGGCGCAGCTTTTGTAATCCCCAGCGATGACATGACTGGGAAATTTAAACTGTGCAACAGAAACTCGATCTTCTCAGCTGAGCTCCTTGCCATCTGCATGTCGCTTGTTCATCTCAATCTCAAGAACACTCCTCCTCAAAAGATAGCTATATTCTCTGACTCCAAAGCAGCCATTGAAGCATTAAGATCTAACAAAAGATCAAAAAGACATGATCTTGTCATTGCCATAAAGGAGCTGGCAAATAAAATTATAAAAAAAGGAAGCGAGATTAACCTGGTCTGGTGTCCAGCACACGTGAACGTGCCTGGCAACGAGAAAGCGGACAAAGCCGCTAAAGAAGCTGCCCAAGGCATAGGCGCCTCCGAGGTAGACCTGCCATTGTCTGCTTCTGAGATCAGTAGCCTTACAGACTCTCTTCTCTGGAGAGAATGGAGGAACAAATATATGCACAAGGCTATAAGCTCTGGCTGGCTCATTCGGGAAGCCCCATCAAAACAGATGAACACCTATAATGCATGCCCACGTGTAATAAAAAGGATTAACCGCCTAAGGGCAGAAGCTGGGAATTACCAATTTCTAGAGCTTAAATGCACCTGTCAATCCGACCTCACCATTGCTCATTTGACTTTGGAGTGTGATTTGAACTCATGCCACTTTCAACCCCTGACTCAGTTTATAAACTCAAATAGAAATATTCTGCCAAATACCTCAAAGGAAAAATTAAGCTATCTTTTAAGTTTTAATAAAGACCTTGGGTGGCAAGGTCCCAAACTTATCGCTGGACTTATGCACACGCACCCACTTGGTCCCTGGATATGAAGAGACACTGCTGCGGCTGACGCCATTGCTTCTCATACAGCTACTATATATTTTTATCAGAACTTTTAAAAATACCATTTTATATCCAAGTATCTCTTAACACCATTTTTAATTAGATGAGCGAGAGTGTGCGGGGGGCGGGAGGGTGGTGAACCCCTGTACATAAAGGGAAAGTTTGTGTGCGTGCCTGTGTGTGTTCTTAATCTAAGACAAATGTCGCCAATGTTTTTACAGAGTGACGTTAAATAAACGATTTTATCATTTTTTATCTGTCTGTATGTTCTGGCATTTGAGAAGCCATAACAGATAATATAGGGCCTAGAAATAAGCTCTAAGATTCTCAATCCCGTGTGAGAGGACTTCGCCTTCAAAGGTGATTGTGGTGAACCGCCACGCTGTTTGTCTCTGTCTCGCGATTCACCCCGGCGAAGCCGGGTATTCCTCTGGTATATATATACGACCGGAGTACCACATGGTTCAAGTTCATACGGAAAGTGATGTTTTTGCCATGTTACATGTTTGTGTTACTTGTGTCAGTACATGAATGTGGATGCCTAGAATGTTCAATGTTACAATTTATATAGAAAGGGTTTTAAGGGAAAAAGACATCTGAAACCGAGTGACGGCTTAAACAATGGCAAATGAGTAATGCAACTCAATAGCAAAGGAATGAACGTGTCCAGGACGGTAAGGGTATTGCAATACTGGCCTTGGCCGAATAATATACCGGCACGGTTGGCCTTGTGGTAAGGCGTCCGCCCCGTGATCGGGAGGTCGTGGGTTGGAACCCCGGCCGGGTCATACCTAAGACTTTAAAATTAGCAATCTAGTGGCTGCTCCGCCTGGCGTCTGGCATTATGGGGTTAGTGCTAGGACTGGTTGGTCCGGTGTCAGAATAATGTGACTGGGTGAGACATGAAGCCTGTGCTGCGACTTCTGTCTTGTGTGTGGCTCACGTTATATGTCAAAGCAGCACCGCCCTGATATGGCCCTTCGTGTTCGGCTGGGCGTTAAGCAAACAAACAAACAAACAACCTTGGCCGAATAAGCCTCTAAAGCTTTCTGAATGAGCGCTTCTGGGGTGACAACGCGAGACAACTCCCGTGATCTTGCCGCGAGGTGGCGCCAGTTACCAGCCGAAAGAAAGAAGGGGCATAACCTCACCAGAACCGACCATTGTCTGTTTACCGTATAAAATGCACGACTTACACACGAACCGATATGCTATTTGGGACCAATGCAAGTTTTTTCTTTCTTTCTTGTGTGATCTTGCCGCGAGGTGGCGCCAGTGACCAGCCGAAAGAAAGAGGGGGCATAACCTCACCAGAACCGCCCATTGCAAGAACACAACCAAAACAAGTCCTTCAGACACTAGAAACTAAACAAGAACAAAGCAGCAAAGAAAAGAAGAAGAAACAGAACACCTAATGTCAACAACAGTAAGGGAAAAGCACAGAGACTTATACTACCTTTGTTTTTAAAACGACACGTGTGTAAAGTGAAATACTGAAATAACCTTGCCGTTCAGTTATTCGATATTGTTTACCTAAAGCGATCCTATTAAAACAGCAGTGCAACTTTGCATACAGCAGTGCACGTTCGATTGATGACAGTGCCTCTGAATAGAGATTCATTGCGTGACAGTAAAGTCAAATACGTTATGAGCTCCGCGCTGTGCATTTGAATAGACAAGGCGAACCTGTTCTCTTTAGATTTTTTACTGACGCTCATTTCTTTCACGGCTTCTCCTGACAGAAGAACAAACATCGATTCACACTTTACGTGATCCGTGAATGTCTTGCAAGGCGAAGGTTGGAACGTGACACCTCTCGATACCTGTTGCATGTCTTAGACTTGATGCTCTCTTCCTATGCGCTTTTGTCCTAGTCTCTCCTTGTGGTTGTTTGTACTTTCTCCCCCCTCCCCCTCCCTTTTTTTTCCTCTTCTGTCGATTCTTCTGTTGCTATTTAGCTCCCCATCCCCATTCTTTCAATTTGTTCTTCTGGTTTATTGACTCACATGCGAAGCAAAAGTGAGTCTATGTACTCACCCGAGTCGTCCGTCCGTGCGTCCGGACGTCCGTCCGTCCGTCCGGAAAACTTTAACGTTGGATATTTCTTGGACACTATTCAGTCTATCAGTACCAAATTTGGCAAGATGGTGTATGATGACAAGGCCCCAAAAAACATACATAGCATCTTGACCTTGCTTCAAGGTCAAGGTCGCAGGGGCCATAAATGTTGTCTAAAAAACATCTATTTTTCACATTTTTCCCATTTTCTCTGAAGTTTTTGAGATTGAATACCTCACCTATATATGATATATAGGGCAAAGTAAGCCCCATCTTTTGATACCAGTTTGGTTTACCTTGCTTCAAGGTCAAGGTCACAGGAGCTCTTCAAAGTTGGATTGTATACATATTTTGAAGTGACCTTGACCCTGAACTATGGAAGATAACTGTTTCAAACTTAAAAATTTTGTGGGGCACATGTTATGCTTTCATCATGAGACACATTTGGTCACATATGATCAAGGTCAAGGTCACTTTGACCCTTATGAAATGTGACCAAAATAAGGTAGTGAACCACTAAAAGTGACCATATCTCATGGTAGAAAGAGCCAATAAGCACCATTGTACTTCCTATGTCTTGAATTAACAGCTTTGTGTTGGATGACCTTGGATGACCTTGACCTTGGGTCAAGGTCACATGTATTTTGGTAGGAAAAATGTGTAAAGCAGTTCTTAGTGTATGATGTCATTGCTAGGTTTAGTTATTTGACCTTGACCCTGAAGGTCAAGGTCATGTAAAGGTCAAGGTCAAGCATGTGAGTCGTATGGGCTTTGCCCCTCTTGTTGTTGTTATGTCCATTATGAAAATGTGTGTAATTTAGTATTGTTCTGGTCACGTGATATAAGCATTTGCTTGAGTGCGTGTCCTGGCTGTGTGTTTTGAACTGTTCATGCGAAGAATTTCTGAATACAATTTTGTTTAAACCAATACCTGTTCAGGGTTTGAAAGAGTGAGCTATATACCAACGTGTAACACATAGAGAAACTATTATCACCACGCCTGTCTGTAAAGATTCAATGAGACGAATGCCAACTCTTCAGTCCCTAGCCTGTTCTGTTTTAATGAAGGAAGTCTTCTGTCCGAATCAAAGGATTGTGTTAACAGCATTTAACGAGTTGAAATCTGAATATATATGAGAACGAAGTCATTTATTAGTACGAGACCTTCGGAATGATGCTCGAAGTTTGAGAGTCTTTTTTATGCTGTATACTCTTTGACTGCTCTGACTTATTTGACACTTGTTGCCACGTACAGAACATAATCACAGCAGTTTTTGATCTGGGATCTTTCGGAGTGGTCGTTAATGGTCAGGTGGTCGCTTTCGACAGGCGGTCTCAAGGGCAGAATCAACTTTATTATAATACAGTATATCAGACACATGTGTGGTGAGATTGACATTGATGTTTTGCTGTGCCCTTTTTAATTTTTTATATATATATATATATATATATATATTTACACCCCCGGTATAGGGGTGTGTATAGGTTTCGGTCGATGTGTTTGTTTGTTTGTTTGTGTGTTTGTGTGTTTGTGTTCGCATATAGATCTCAAGAATGAACGGACCGATCGTCACCAAACTTGGTGAACAGGTTCTATACATTCCTGAGACGGTCCTTACAAAAATTGGGACCAGTCAAACACACGGTTAGGGAGTTATTGGTGGATTAAGATTCTACAAGGACTTACAGAGAAACATATTAATGGTCAAAGGGAAATAACCTTCTCAGTTGGTGGCAGTGAGAATGGGTGCAGTGAGAATGGTTATTTCCCCTTGACCAACGGGGGTGTTTTTCCTACCTCGAAGGAATTTCTTGTTTTTTTAGACTTTCCCACTATTTGCGCATGTAAAACTGAACTTTTGTTTTGCGTCTTCCCTATCAGCCAGATTCTTATCCGAAGCGAGAGTAGACCCACCGCCAAGGACAGCTACAGTCCTCCTCATGTTTAACCTGACTCTGAATGAGTAGCGTAGCAACACCCTAACAAATCTCACAAAGCCATGGCCATGCATGACGTTGGAATGGAACATGCCCTTGCAGATTGTGTTATAAAAATTATTGATATATCATAATAACGCCAGATATTTGTGAGCGCAAGACTAACAAATATCGTTTGTGGGTTTTTTCCTCACCAGCCAGATTCCTGCCCGAAACGAGCTGACCGGTTGCATTCTGATCCTGTATAAGTAGGAGCAACTGCAGTCAAATATCACCACCCAGAGAGGGTGTTGTGTGGAATTATTGCCATACTATAATATAGCCAGAAATCTTTGCAAGTCAAATTGAAAATGTCTTTGATGTTTTGTCGTCATCCAGTTTGCTGCCCGAAGCGAGAGTAGGCCTGTCGCACAGCTACAACCGGAATCTACCCATGTCGATCGTACCCCCAGAGCAGAAACAACGCCATCTCGCATAGTCCACTGATGGCCATGACGACGGACTGGAACATCCCGAAGGAGGGCGTGGTGTGGGCCGCTAAGTACTCCTCCGCCGGGCTCCGACGGTTCTCCATGATTGGGGTCGGGTTCAGCGTCAACTCCACGGCACCCTTCAAGACCCCTCCTACACCGCCGCCACTCAGGAAGGGGAACTCGGAGTCTGGCCACCCCACGCCTACTTCTCACGCTGCTGTATTCTCCCCTGGCTATGATAGTCTTCCCTCCAGGCTCATGCGAGTTCACTCCGCGCCTGGTCATGGTGGTCAGTACTCCAGGAGGTGCAGCAGCTGCCAGATCCATGGAGGGGGGTGGGTAGGAGGAGGCGGAGGAGGCGGAGGAGGAGGAGGAGGAGAAGAGTCAGCGGGATCGACATGCAGCCGTTGCGGCAGTACCATGGGCGGGAGCGTGTCACAGTCCAGAGCGCTGAGTGCTTGCAGCTCCATGTTCAAGACCCCGACCACACACTGCCCCCACCCCCAGCCCACAGCGTACAGCGACGCCTGTTCCAGCAGTTCGGGGTTCACCCAAAGTCGAGCACACAGCGCTACGGCCACAACCGCCATCAACAGCCGGTGTGAGATCCATGGGTCGCGCAGAGCCAGCAAGTCCGCCAGCAAAGAGACCCGACCTTGCTACGTCAGCACCAGTCCGTGCAATTCCCCCTTGCCCACGGAGGCCAATGTGATCACCAGCATGTCTACTGGAGAAAAACGCTGCTGGGGAGAAATGATTGATCTTGAACCCGTACCCTTGCCTCGTGGCTCTCAGGCCGCAACAACCTCACAACTACCGTCTGATGCGATCATAGCAAAGCCGCTTCCTGCGCCAGAAGCTGCATCGGAGCCGATCTCAGCGACGTCCAAACAGACGTCGGAGACCTCAAAGCAGCAGACCCCTGCAACAACAGCAATCAGGCCTATGACGGCGGTAACAAGGGCAGATTCCGCAGCTTCCAAGCCGCCCCGGGCACCGCGCAGACCTTCCTCGGCCCACAGCACATCCCTATTCACCACCACCACATCCACCACATCCGCCGCATCCACCATCACCATACTCAACAACGCCTCCTTCTTCGCACCCTTCGCAAGGAGCGCGGCGGCTAGACCGCCTGGCGAAGGGGACGCGTCGCATTTTATGGACAGCGATGACTGCATCATCGATGGCGTCAGTATGAGTCAGTTTAACGTTCCCAATCCGAACTTCTCTGTCGTCAAAAGCGCTGCACGCAGAAGCAGTCGTCCGGCAGGTGCCGCGCATCAGAAAACAGGCGCGAGGGGCGCGAAAAACGCACGCAGACGTGCCCCCCACACTGTCGGCAAAGACAGGAGGACTCCCAACTCACCCTCAACAACCTTCGCTAACGAGCTTTGGTGAGTGACACCAACAATTTAGTAAGTTAGTTGGTTGGTTGGTTGGTTGGTTGGTTGGTTGGTTGGTTAGTTAGTTAGTTAGTTAGTTAGTTAGTCAGTCAGTCAGTCTTTCAGGCAGGTAGGCAGACAGGCAGTCTGTCTGTCTGTTTAGTCAGTCAGTCAGTCAGTAGAGTCAGTCGGTCAGTCAGTCTGTCTGTCTGTGTGTCTGTGTCTCTCTGTGTCTAACTCGTTGTTTGTTTGTCTGTTGCTTAATTGCTTAGTTGGATGGTTGGTTTACAGTGGGGCGGGTCCAGATCAAAACTGAAATCTTTAGAGAAAAAAAGGGAAGTAAGGAAACGGTATCTTCCGGACAGTGGGCAAATACCACATCACCATTTTACACCGCCAGTAACTGCACAATCTCTCCATCCCCCCACGCCACAGGTACCAAAAGGGGGGCAAGATCTTGGCCCAGCAGCGGTCAGCAACGGTCGATAGCCAGAGGCGCTCCCCCAAGCTCAGTGAGGAAGACGACACTGACCACGAGTACCAGCTGCGTCGCCTCAGCCGTCCCACTGCATCCTCTAGGAGTCGCCAGGTGAACCTCCCAATTCCCCACTCTCTCCCTCTCCTTCTCCGTGTTCCCGTTTGTGCTATTGTTTGTAATTGTTTCGTTATTGCAGAAGATGGAAAAGATTCAAAGTTCAAAGTAAATCATAATTATGCAAATCCTGATTTCCTGCATATAAGCTAGAGAATTGTTTCATTTGACAAAAGAAGGAGATTACTTAATTAACACACGTTCCTGACATTACATGTATTGTACCTACAAAATCTGAATGCCTCATGTAACATTCCGTTCTCTGTAATTGCCCCCCCCCCCCCCCCCGCCCTTCCGGAACACACACCATCAAGACAGTTTCTTCTGGGAGTGCCGGTGTAACACGATAAGATTACTCCCACGAGATTTTAAATCCGGAGTAAAAATTTCGTACGAAAAAATTACTCTCTTTACGGAAAAAACACTCCCCCATTACACGAGAAAATTACTCCCCAAGACAGGCGAGTTCCGAGTAAACATTTCGTACACAAATGTTACTCCCCTGACGAATAAATAACAAATAAATTACTTCACCCCAACACAAGCAATTTAACTTCCCATGTCAGGTGTACGAAATTTTTACTCCCTTGTCCCCTGTTAGTCTTGGTAGTGGAAGGGGTGGAAGGAGGGTAGCGCGACATTCGTGTGCGCGAGATCACTTATTGGCATTATCCCTTCGCCCGCATCCCATTTTTGTGTTCGAGATTTTTACTGGAAGTGAAAAAAATGGGGAGTAAAATGTTCGTGGAGGGAGTAATTTTTTCGTGCCTCGGGGAGTTCTTTTCTCCTTCGAAAAGTGTACTCGGAGTAAGAATTTCGTACGAAATATTTACTCCGGAGTACATTTTTCGTGGAGTAAAAATTTCGTGTTACACCGGCCAACTGGGTGGGAACAAAGCCGCGGGGTCTGATTGGTCCAAATCAACACAAATCTAAATGTCAATCAATCCGACACCGCGGCTGCATAATTATTCCACCCATTCAGATGGCGCTCTGCAGTTTCGCTTCGTGCGCCTCACCCCTGGTATTGAGCTAAAACCTTGAATTTGATTTGACTGACCAGGTGACCCACCCCCCACCAGTCCCCTCCGTCAGCAGCCCTTCCCACGACCACCTCCACAACAACCGCCCCAACAACAACCGCCCCAACAACAACCGCCCCAACAACAACCACTCCCACCCCAACAACAAACGCCAACAATGCAGCGGGCCATCCCGGGTCGCCTTCTCCGCCACCGTCCACCCGCAGCAACACAGTTTTGCTGACCGCTTCCGACGCTTCCAGGGACAGCAGCCAGTGACGGCCGTAGAACTGCAGTACATCGTTGGCCGGCTGAGCGCCTGCGACCCCGCCAATGTGCCGGACTCTGGCCGAAGCCGTGCCAGGGGCAAGGGACTGTCCGGCAAGGATGATGTGATGGCCGAGGTCTAGGCCCGATCAGTGTCCTCCTCTCGGTTAAAGTCCCGGGGTGGAGGAGGAGGAGGGTGGGGGAGGGGGAGGTTAAGGTGTGCAGGAAGCTTCGTTGGAAAAGGCTGAAGTAACTTTCATACCCTTTTTTTTTCGGAGTGCTTTATTTATTGATGAACTTATTGTTGTACGTGGTAACAGTTTAACACTTGTGGAGGAGAATATTTAAAAAATATATTTATTGATTTGTTTAGTTGTGAGGAAGCTCCAAAACTCTTTATTTAATTTTTTTTAAAGACGTTTTATTGATTTATATGCAAATGAAGTAACTCCAAAACGCTTTGAGGGAGTATTTATTGATTTATTGACTTGTTAATTTATTTTTATGTGCACGTTCATTTATACGTGAATTCATTTATTCTTTTTATGAAATAACGCATACACTACTTCGAATGAATTTTTTTTTTTTACATATAATTTATTTATTTACAAGAACACTGTGATAATATCAAAGGGTTGTAGTAAATCCAAACTGCGTCACTCAGCGAAAAAAAAATCATGGCACACTGACTTGAAATGTATTATTTCTTTGAAACTCGCAGATGTCAACCTTCAAGAAGAGATTTGTCAATCTGAATATGTATTCAGTTTGCCAAGTATAAAATGGGAAGGGGGGGGGGGATAGGTTCAGACTCAAACTTATATGTAATCAGAAAGTCACATCAAACTTAAAACCACACACAGGAAGTAGAAGGCTTCTTTGGCGTCAGTCTGTTCATGACGAATATCAGAAGCCTGACTGAGACACCAATAAATCAGATACTGCGGATGCTTTAGACTGAGGAACATCAAACCAGTTCGCTGTTGGAAATCACAACTACTACACCGGCTACTTTGGAGCCCATACAACCAAACAGCACCATAACGGCTTTTGAATATTTCTTTTCTTTTCTTTCTTTATTTGGTGTTTAACGTCGTTTTCAACCGTTCAAGGTTATATCGCGACGAGGAAAGGAGGGAAATGGGATAGAGCCACTTGTTAATTGTTTCTTGTTCACAAAAGCACTAATAAAAAAATTGCTCCAGGGGCTTGCAACGTAGTACAATATATGACCTTACTGGGAGAATGCAAGTTTCCAGTACAAAGGACTTAACATTTCTTACATACTGCTTGACTAAAATCTTTACAAACATTGACTATATTCCCGTCGCGATATAACCTTGAATGGTTGAAAACGACGTTAAACACCAAATAAAGAAAGAAAGATTGACTATATTCTATACAAAAAACACAACAAGGGTAAAAGGAGAAACAGAATCCGTTAGTCGCCTCTTACGACATGCTGGGGAGCATCGGGTAAATTCTTCCCCCTAACCCGCGGGGGGCGCTTTTGAATATGCCCACACGTGGATGAAATACATTAATACATTAATAGACTTCTGATATGACATATAACGGTGTTGGGATTATTTTCAAAGCTGCATGAGTCAGGCGACTGCTGTTTCAGTCACATGCATAGAATCACAGGGTTGTCCTAAATTCGAAACAAAGCGGCTTCTATAGAATTGAGTCTGCATGCTATATTGCAATAGAAAATGTATGTCTTCAGTTAGTGGTGATCGCAATGTCTACTTGTTTGTTTATTTGTTGCTTAACGTCCAGCCGACTACGCAGAGCCATATCAGGACGAGGAAGGGGGGGATGAAGGGGGCCACTTGTCAAGCGATTCCTGTTTACAAATGCACTAACCCATTACTTGTGTCCCAGCAGGCTTTAGTAAAACTAAATTAATACCTACTGGAAGATTACCAGTTTCCAGTATGTTAAAATAGGCTTAACCTATCTACTGCTGGACTTACATCAGAACACTAACAGATTAAACTATACATGAATCGCGAGACAAGCGGCAAGAGAAGAGATTTTTGGAAAAAATACAGGTGAATGAGCAAGAAGGCAGAAAAAAGAAAAGAATTCATGAAGAAAAAGAGAGCATGACAGGAAAGAGGAACCAAAAATCTACCTAACAGCAAACTAGAAAGCTCCTGCGGTTCCAAAAACAGGAGGGGCTTTTAATTTCATGCCCCACTGCGGGAGCAATGTCTACTGGTATAGGCTACCGGCGAATATTCAAGCGCATAAAACGGCTTGAAACCTTCTAGAGATTGTCAGGGAAAACGGTGGTACTATGGAACGCCAGATACGCAATGTCCCCGCGGAATTCCGGCCGGAATTCCGCGCGGACTTTTGAGCTTTTCTCGTCGTTGATTGGTCAGAAATTCCGCCCGAACTTTTAATGTCCTCGCGCAATTACAAGGTTCATAAACACTTTATCTCGGAGCAAGGAATTATTAAATTTCCAGAGGGAGCGTTGTCTTTTTCTAATTTTAGTTTTAAAGGCAACCGATACAAGAGAATGGTCAGAACAATAACCAGGCAATATACTTGTACTCACTACATCAAGGCAAAGTTCATCAGAAACAAGAAAAAAGTCCAATCTGCTTCTTTGTCTACTGTTAAAGCGACGCCAGGTAAATTTTCTAAATTCCGGATGCATGGTTCTAAACACATCTACGAGATCGTACTTATTCATAAACTCCAAAATTGTTTCTCTACATTTACAACAATGACACTGAGATTGTTTTTAAATCAATTTCGGAAATTTAAATTTGATCATAATTTTTTTATATTTTTAATTTTCAGAGCTTGTTTTTAATCTGAATATAACATATGTATATGTTTTTGGAATCAGAAAATGATCAAGAATAAGATGAACGTAATTTTGGATCGTTTTATAAAAAAATAATTTTAATTACAATTTTCAGATTTTTAATGACCAAAGTCATTAATTAGATTTTAAGCCTCCAAGCTGAAATGCAATACCAAAGTCCGGCCTTCGTCGAAGATTGCTTGGCCAAAATTTCAATCAATTTGATTGAAAAATGAGGGTGTGACAGTGCCGCCTCAACTTTTACAAAAAGCCGGATATGACGTCATCAAAAACATTTATCCAAAAAATGAAAAAATGTCTGGGGATATCATACCCAGGAACTCTCATGTCAAATTTCATAAAGATCGGTCCAGTAGTTTACTCTGAATCGCTCTACACACACACACACAGACAGACAGACAGACAGACAGACAGACAGACAGACACACACACACACACACACACACACATACACCACGACCCTCGTCTCGATTCCCCCCTCTACGTTAAAACATTTAGTCAAAACTTGACTAAATGTAATCATATGAATCTTGCAAAACTGTTGGTAGTGCGTGTGTGAGTGTGTGTGTGTGTGTGTGTGTGTGTGTGTGTGTGTGTGTGTGTGTGCGAACGCGAGTGTGTCTACGTGTCACTGTGTGTGTGTGTGTGTGTGTGTGTGTGTGTGTGTGTGTGCGCGCTCAGTCGGTCGGCTGACCTGTCTCGGATTCAAAATATGCGCACCGAACACATATTTACGCTGTTAAGATAAGCCTTGTCTCATTATGTGAAAAGCACAGATGTCATTTGCCTGCATTTCCTAACTTCGATCAATTTCAAGTCAGCCTGCGTGTCTTTAAATCGCGACGGCATTTGTCTTAGTTTTAAAATAATACTATCATAATAAAAAAAATAAAAAAATACGGACGTCGGAGTGAAAGACTGATGAATTTAGCTAATCTTTCAGCGTTATGTTTAGTAATGTTGTTTCTCAACCATCTTCAAGCAAACGGAATGGAAAAGCAGCAAATGCAACAGGGTACCGACTTCGAGCTTGAACTTCAAAAGCTCAAATCGTACGTGGATGATCAAATTTCAGAAAATCTAAAGAAACAAAAGTTGTTGTTCAAAGGAATTCATTCAGAAGCTGGAGGGTAAAACCAGGGCGCTACAAAAAGAACTTCAACAACGAAAGGTATGTAATGTCCGAACTGTTAGTACTCGGGCAAGTGTGCTATGTTCATGTATATTAGTGTGTGTGTGTGTGTGTGTGTGTGTGTGTGTGTGTGTGTGAATGTATGTATGTATGTATGTAAGTATGTATGCATGTATGTAGGTAGGTAGGTAGGTATGTATGTATGTATGAATGTGTGTTGGTAGGTAGGTAGGTAGGTAGGTAGGTAGGTATGTATGTATGTATGTATGAATGTAGGTAGGTAGGTATGTATGTATGTATGAATGTAACACTCTAAATTTTATAACATTTTTAGACCACTTTTTTGTGTACATAACACTTTATGTGTTCCAAAAGTGTTCTACTAAAAGGGTGTTCAGAAGTGGTTACAGAAAGGGTGTTCAGGAGTGGAACACTTTTGTTTAGAGTGTAGGTAGGTATGTATGTATGTATGTATGTATGTATG
This sequence comes from Littorina saxatilis, assembly GCF_037325665.1. Taxonomy (NCBI): domain Eukaryota; kingdom Metazoa; phylum Mollusca; class Gastropoda; order Littorinimorpha; family Littorinidae; genus Littorina; species Littorina saxatilis. The sequence continues at coordinate 28,606,663 of NC_090259.1, forward strand.
TATGTGTATGTATGTATGTATGTATGGATGTAGGTAGGTAGGTAGGCCCGGTAGGTAGGTAGGTATGTATGTATGTATGTATGTATGTATGTATGTATGTATGTATGTATGTATGTATGTAGGTAGGTAGGTAGGTATGTATGTATTTATGTATGTATGTAAGTATGTAAGTATGTATGTATGGTCTGTGCCTTTGTGTGTCTGTGTCTGTCCGGCTGTGTCTGTGTCCGTTTCCCTGTCTGTGTGACTGGCCGGCTGGCTGTCTGTGCTGGAAAAAAAACCACCTGTTCATTTGTAAAACTGAGCTTATTAAGGATGCAACTTTTCCACAAAATATCTATTCAAAGAATAGAAATTCATAAGAATTCACAATTTTAGAGTAGGACTACGCATGCGAGAAGCCAATCTGTTTCTTTGTGAACCGCCGACCAAATCTTTGTGTTCAGTATGTACACAGGTGAGTGTATGTATATGCCCAAGGATAAGTCTTTTTTCGATGTAGTTCAATGTTTAGCATGTCTCGGTCTTTGCTTATATTCAAATTCAGTGTCTTCTTTTATTAATTTTATAAGAAGAAAAAAAGAAGAAAAAAACATTGATGGCATAATTATGAAGTTGTGTGATATGCCTATCATTCAATCTAGTAGTATACCTCTGTTATACACACCTTACTGAGCTGAATTTCAAAGATCGAGAAAATGTTTTTCTCCAGGATGTTCCAGTACAGGTAAAAGAAACAAGTCGCGTAAGGCGAAAATACAATATTTAGTCAAGTAGCTGTCGAACTCACAGAATGAAACTGAACGCAATGCAACGCAGCAAGACCGTATACTCGTAGTCCACCGCTCACGGCATAGGCAGTGAAATTGACAAGAAGAGCGGGGTAGTAGTTGCGCTAAGAAGGATAGCACGCTTTTCTGTACCTCTCTTTGTTTTAACTTTCTGAGCGTGTTTTTAATCCAAACATATCATATCTATATGTTTTTGGAATCAGGAACCGACAAGGAATAAGATGAAAGTGTTTTTAAATTGATTTGGACAATTTAATTTTGATAATAATTTTTATATATTTAATTTTCAGAGCTTGTTTTTAATCCGAATATAACATATTTATATGTTTTTGGAATCAGCAAATGATGGAGAATAAGATAAACGTAAATTTGGATCGTTTTATAAATTTTTATTTTTTTTTTACAATTTTCCGATTTTTAATGACCAAAGTCATTAATTAATTTTTAAGCCACCAAGCTGAAATGCAATACCGAACCCCGGGCTTCGTCGAAGATTACTTGACCAAAATTTCAACCAATTTGGTTGAAAAATGAGGGCGTGACAGTGCCGCCTCAACTTTCACGAAAAGCCGGATATGACGTCATCAAAGACATTTATCAAAAAAAGGAAAAAAACATTCGGGGATTTCATACCCAGGAACTCTCATGTCAAATTTCATAAAGATCGGTCCAGTAGTTTAGTCTGAATCGCTCTACACACACACACACACACACGCACGCACATACACCATACCCTCGTTTCGATTCCCCCTCGATGTTAAAATATTTAGTCAAAACTTGACTAAATATAACAAGTCGCGTAAGGCGAAAATACAATATTTAGTCAAGTAGCTGTCGAACTCACAGAATGAAACTGAACGCAATGCAACGCAGCAAGACCGTATACTCGTGGTCCACCGCTCACGGCATAGGCAGTGAAATTGACAAGAAGAGCGGGGTAGTGGTTACGCTATGCTGCATAGCACGCTTTTCTGTACCTCTCTTCGTTTTAACTTTCTGAGCGTGTTTTTAATCCAAACATATCATATCTATATATTTTTGGAATCAGGAACCGACAAGGAATAAGATGAAAGTGTTTTTAAATTGATTTTGAAAAAAAAATTTTGATAATAATTTTTATACTGTATATTTAATTTTCAGAGCTTGTTTTTAATCCGAATATAACATATTTATATGTTTTTGGAATCAGCAAATGATGGAGAATAAGATAAACGTAAATTTGGATCGTTTTATAAATTTTTATTTTTTTTTACAATTTTCAGATTTTTAATGACCAAAGTCATTAATTAATTTTTAAGCCACCAAGCTAAAATGCAATACCGAACCCCGGGCTTCGTCGAAGAGTACTTGACCAAAATTTCAACCAATTTGGTTGAAAAATGAGGGCGTGACAGTGCCGCCTCAACTTTCACGAAAAGCCGGATATGACGTCATGAAAGACATTTATCAAAAAAAAGGAAAAAAACATTCGGGGATTTCATACCCAGGAACTCTCATGTCAAATTTCATAAAGATCGGTCCAGTAGTTTAGTCTGAATCGCTCTACAGACACACACACAGAGACACACACACACAGACACACGCACATACACCACGACCCTCGTTTCGATTCCCCCTCGATGTTAAAATATTTAGTCAAAACTTGACTAAATATAAAAAGGTGAGCGGTCTGTCTTTTGATCCTGACTGTCAGTGTCCCTCTCTTTTTCTCTTTCACTTTCTCTCTCCTCCCCTACCCATCCCCACTCTTCTTCTTCTTCTGCGTTCGTGGCCTGAAACTCCCACGTACACTCGGGTTTTTTTTTGCACGAGTGGAATTTTACGTGTATGACCGTTTTTTACCCCGCCATTTCGGCAGCCATACGCCGTTTTCGGAGGAAGCATGCTGGGTATTTTCGTGTTTCTATAACCCACCGAACTCTATTACAGGATCTTTTTCGTGCGCACTTGGTCTTGTGCTTGCGTGTACACACGGGGGTGTTCGGACACCGAGAAGAGTCTGCACACAAAGTTGACTCTGAGAAATAAATCTCTCGCCGAACGTGGGGACGAACACACCCTGACAGCGGCCAACTGGATACAAATCCAGCGCGCTACCGACTGAGCTACATCGAGTCCCCGCCCGTCCCCACTCTATCTCGCTATGTCTGTCTGTTTCACTCTCTCTCTGTCTCTCTCTGTGTGTCTTTCTGTGTGTGTGTCTCTCTCTTAGAGTGTCATGCAATCTTTCAGGAATTGTCACAGGGCTGGAAAAACACACATCAACGCATGCACAAAAATAGCAACATGACATACAAACAAACAAGCCACCACCATCACAACGACAAAACAAGAGGCGAAGCCTTCAAGGCTCACGTAAGAAATCGACAAACAGTAACACAAACTCAATCACTCCGTCACACATGCACACACACACACACACACACACACACACACACACACACACACACAGTAAGCATAGGTGAAACTGTGCAAGAAAGCGAGACCCTCGATCTGCCAAGTAGTCTCGGCCCGCTCACAATAACAATGACCGAGACTTTCAGTAACTCCTTTCTCCTTTGCGTGACGTCTAACCCTCTTACGTCATAATGTGACGTCTTCAAATAGTTTCTATCACACACGTCAAACACTTTTGACCGAGACGTAATCTTTATGCGAGCTTTATCCATAGACTCGGAAATGTTAAAGTTTCTATCACACACACACGCACGCACGCACGCACGCACAGACAGACAAAGTTTATCATCGCATAGGCTACACTTACGTGAGCCAACAAGATAGACAAGAAACTAGAAGAAAGCGCAACATCTATTGTATACCGGTTGAAATGTCCTTATGAATATTCCTGATTCCTGATTCCTGAAGCGCTTACAAGTACGCTCACACACCCACACAATCACTCGGAACACAAGACAGCAAAACACACAAAGAAAAAACCCTACGAACAATGAAACAAACACACCCGTACCAAACCCCCCGAAAAAAACAAAAAACAAACCTACAGCAACAAAACCAGCCAACTTAGCCCCAACCGGACCCCCACCCCCCCAAAAAAAGTTTTAAACAAGAGGCGAAGCAATCAAGGCTCACGCAAGAAATCGACAAACAGTAACACAAACTCAATCACTCCGTCACACATACACAGTACACACACACACACACACACACACACACACACACACACACACACACACACACACACAGAAAGAGCATAGGTGAAACTGTGCAAGAAAGCGAGACACTAGATCTAGATCTGTCTGTCTGTCTGCATGTAGCCTACTTACAGTAGGTAGTCAAAAGCCTCTTTCCCGAGTTGTCCCAAAGCCGGTGTTATCCCGTTTTGCTAAAGATTCACAAATGATTTCTGGTGTAATTACGTACCGCATGTAATAAAAAAACTGAATGAAACAAAAGTTTGAAGTCTTATCTTGGTTTCTGTGGTGATGGTTGTTTGTATTTGTTGAGCTAGAACAGATAACAACTCTCAAACCGAAGGCCCCGTGACCACCGGATGCCATTACGTCACGCTCTGTGGCATGTCAGGCCTGACAGTATGCTCACACAATCTCAGAGTGCTTCGCGTTGTTTCATCGGTTGACCTAGAAATGATAACCAATTAAAAGCTTTGTTTCTCAGCTTCATTTACATGTAACAGTAAGCGGGATCGGACGTTGGCGAGAAAACGTGCAAAGCAAATGAAATATATGATATAATTTTTTGGAAGTTTTGCGATTTACAATCGATTTCAAAAGGATATTATCAGAAAGAAGAAGTATTCGACTAATTAATGCGGTATTTTTCTTGCCTAAACGTTATTTGTACGCCGAGCACTTTACGGGAGAAAAACGTAAACAAAGCCGTCTGTGCAACCCAGTCACCCTGAGCCGTGATGGCCGAAGCTTGTTCACGGCCCTGTCGAGCGACTGAAGACATCGCTGATTCTCGGCCTCGTCCATGCGAATCATGGAATCTCAAAGCTCTTGTTGGTGAGTACAGTTCTTAAGAATCCTGATTCATATTGTTTTTATCAGTTATAAATAAAATCTGTGCGGATACATGCTAGTAATGCCGATCGCATGTGCAGAGATCGGTCGTCCATTGATGGTGTGCATGTGTGTAAAATGGTAGCTGTGGTTCTCAACAGATTTAATTAAATGTACGTTTCAAATGAAGGATTGTTGAATGGGCAACTTTGACTGGGCTTTTAAATTCATGGTTTCTGAAGGTTTTGTGGTTGTAGCACCTAAATATAAGTGGAAAATCATGAAAAAACGAGGTCACGTGACCCGTGGCAAAATCAGCGGTTTTGTGTCGTCTGCTCGATGTCGTTTCAAGGTGTGCTTTGCATGCTGCAACGTTCTCCGGTATTTCGGGTTACAGTTGAGAATTGCCTTTGGCTTCCTTATAAAGAAACGATACCATTACATCAGTTATAACTAACAAGAGGCGAAGCCTTCAAGGCTCCCGTAAGAAATCGACACACAGTAACACAAACTCAATCACTCCGTCACACATACACACACACACACAGTAAGCATAGACACAGTGCAAGAGTGGGAGACGCTAGATCTAGATCTAACCGAGTAAGTCCACTGACGCTACTTCCGAGAAAAACGACTTTTACTGTTTGATAAAATGTCTCAAAAGTGATGATTATCTAGATCAAACCACCGAGATAATAAGATAGATAGCATTAATTTACGTTTAAAACCCGATTTTCATAATAATCTGATGGATGATTTTGGTTTTGTTGGGCATTTTGTGGACTTACTTGGTTTTACCACTTTCCCCCAATCATGATCAGATCTAACAAAAAATGCGCAGATCTAAGCAAGCGGACTTACTTGGTTTTACCAGAATATTTGGAAGAAGAAGTGTTGTCAAGAGAAATGACAAAACAGTGAAAATAACACTACGAATTTGCACAAGATGGAAAGAGAGAGAGAGAGAGAGAGAGAGAGAGAGAGAGAGAGAGAGAGAGAGAGAGAGAGAGAGGGGGGGAGAGACTAGACAGGGAGTGAGAGCGAGTGAGAGAGAGGAGAGAATGAGAGAGAGGAGACACAGCAGGGGCGGGGGGGGGGGGGGGGAGCGGGATGGAGGGAGAGAGAGAGAGAAATAAAGGGAGGGAGGGAGATAGAGAGATGGAAAGAGGGGTGGAGAGAGGGAGAAAGAGAGGGAGGGTAAGGGGGGAGAGATATGGAGAGAGAGATAAATGGGGAGGAAGAGGGAGGGATGGAAAGAAATAGTGGGATGGAGGGAGAGAGAGAGGAGGGAGGGAGTGAGAGAAGGGGAGGGAGGGAGATAGGGAGGGAGGAAGAAGAGGGGGGGAGAGGAAGTGTGGGAGGGATGGAGGTAGGGAGGGAGGGAGGGAAAGAAAGAGATAGTGGGAGAGAGGGAGAGAGAGAGAGGAGGGAGGGAGTAAGAGAGGGGGAGGGAGATAAGGGGGGAGGAAGAGAGTAGGAGGGAGAGAGAGGGGGAGGGAGGGAGAGAAAGAGAGTGGGATGTTGGCGATTGTTGGCGGTAGGGAGAAAAGTCGATTGTTGGCGGTAGGGAGAGAGGGATGAGGGAAGAGAGCCACTCAAGATTGAGAGTGTTGCTGCAGGTCCGGATGACCCCCGACTTGTAGCTGTGGTGTGTGCTGTTGCCCTGGTCTTCGTCCGAATCACCGGTCCATACTTGGAGCTTCTCCAAAGTGAAGTCAAGTACACAGAGTTCCACAAGTATATATCCAGCTCATTATCCACAGGATGGACAAGCAAGTTGCAGAATATCCAGCCTATTCTTCAGCTTTTTTCTGTTTTCTTTTCATATTAACAAACTGACATTTTTCTGTGACACTTCAAGGGTTAATTTTGTACGAATGAATTCAAAAATATCTGCGTATACCAGAGTAATTTGCAACTCTAGCTGAACTTTATATTCAAGAACAAAGAAATGTAAGGAAAGAATTCTGTGATTCAGTGTTTGGTTATAGCACGAGCAATATATATTGTATTAATTGCTGAATTTTTGTAAGTATTTTATTGATGCATTATTCCAGCATTCTCCTGGACCCTCACTTTCTGGGCATCTTTGATGGGGAATTCGAACTGCAAGGAGACAAAGCAGCCCTGAAGGACAGTATCTACAACTTTGCCAGTCAGCACATCGAAGCAGTCCAGTGTACTCTACGGCAGCTGATGCCAGACAATGTGCAGTGTATTGCGCAGGCAGTTGAATGACTTTCTGGAAGACGGTGTGTATGGGGGACAATCAGTTCCCTTCCCAGATGTCCTCAACCACTGCCCACTGACAAATCTGCTCGGTGAAAACATTTTCGGTGACCTGGGCTATGACATTAACAAGCGGCGCAATGCATCTGTCCACCAGAGGTCGTCAACAAATATGCTGAGCCACAACAGGACAACACTGTGGTTGAAGAAGAAACTGGAGACCCAGTCAAGCCATCTTCTTGCCTTCGCTCCAAGGAAAGGGAAGTCTTTGCGACACCACAACCGCCAACAAGAGAAAGCGGTGTTGCTGCGACTGAGGCAGAGGCTCCTGGAAAACAAGGCAAAAAAGGCGGCAAAGGAGGCCAGACAGGCAGCAACCAAAACCGAGCTAATAAGAAAGATGACGGCTGTTGTTGGCCTCTGTGTCATTGCAGAAGATGTTGATGCTCTGGTGATACGACTGAGAAGAGAAAAGAAATCAACCCTCTTGAACGCATTGAAGGACCAAATTCGATACCAGAAAACAGTATTGAATCAGAAGGGCTGCCTTCGACTCACTGGTAGCATTGAGGACCTGACAGCCAGCCTCAAGGCTCATCTGGGCGGCACTAATCTTCCAGCTCCAGATGAAGATTAGATGGGTAGCCTTGAAAAATGAAAATTTTCAAACCTGTTTTATTTCTTTGTCTGTGTAAATGTGTTTACAGATCTGTCGATGCTGATCATTTTGATGTAAAGTTCATGTTGGTAGGACAGTTAGAAGCTGAAATATATCCTTTTAAAGATTTAGACGTGTTTGAACGGTAAAATTGAACGATTTGCCCAAGTTTGGGTTCTTCAATTCAATTATTTCTTACCCGTAAATTTTGGGGAAAAAATTGAGCTAAAAGTCTTAGATATGGAGAGGTAATCTGTTCAAAATTAGCTTCATATTTCTTGTTTTGGGTTCACAGTGAGGCTCCAAAGTTGACGATTTTTTATTCTTGAAAAAAGTGAGTTTAAAAGGCCTACAATTGCACTTTTCAAATGTACATAACTACTAAACTAATTCACCTACAGAATACAAATTTACATCACTGTGCTCAGAATAAAAAGATCTACAAGACCATGGAAGTTATAACCTTTAATTCTGGAGTTTGAAAAATCACTTTTGAGTACCTACTTACAGGGACACGACTGCCAACTAGTCTCGGCCCGCTCAAAATAATAATGACCGAGACTTTCAGTACTTCCTTCGCGTGACGTCTAACCCTCTTACGTCATAATGTGACGTCAATGTAATGTGACGTTTTCAAATGTTAGAGTTTCTACCACAGACATACACACGCACGCACGCACATACGCACGCACGCACGCACAGACAGACAAAGTTACGATCGCATAGGCTACACTTACGTGAGCCAAAAAGTAAAATAAAACCAAAAAAATAACAAACAAAAAACCAAAAAAACCTGACCGCGTATGAAAATTAAGACTCAGAAAAAAGTTTTTGTAAGACATGCAAGTGTGCGAGCGAGCAAGCAAGGAGTTCTTGTTACGTCTTCTGTCGTTGCAGATCGGACGACAACCCGTTTGATGCAGTGTTGAGTCACAAGACACAGGAGCTGAACCGCGAGACCGCTGAAGTACAAGCTTTGAAGAAGGCGGAGGTCTTGCGTCTTCAAAACACTGGTCAGGCGGTTCATCACTCTCTCATTAGCGGGACAATAAAAGCATACATTGCAAGAAGAAGCGGTGGAAGTTTCAAAGCCTGGTAGATACAAACGCCAAGAAAGTCTGTTGGCCTTGGCGGCAACGTATACGCGTATACGATCTGTGAATCCTGAACCAGAAACAAAAGATTATTTCCATACACATCTGATACATGTCTTGTGTCTGGAATGTTCTTCTGAAGCTCATGATCATGCATTCAGCGGTACTTTGAACTGAACACAACACTAGTTCAAGTTCAAGTTTATTAGTCCATAACCCATGGGGGCATTTTGAACAATAAATACAATCAATACAATCATGATATATGCTAATATACTATAAAAAAAAAAAATATAAAAAAAAAAATGAAAAACTAGCTGTTGCATGTGCTGCATTTTTCATGGGCCCGGGATAGGATACGAATGCACCAGTACTGGTGAACGAATGCAGCAGACGAAATCGACCTTTGGAAACATTGTTTGTGAATTGTACGTACTCGTGTGTTAATTGTAAGAATATTGATCAATAGCATAGATTTCTACAAATGTTCAAGATTAGTTGAATATATTATTGTGAAAATAAATCTTTTGAATACATCAGTGTTCAGGGCCGGACCCAGGGGGGGGGGGGGGGGGGGGTCCAGGGGTTCCGGAACCCCACCCCTGGAAAAAGCATGTACCTTGCTTTGAGTGTTTGTTTTTGTTTTGTTTTTAAATAAATTTTGTGTGTGTCTCTAACAAATTTTGTTCAATGTGAAATCCGATGAGAAAAAGGTACCCCCCCCCCCCCCCACCTTCGCTGATTTGCCCCCCCCCCAAAAAAAGGAGGAACCCCCCCCCCCCCCCCTTACAACTCATTTGGTCCGGCCCTGGTGTTCTCTAAGCCAGTTTAGACAATAACCTATTTAGTAACCTTTCTCGTCAAACAAGCTATCACATGCTCTCTTAGTCTTTTCAACACGGTGGTCTTGTAATACTGAAGCGAGAAAACAAAATGTTTGTGGTTTTTTTTGCAGGGAATGTTTACACTCGGTGGGGTCACGCTGCCTGTCCCAATTCTACAGAAACAGTGTATTCCGGTATGTCCTGACCGCACAGTATAACACACACACACACACACACACACACACACACACACAGGGGTCCTGATTTGGACTATATGGTCCGCTGGACCCAAAAAGCAACAACTAACTAACTAAATTACCCACACACATTGCCTGTGCTGTCTGTCGCACCCCAAGAACTTCAGTTGTTATGGTAACGTTACATTGGAACACCTATTTCAAGACCTCAAAAATAACATTACCTGTGCTGTCTGTCGCAACCAAAGAACTTCAGTTGTTATGGTAACGTTACATTGGAACACCTATTTCAAGACCTCAAAAATACCATTACCTGTGCTGTCTGTCGCAACCAAAGAACTTCAGTTGTTATGGTAACGTTACATTGGAACACCTATTTCAAGACCTCAAAAATACCATTACCTGTGCTGTCTGTCGCAACCAAAGAACTTCAGTTGTTATGGTAACGTTACATTGGAACACCTATTTCAAGACCTCAAAAATACCATTACCTGTGCTGTCTGTCGCACCCCAAGAACTTCAGTTGTTATGGTAACGTTACATTGGAACACCTATTTCAAGACCTCAAAAATAACATTACCTGTGCTGTCTGTCGCACCCCAAGAACTTCAGTTGTTATGGTAACGTTACATTGGAACACCTATTTCGAGACCTCAAAAATACCATTACCTGTGCTGTCTGTCGCAACCAAAGAACTTCAGTTGTTGATTTTATGCCATGTAAATGCATGGCCAGATCTGAGTTGGAGAGCTCATAGAGTCGCGTTCACACAGAAAGGACTGTTCCCATACTACGCAGTTGCTCCCGTTTTGTGGGGGTCGGCCCGCTATTGCGCGAATCTTTAGGGTTAGGGTTAGGGTTAGGGTTAGTATTAGGGTTAGATTCGCGCAATAGCGGCCCCGCGCAATAGCGGCCCAGCCCCGTTTTGTGTGTGTGTGTGTGTGGTGTGGTGTGTGTGTGTGTGTGTGTGCGCGTGAGGTTCACTGTTTTTCTTTGTAACAGGTACCCGCCACCAACATTTGTCAACCCGGGTGGAACCTGGTATACTCGGGGTACCTCATGGCCGGACACGCGGTCCAGAAATCTGCCACGGAGTTCATCTGTGTGGACAGGAGTCACGGGTACATTGAAAGCACCCAGGGCAACCAGAACGGACGTCTGCTGTACCACACTGTTGCACACTGTGCAGAGAGTGAAGAAGGATTTGAGATATATACTGTTCAAAAAAAGAAACGCATAGTTGCTACTTGCCAAATTTGTTTTATTTTTCGAATAAATTAACAGAAAATCCAATATTTAGATTATTTGTTTGAAATTTGGTATGGACACAGTTGAATGCACACACAGTTCATTTGCATCTTCAAATCAATCAGTCAATCAATACGATTGGGTGCCGAGGCTGTCAAGTCAGTAGGGGGTGTGACTGCCTTGAGCACCAACAACTGCCCGGCACCTTCTGGGCATGGACTGGATCAGATGCCGGATATCTTGCTGTGGGATGGTGTCCCACTCCTCCTGAAGTGCCTGCAATAGATCGCGGTGATTTGCCGGCGCTTCTTCTCGCCTGCGCACACGTCTGTCCAATTCATCCCAGAGGTGTTCTATCGGGTTCATGTCTGGCGACATGGATGGCCAGGGAAGCACCTGGACATGGTGGTCGGTGAGGAACTGGGTGGTGAGTCGTGCTGTGTGCGGGCGAGCGTTGTCCTGCTGGAATATGGCATCCTGGTCAGCCAGAAGAGGAAGGGCGTGTGGGCGCAGAATTTCCTCCACGTATCGCTGGGCAGTTATGCGCCCTTGGACGTGCACCAGGGTGCTCCTTCCAGCGGTATGGATCGCCCCCCACACCATGACGCCTCCACCACCATGAACGGGTGCCTCATCCACACAGTTGGGCGCGTAACGTTCGTTTACTCTCCGGTAGACCCTCCTCCGACCATCATGTCGCTGGAGCAGGAAGTAGGACTCGTCGCTGAACCACACGTGTCTCCAGTGATTCCGGACGGTCCAGCGAAGGTGCTGGTTGCCCCACTGCACTCGGTTCTGGCGATGGCGGCGGGTGAGGACAGCTCCTCTGTGAGGTCTGCGAGCTCTCAAACTGACCAGCTTCATGCAGGCGGTTCCGCACGGTCTGGTCCGATAATCGGTGTGGCCCGGGGAGAGCCTGGACAGAAGATGAGGCCGACAGGAAACGATTCCGGAGGTGGCGGAGCCGTATGAAGCGGTCGTGAGCAGCAGTTGTCGCCCTTGGTCTTCCCGCTCGTGGCAAGTCAGCAACGGAGCCAGTGGCTTGAAACCTGACCCACAGTCTACTGCTGGTGCTCTGGGACACGTGGAAGTGCCTGGCGATTGCACTTTGACTTTGGCCTGCTTGTAAACGACCCAATGCAATTTGGCGGTCTTCTCTGCTCAATCGGGCCATCTTTCGTCGCTGAATTGTCGTCTGATTTCTTTGTGGCGAACAATCCGCTTTTATGGGTTTTGGAAGACATGGTGAGAGCTCAATATTCCCCGAGTTTCACGAGATTACACTGAAGCATGACGAGTGGTCATGCCAAATGAGCAATTTTGACATTGTAGCCACTGATAACGCATGCGTCACGTGCAGAGCTCACTTGTGGCAATGGACGAAAGGTCGACGACCAGATAAACATTTTCTGCAGTTTGGTGGATATCCTTGTAGCCATATAACTAAATTAACCAAATATTACAAGCTATGCGTTTCTTTTTTTGAACAGTATAGATAGATAGATAAAGAAAGAGAGAGAGAGAGAGAGAGAGAGAGAGAGAGAGAGAGAGAGACAGAGAGAGAGAGAAAGTTAGTAAGTTAGCTGTTGCTTTTCGGGTCCAGCGGACCATAATAGGCCAAATCAGGACCCCAAGAGATAGATAGATAAAGAAAGAGAGAGAGATAAAGAGAGAGAGATAAAGAGAGAGAGAGAGATAAAGAGAGAGAGAGAGATAGATAAAGAGAGAGAGAGAGAGAGAGAGAGAAAGAGAGAGAGAAAGAGAGAGAGAGAGAGAGAGAGTGTGTGTGTGTGTTTGTGTGCACCAAAGCAGACAGTGTACAAAGAAACTCTTGTACACAAATAAATACAACTACAACACTTGACACTTTTAGTGCATCACTGTATTTAGTATGCACACCGACTTACATATGTACACAAATAGCAACACAATGTTCTAAGAATGCAAATGCATCAAACCTCTCTGTCTGTCTGTCTGTCTGTCTCCCTCTATCACTCTACTCAGAGCACACCTGTTTGAAAGCACAGTGCCTATCTCCCAATACACATACAATTCTGTTGATGAAAGAAACACAGAACCCCTTCATAGATGTGAAATATTGTCACCTTAACTGGTATACACGTATGATATATATTATATGTTTGAAATGGATTTCAAACTACCAACAAAGTCAACAATAACAACAACTGCTTGGAGAATTAGTCTCTGCTGGTCAGCGTGCATTTCCCTCCGCGGGCCCCTCCGTCTGGAACTCCCTGCCGCTTGAGCTTCGCCAGAGCCCCTCTCTTGACGCGTTCAAGAGTAGGTTGAAGACTCAGTTCTTCCCGTAGCTGGCTGCGACTTTCATGCTCGATGTGATGTGTTGTGCCCCAAAAGACATTCTTGTGCTGTGCTCTGTGAGAGGTGTTTTCTTTGTGCTTAATATTATTTTGTTTGGACCTAGCTATTGCCGTGCTTTCTGGGTTCATGTAATAATAATAATGCATAATATTTATAACGAGCATTCAAAGCACCTACCTTTGTGAAGCATCAAGTGTAACAATTTAGATTTTGTTGTTGAATTTTCAGCGAAGCAAATAGTGTTGTAGCGTTGTCTAAAATATATTCACACATATGCGTTTATGCTATTTTGCACAAGAATACATGTATATACATTTAAAAAAGTTTATTTAGAAAGCAGAAACATAATGGCCATCTGCAGTGCCACTTATCGGTGATCACATTGTTTTATGACCCATAGTCATGACCCCTACACGGAGTGAGAATCTGAAATAAGTATCAGGACTCTCATGAAAGAGCAAACTGTTGCATGCTTGTTATTATTTGTTTTAAGCATACATAACAGCCTCGCAATTTGTCTTAAACGTAGCATGCTACGCTGAAAGTGTAACAGTTGGCAGCCCTGCCTACCCTATCACCACCAGCTAGTTAGACATTTCCTGGAAATAATTCTGTGACAAGCCGTGTGGCAGAATAAGTGCCTCAGACACCGTGGCAAGCCTCAACACATTGCCAAGTGACAAACTCCCTGCTGGCCGACCAAAGCCATCTAAAAAAACAACTAATGAGATCCCCTCTCCTCAAATATTGGCGCTCCAAGTCTTCATCTACTTCTTTTTCCCTTATGCTTATTTTTGTCCTCTCGTGCCCCATGTTTTTTTAAGTGGGTTTTTTTCTGTCTTTTTCTTCTTCTTTTTCCCCCCACCTTCTGTATCACCACCCCCTTCCTTTTTTGTTTGTCTGCGTATCAGGTTTTTCTGTTTGTTATCGTTTTCTGAAATTACTGTATTTAGTCCGCCATCATGTTAACCTTTGTTATGTACTTACTAGGATTGCTTAAAATAAGCATTATATGCTTGAGTTAGTAATCTTAAAAGCCATGTGTTGTTTTTTGTCATGATAGAAATTAAATAAAGTTATGTTCCAAAAAAAAATTTGAACTAACTCACTCTGATCATGTGTATGTTATGCATAGTGCGCTTGATATGATACCCTTTTCTTTCCTAAATGCACTCATCAGACTTCACGATTCCTCATGTCAATGATCGCTGACAGTCTGCAGTGTTTGCTGACGACGTGTTTTGACTGAGGTCACATGGGTTTGACTTAGTTGCATGGGTGGGACTGAAAAATGTCATGAATCCTCAACCGAACAAAAAAAGGCCACAATCAAATCCGGATTTCCGGCATATAACGGAAGAATCCCACCCATGTAGTTGAGTTCTAGTGAGTTTACAAAAACATGTGAGTTATCGATCACTGCAAGCAATTGACAGCAAATCGTATGGCTCCACTTTGCATATTTTCAAAAGAAAAGGGTATCATATCGAGCGCACATAGTCATTGCATAACATACACATCGAGTTAGTTCTTCGTCACAATGGTATGTCTAAGCTGGCCAGCAGCTAGTTAGTTGAATGGCCACGTGTTGATGCCTGCCATGATGTTGCGGACACTTACTTTGCAAAACCGCTTGAAAATCCTGACAGTAATTTCCAAACTTTGTCGATTGTGATAGATCTATAGATACAAAATGACTGCATCACATATCAACAAAGGATAAAGCCAGACATCCAAACCCACCAGTCAAAAAGAAAAATATGTGCAAACAAAACAAAATCACTTTGTTCAGACGCTTGAACTCGAACGGTACGCGCCCAATCATGATCAAGTACATCGCCAGTCGCAACTGAAATCGCAGGCACACTCTCACGCACAGGTATCCGACTAGCGAGCATAGAGCGAAAGAAAAGAAGAGTATGAAACTGAACAGATAATAACCTAAAAAGACTGTTGATTCTGTGTGGTTGGAGTGGAGTGAAGTTCGAAGCGTGTTGCCAGCATAAGTCCGAATCCACCGGGAATTTTGTTTGGGGAACTTATTCAGGTGTGTCTCTGCAGTCATCAGACAGGTCGCGTGCGGTCCATGCATTGTCTGCCACTTCCGACTAATTGGAAACATTGCTGTGTTGTAATGTGCTAGCTTCTTAACTTAGGCAACATTAAGTTATCTGGTATGCACAGGCCACTTTTCCCTTTCCGCATCACCGAACAAACAGAGTTCCAACTTCCAAAGGAGTATGTGATTATCATATGGTTTTATTCAGTGAATGTTAAACCACAGTGATGTTAGTATAATTCTTGGCCAGAGTCTAGCTAAGATTTCCTTGTTAATGACAAAATCCTCATCATGTTTTATACCAGACTGAACTTGTGGCTCGATCGATAGCGATCTCTTCTGTTGACAGACATGGCATAATCCGTGATGTCTCAGCCTGAAAAGAAATACAAAATGACCATTAGTTATGCCAAACAAGAAATCAAAAACACACTCATCCTTTCCTGTGCTATATTTCACCCCAAATAAGGTTTGATAACTATTGTTCATAATAATTTGAAATAGCACCTTCTCACAGTAATTAAAGGCAGTCGTGGAGCTGCATTGTTTTCAGGAAACTGCTTGGCAGTTTTATTCAAACGAACTAACAGCATTTTGTAACCAAATAAAGTGGTAATATCATACGCGTTTTCCAAGTCAAACTCCTGACGAGTGCAGCGTGAGCACATTCATTGATTCAACACTTAGCGATTTTGAACGTCATGCATGTTCAAAGTTTGCAGCCTATGATGGAATGCTGAAATGCACATTAAACTAAAACTGAGTCTTAACCTTTCCTACCTGTTAAACTCATAGGTACAAATCAAATGGAGGGTTTTGCGCCCAGTAAGTTCTCATGCAAGAAACCACACTCGGAGTCATGTCTACTTGCGATTTCCTAGCCGCTTTACGGATGTCACAAAACGCTAATCGGCGACCCTGAATCTTTACTATGTTTTCAATTTCGAATAAAGATATGCATATAGTCTTGTGTATTCAATATCTGTTGTGATGCAAAAGTGTAAACTGTTACAAAATAAGAAACTAAGTAATGTCATTTTACAGGATATGAAACGCATTACGGCCGTTGTTGAAAAAATGGAAGACGTTGCAGACGATTTCGAAACTGAAGAATCCTTAGGAGATGTATTCAAGGCGGCAACCATTTACGTACGTCAGAACGGAGCCAAGTTCGATGCCGATAAGCTCCTGTACTTTTACGCACGATACAAACAGGTTTGTTTCTTGAGTATTTAGATGCTGGATCTGTTGTTTTCATGGCGAAGTCAACACAACCACACTCCACAGTTTATGAGTAAAGCCATGCTTGAATAAATTGGAACCAACTTGTTGTGCAGCCACCGCAGATCTACATCTGTACAAATGTATCTTATTGTATAAGAGGCGACGAGAGACAGAGAAACACAACCACATCGACGAATACCCCAGAGAACTTCGTCTTCACAACAGTAGTCAGGCTTAACGCATTAACCTTCCAGTTCCAGTCCTTTTACTTTGATATCAATTATATATGCCTTAAATGTGAGTAGTTTTAGTAGGCCAAAAACAAAACAGAGCACAAGATCGATGCTGATTTGGTCGTGCATGACTCCGTAGGTTCTCGAGACAAGAAACAACACAAATGAAGCAAGACAAACCTTTCACACTCACAGTAACAACAGAAGTTCTTCACCTTTACCCCTCCACTGCATGCTAAGGCCTAAAAAAAAAATAGGTGTGGTTACGGTAACCCGACCTACCCTATTTTTTGGGGCCGACCCTATAACTTTTTATTACATTTGTCACAAAAATACAAAAAAAAACCAAGTAAACGAGTGCAGAAAACGCAATGAAAGCGAAAGCGCCCGTGTCGCACACTTATTTCCCTGTCAAGTAGGTTTAATTTGTACACATTAGAAAAAAAAAGTAAAAAAAAAAAAAAAAGTGATTGCCTACCTACCTCCCCTATTTTTGTTGGCTATGTTACCGTAACCACACCTTTTTTTTTTGTGGCCTTACTCCTCCACTGCATGCTAATTACTCCATAACAAAGTAATGGAAGCAAATTTTAAGAAAAGGAGCTGGTCACCCTGTCACAACTGATCTTCGGTCCCTCTCCTGATTTCCTCCTCTGCCTTACTCTCCCAACCAAAGGTTATTATTATTAACTAACTAACAGTATTATTCACATCAGCTCCAGCTACATCATATGAGATTATGTTTTGTTAATAAATTGTTTGTTTGCATTGACAGGTTAATGAAGGGCCTTGTACAGCACCCAAGCCAGGGATGTTTGATTTCCAGGGAAAGCAAAAATGGTAATCACGCACACTGCTCATTTACTCATTTTTAGAAATGTCGTCTCACTCACTGTCTCTGTCTCTGTTGTCGATCTCTGTTGGAGTGACTGTTCAAGAAGTGGAAAATACCTGGTATTTGCTTAAGTATTGCTGTGTGTGTGTGTGCGTGCGTGCGTGTGTCTTTGCATGTGTGTGTCTGTGTGTGTGTGCATCGATCACTGCACGTGCGTGTGTGAGACTGAGAGAAAGAGGATCATAAGGCACAAAAAAAAAAAGTTGTATGTTTCTGGTCACCTGACCCAACCTAGTTTTTTCCCGCCGACCCTAGACTTTTTTTTATTGCATAAATTGTGAAATAAAATTTAAAAAAAGCGTCAAAACAAAAGTAACAGACGGCAGACGACACAAGGGGGATAACCCCGCATCCCTTTTGTCTCATTTGTTTTGTAATGTGTTGTCTTTATCTTTGTATATATTAAGTCCAGTCTCTTTGCGTCACTGTATAGTTATTTTCTACCCTGACCAAAACAAAAAAACCAAAAAAAATCCCTACCTACCTACCCTATTTTTTGTAGCCATGTTACCAGAAACATACAACTTTTTTTTTTTTCCTAATGACTTGACTGCCAAGTTGTTAACCAAATTTTGTTATTAATTCTTATGATCACATTACATGTCCGATATGTGGTCATTTCTGTCATCTTATGATTACCCCACCGTTTTTACTCTCTTTTTTTCCAGTGATGTTTTATCTTCTCTTTAAACGTTTTTTTTAGTCATTTAATCCCTACTCACACTAATTTTAGCCCCATAGATGCATGAGCGCTTAACAAGCTGCAACTAATCTAAAACATTTTAGAACCACAGCTCAAATCAAGGGGTGCAGAGCATGGGTCCATGGGTCCAATTAAGTTTGATTTCTTATTCAGGGAGTCCTGGAAACAGCTTGGAAACATGACCAAGACAGAAGCCATGCTAGAATATATGTCTCTGCTCAGCAACCTGGAGCCTGACTGGCAGCACAACCATGGACATGGTGTAAGTATAGATTTCAAAACAAAATATGGATTTCTCAGTTTTCATTTTTGTACACAGTTGTACTGTCAAACCTATCTCTGACGGGTGCAGTGGCATGGTGGTATGACGTCGGCCTCCTAATCGGGAGGTCGCGAGTTCGAATCCCGGTCGCTGCCGCCTGGTGGGTTAAGAGTGGAGATTTTTTCGATCTCCCAGGTCAACTTATGTGCAGACCTGCTAGTGACTTTGTGTGTACACGCAAGCACAAGACCTAGTGCGTACGGAAAAGATCCTGTAATCCATGTTAGAGTTCGGTGGGTTATAGAAACACGAAAATAACCAGCATGCCTCCCCCGAAATCGGCGTATGCTGCCTGAATGGCGGGGTAAAAACGGTCATACACGTATAAATCCACTCGTGCTAAAAACATGAGTGAACGTGGGAGTCTAAACCCATGAACGAAGAAGAAGAAGAAGCTTCTGATCTTGACTCATTTGAAATATATATGTGCATTTTATATACGGACACGCATCATGACAAATATGGAACTTTAATGGGCATATCTGATTTTCATTTTCATTGGTTTTCATAGTTCTTGATCAACAATTGTATAAAAAAAAACCACACACTTGTTTTAAACAAACCATGGGGAACATGTTCATATACAACAGCTTATAACCATGCTTTTAATCACTATTTCTAACACTGTTGTGTTTATCATCGTTAGACATTACATGTAATAGACATTTCTGCTTTCCATCGTTTTTGATCAACAATTGTATAAAAAAAACACACTTTTTTCAAACAACCATGAGGAACATGTTCATATACAACAGCGCAGCTGAAAATCATGCTTCCATTTACTATTTATCACACTGTTGTGTTTATTAACTGTATTTTTAGTGTGTGTGTGTGTATGCTTATGCACGCTGTTGCTATTGTACATAGCCGTGAGCTCTGATGAGAAGTGTTCATTATTATTATTCTTATCATCTCTAGACAGAAGACGGGGGCACAGGAGATGACCAAACACTGAGAGACAGGACGCGCAGTGGGATGGGGGTGGCTGTCAGTACCATGGTGTGTCCCGACGAGCAGCTGAGCGACGGCGACAAAACCATCTTCCACTGGTGTCAGGAAGGGTCCATGGACAAGGTCAAAGAAATGCTGACTTCAGGGGGGTGCTCCGTCAATCGGTTGGATGAGCAGGTATTTTTCTGTTGTACAGTGGAAACCCCCTTTTAAGACCCCCCAATTTAAGACTCCCTCCTTTTTAAGACCTGATTTTCTTAGATTTTTGAAGGTCTTAAAACGAGGGTTCCATTGTATAGACCTATACTGTTCCCTCAACGGGCGCAATGGCCTAGTGGATAAGACGCTGGGCTGCTAAGGGGAAGGTTGTGGGTCCGAAGCACCGCCGCACCTGATGGTTTAAGGGTGGAGATTTTTCCGATTTCCCAGGTCAACTTATGTGCAGATCTGCTAGTGCCTTATCCCCCTTTGTGTGTACATTACTACACGCAAGCACAAGACAAAGTTTGCCGGAAAAAATCCTGTAATCCATGTCACATGTCAGAGTTTGGTGGGTTATAAAAACACGAAAGTACCCAGCATGCTTCCCCCAAAAGCAGCGTATGGCTGGCTAAACAGCGAGGTAATATGCCATTCGCGTAAAAGTCGTGGGAGTTTCAGCCTATGAACGAAGAAGAAGAAAAATATCAGTCCCTGCACCCCTATCTCTATCTTCACATCCCCACCTCTACATCCCACCACCCACAACACACAATGAGACTATCAAGTTAATGGGGAAATTCAAAATGGTTGATGAAAAGCAAAGAAGCTATTTGGAACAGTCATGAATTTTACTGTTTCTACTCGACATAAAGAAACAAAACAGAGTAGGTCCAAGGGAGGCAACTGCATGTTTCTCATATGGGTTCCATAGAGCAACTGTATCTACATGTATAATATTCATTTGGGGTCTACCTTCCAGTGGTGCTTAGAGAACTGCATGTTGTGCTAGTTTAGATGTAACCAGCAAGAATGCTGCAGAGCCATTCTCATCATTCAACAAGGCCTAACAAATGTGTTATATAATAGGGTTTTTTTCTGAAGACCCTAACCTTTTGTGTTTGTTAACCTTCTCCCTCCCCCCCTCTCCCCCACCCCCCCTCTCCCCCCCCCCCCCCCCCCCCGAAAAAGTTTTAATGGAAAACAGCAGAGGCACACACACACAAATTGACTATTCTTGAGCACTTTTCTCTCCCGCCGCATCTCCTTCCCTACCCTATTTTTTTTAAGACAGGTTACAGTTTCTTGCAGGACAAAAACTCATTAACTCATAGAAGTTGTTTCTCTGTGTGCCTTGCGTGCCGATAAGGTTCTGTTGTATACATTTTTGTGTCTGACACTTTGCAGGGCATCGGCTTGCTTCACTGGGCCAGTGACCGTGGCTTGGTTGACATGGCAACCATGCTGCTGGACAATGGAGCAGACATTAATCTGCAGGTAACTTAAGGGCAGGTGGGCCAGTGCAAAATTGACCAAATCGTTCAAAACACTGTTTTGGGTATTTTAGCAGATTATGTTTCCATAACATACCTATCATCCATGTGTGTCGGTGTTTTTGTCAAAAGTGTCCTATTTATCTGTCAATAAAGACAAAATGTGAACATGTGTGGCATTGATTGTCTTCTGTAGTCGATATTCCCCCGCCAAAAATTGTCTCATTTCAAAGGCTAGTTACGGCTTTGTCCTCAGCAAAACAGTGCATTCACGACATACGAAACTGCGCAGCAGCTCTTGACCTATAACATGACATCAGTGTTTTGATGAATGTTCCATTCACTCAGCCACTTGTCCGTTGCAAAGGCAGCAATCGTAATCGAACGGAAATATCCTTATTTGGAAGGTACTCGACATCCATTGGTTCGTTTCATAAACCGAAATCGGGAACCAGTTTACTTTGTGAGTGCGCATGCTCAGCTTACGAATTTTGCCTACGGAAACTACCGAAGAGACTCTCGGCCATGACGGGAACACCCGAAGTTCACTCGGTTTTACATCATCCTGGTTACACATCAAACGATCGGTGACAACCGAAAGCGAATTTTTCCTTGAGAAACAACCTTTGATACGATAACAATGGCTCGAAATAAGAAAGAGGACAATGTCTTTATTAGTTCGGTTAGCAACAAGAAGTAGTTCCGCTGGTACTAGGCCAAAGTTTGGATTCTGTCGGTGTTTCCGATACAGAGGAAAGCTTTGATCTCCACGCAGATCCACAGGTCGCCATTTTCGAACACGCCATGCAGCACACTTTTTACGTCTCGGCACTGGCTTGCTTTGCGCTGAATTTGAGTCAGTTTCTGTGCAGTATCTCCTCGACAAGCAAGTTGAGCATTTGCTACGCAAAAAAAACAAAAACAGGAGAAAGTATCCAACATCAGTCAGATTATCGGTAATGTTTGCTGGGCCTGCCATTTCCCGAACGAAACTGGATCAGCAACTGTTTGTATCAATCTGCACTTTCGTAAATTCCGTCACTGTCTTGACGAACTGTGTCATTTTCTTCGCCGCGATACACAGTTCATTGCGAAGAGCTTCCTCAGTAAATCGTTCAGATTCCACGTACGATTTGTTGTCAAAAAACAATCAAACGAAAGTTTCAAACCCATCATCCTCCATCTTGCTTGTCGAAGCACCAAAGTACTGTACATGTATCGATGTAAAAACAAAAGTAGAAAACTTCGAGGAAACCAACAAATCGACGAGATAACGGAAGGAAATAAGTCTCGTTCTGTCTCAAGTAAGTTACCGTTAAAAATACAGTTATTCTCGCATGCAAATTACAAACGAGAATCGGGTCATTGATACACGTTTAGCGCTGGGGCAGTATCCCCATGCTGGTTGACAGAGGGAAAGAAGGGATGGACGCATAAATTCTCTGCTGGCGTGCTAAAGGCTAAGTAGTTTGCAATTCAAATAAACTAAGCTGTTCATTCATAACACAGTTTTGTCCTTGTGTGTCTGTTTCAATAGTGTTTCTGTGGTGTTCAATCTTCAATGTCGTTTTTCTCAGTTCAGCCATTTTGCCTACGGTTACGTCTTGGGTTACGCGATTTCTCTGGCTGTAATTTAGCTAGAGCAATATTTTCTTTTGTAGTTTGTGCAGAATACAACATTCTGGGGGATTACGAAGGGATTTTGCTGAAATTTTATTATAGTCATATCCAGATTATTTCAAAAAATAATTTCGCAAGCGTTACCCTAAAGTTTGACAGTTGTAACAAAGAAGTGTTCCTAACTCCAAATATAAATATAATAAACAAGATCTGCTTCGTAATCCCCTAGAGCATACCCAGAAGGATAAAATAAAACAATAATTAGAAGTGTGACAATCACATCTGATGAAAATCCGTGTATCTCCTGTACTCCACTTTTGTCTGTATTTTGACTGTTTTTGTCGCGTAAAACAAAAACCAGCAACCGAAAATACAAAAAGTGACTATTCTTTGTCATCATTTGTTCATTTCTTTCATAAAATAACATTCAGACACAATAAAACATTCAAAATTAAAAAAAAGGTAGTGCACTGGCCCACCTCCCCTTAAACGAAAAACAGAACATTGGAATATACCTAATTTGACCGAGTTATGTTGCAGGGCTCCCCAAAGTGCGCGTCTCTGCGCCCTATACGCACTGGAAGCTGAAATCACATACTAGAAAAACATTGAGAGGGTCCCGGGACGCACTAAACCTACAAAGAGCGGGTCCCGGGACGCACTAAACCTATAAAGAGCGGGTCCCGGGATGCACTAAACCTATAAAGAGCGGGTCCCGGGACGCACTAAACCTATAAAGAGAGGGTCCTGGGACGCACTAAACCTATAAAGAGAGGGTCCCGGGACGCACTAAACCTATAAAGAGCGGGTCCCGGGACGCACTAAACCTATAAAGAGCGGGTCCCGGGATGCACTAAACCTATAAAGAGCGGGTCCCGGGACGCACTAAACCTATAAAGAGCGGGTCCCGGGACACACTAAACCTATAAAGAGCGGGACGCACTAAACCTAAAAAGAGCGGGTCCCGGGACGCACTAAACCTATAAAGAGCGGGTCCCGGGATGCACTAAACCTATAAAGAGCGGGTCCCGGGACGCACTAAACCTAAAAAGAGCGGGTCCCTGGATTCACTAAACCTATAAAGAGCGGGTCCCGGGATGCACTAAACCTATAAAGAGCGGGTCCCGAGATGCACTAAACCTATAAAGAGCGGGTCCCAGGCCGCACTAAACCTATAAAGAGCGGGTCCCGGGACGCACTAAACCTATAAAGAGCGGGTCCCGGGACGCACTAAACCTATAAAGAGCGGGTCCCGGGACGCACTAAACCTATAAAGAGCGGGTCCCGGGATGCACTAAACCTATAAAGAGCGGGTCCCGGGACGCACTAAACCTATAAAGAGCGGGTCCCGGGACGCACTAAACCTATAAAGAGCGGGTCCCGGGACGCACTAAACCTATAAAGAGCGGGTCCCGGGACGCACTAAACCTATAAAGAGCGGGTCCCGGGATGCACTAAACCTATAAAGAGTGGGTCCCGGGACGCACTAAACCTATAAAGAGCGGGTCCTGGGACGCACTAAACCTATAAAGAGCGGGTCCCGGGATGCACTTAATTTCCACTATCGTGCGTAGTGCAAGCACAAATGCCAATTTCACGCCGGAATGATATGGAAAACTGTGTGTGTGTGTGTGTTCCATTTAACAAGGTTAAGTTGAAGTGTACACTTCAAATATTCTGATGAAGAAAGACCCTTCATTTCACAATATTCGCGATAACAATGGGACCACAGGTAGTTTTGGGACCATGGGCTCTTGGGACTCTCAAAAACTCCACGCAGGGGGTCCATGGACCCTCTAAACATTGAAAGTGGGGGTCCCGGGACCCTCTAAGACGAGTGTCCGTGGGGAGCCCTGTGTTGTAGGTTGTTGTGTCTGTGACCGTAGTGTTTTGGACATGATGGTGATGATAATAATAATAAGAATAGAATAATTATGAATAGCTTTTCTATAGCGTGAGTCCTTTATAAGTGGCTCCAGACGCTTTACAAATACATGTACATGCGAAAACATCAAATCAATTAACATGCAAAAAGTCATCTTCACTTTGTGTGTTGGTGTTTTTGTGTTTTTTTTCTTTCTTTTCTTGTTGCTCTTGGTGGTTAAAGAACATGTGGGAAATGAACAGGCTAGGTGCTTAAAACCAACACAAAAACAGATGCAAGAGAGAGTGTTTTTTTTAGTTTTTTTTTAATGAAGATGGTGTTTTCAGAACTTGTCCCCTGTTTCTGATTGATAAATTTGAAAATGATATATAAGACATCGAAATCTGGTATGGGGAATACAGTATTTTTTCAAAGTCCTTCTTTGCTGTCCAGTTTTACGACTGTGAAATAAGCATGAAAGAAACAGAACACTGTTTTTTTTTCATGTCAATGTCTTAATTAAATTTGTGATGAAGACCCCAGTGATCGAAACGTCGCCTGTATTTGTTTCGTTTTCGTCATTCCAACATGAGTACAGTGCTTTTTGTCTTTTTGTTTTTATTAAAGTTTTGTTATTGAAGTAAATAACTGACACTTGTGTTTTCCTGTTTCAGGACTGCGAAGGCCAGACAGCGCTGCATTATGGTAAGTGCCAGTATGAGTACTTCCACAGTCCTTTATTTTATTAAATCTGATACCCTTTCAAAAGTGCCAGAATCTTGCCTTTGACACGCAGAAAGCTAAGTGCAGACTGGTTACATTATCAGTCTATCTGAAAAGGGCATTATTCACAGATTTGGTCAAGTTCATTTAAAAAAAATATTCTAATTAAAAGCAGAAAAGAAAGAAATATTCGGTGGTTCCTTCTGAGAATCTTCCTCGATCTGGCATGTTCAACCTCTGTGAGCTCCGTATAAGGACATTACGTATGAATATTGAGGTTTGTGCTTAAATTATTCATACAGTTTGCACAAACAATGACATAATACTTTTGGTTTTGGTAATCTTTATTTCTACTATTATACAATAAAACCTGCCCTGATGACCACCTCTTGATAACGACCACTTGCCGATCACAACCATCCCAAAGGATCCCCTATGAGGTTATTTCTATATAGTTCACCTTTCCACAATCACCACCTGTCTACAAGAACAATTTATTTTTTTTCTTTCTTTTTTTTTTTCCTCGTTTTTACACCTGTTCCTTGTCCCATTGTGCTTTCACACCGCCCCGTCCCTGCACTCACTGCTCCAACCACCTCTAAATTTCGTTCCGCTGCCAGACTTGTCGATTTTACAGACGCTCCAGGGGGGGATGTCGGGTCGCTGCGGTAGGCTACCCTCGGAAGATGACACTGCACTTCTGCTGAGTCACTTCGACGGTGTTCAGCAGTGGGTCTGTCCCGAGCTAACGGACGCAGCCCACTACCTACTATGCCCCATACTAACGACATTGACTTTAAGTCGCGGAGCCAGACTGAGTAATAACCACTTTTGGTCGGTCCATTTGGAGGTGGTTACTGATGGGTTTGAGTGACTATAACGGCCCCTGGAGCCACACAAACAGACATGCAAAATACATTTCAACCGTAGCACAATGATCAAGCTTTACCATCCATCGTTTCAGCTGTTTCCTGCGAGCATGGAGACATCGTGCAATTGCTGATTTCACGGAACGCAGAGATCACGCTAGCAGACCAAGATGGTTGCACACCTACAGACGTCGCTAGCGACGATATGAAGACACTGATACAAGGCAACTACGGACTTGGATGAACACTTTCAATGTAGTAGTTG
Organism: Littorina saxatilis; assembly: GCF_037325665.1. Classification (NCBI taxonomy): domain Eukaryota; kingdom Metazoa; phylum Mollusca; class Gastropoda; order Littorinimorpha; family Littorinidae; genus Littorina; species Littorina saxatilis. Next base: position 28,633,227 of record NC_090259.1, read on the forward strand.
TATTTTCACAGTAGAACCCGCTTTTAAGACCTAAAAAAAACGTGGTCAGTGAAATGGAGGTTAATTTTACAGTGGCACCCCCCTTTTATGACCTCCAAAAATCTGAGAAAATCAGGTCTTAAAAAGGAGGGAGTCTTAAAATGGTAAATTTACAGAAGTTCTAATGAACAGAAAATCTGAAAAAACATGGTCTTAGAAGGGAGGAAGTCTTAAATTGGGGGGGGGGGGGGGCCTTAAAAGGGGGGTACCACAATACAGAGGTTATGAACAGAGAATCTGAAGTTAGCAAGGTCTCAAGAGGGATGGGGGCTCAGTCTTGTTCTGGTTCTTCACGTTTGTCAGATGGGCACTAGCTTTTGTCAGATGGGCACTAGCGTTTATCAGATGGGCACTAGCTTTTGTCAGATAGGCACTCAGTGTTTGTCAGATCAGCACTAGCGTTTGTCAGATCGGCATGGGCACTAGCGTTTGTCAGATAAACACTAGCATTTGTCAGATTGGCACTAGCGTTTCTCAGATGGGCACTAGCGTTTGTCAGATGGGCACTAGCGTTTGTCAGATTGGCACTAGCGTTTGTCAGATGGGCACTACTGTTTGTCAGATGGGCACTAGCGTTTGTCAGATGGGCACTACCGTTTGTCAGATGGGCACTAGCGTCAGATTGACAGTCCAGTCTCTTCAATGAAGACGGCAGTGTGCAGCAGGTCCTCCTGACTGCCGTAGAGTTATGGGCAACCAGGATGGGGTCTGGCCAGCTCCTCTTCCAGAGCAAAAGGGTCTTAAAAGGGGTGTTTCACTGTATGCTGTAGGTTTTTCTTTCTTATCCTTTTTCTTGTGATAAGGTGAACTTCAGGGTGGTTGTCTAGTAGTGAGTATAGCACATCACACGGAGTGTAAAGGCACACAATATTGCGGGATAAGAATTGGTTATGGGTGGGGTTGTGTGAAGAATTACCAAGCGTAATATTACATGCATGGGACAAAATGGCGTGTTTACTGAAATTCGATAATGGAAAAAGGATCCAGAAAAAAATGATAATGAAAACTAACTTTGATCTTTTTTTAAATATCCTTTACAAACATAGAACATACCATCAAGCTAATAACTATGATAAGTGCAGAAATAGCTGTTCAATTAAAGGTGTGTCGCATCTGACACACTCTTCAATGAAATGAAACTGGAAGCGGATTTTCCCTCTGCAGAAAATACATATCAAGTTACAGTTCTTGTGCTCTCCCACAAGCTTAAGCTCAAGCAATTTAATCCATTTACGCCCGAGGCATGGAAAGTAATTTTAAACTTTAAAAAATTGTACCAAAGTAACACCTGCAAGTTATTCCAAAATTATAAATGCGGAAACATCGCAGGAAGCCAGTAAACACGGAAACAAGTATTTGTCATAGGAATCATTATGTAGCTGGTATTACAGGGATCTGCATTTGGGAGCTTTAGTGGGTGATGTTGGGCGCTTTGGGGGAATATGGGTTTAACATGAGTTGAAACTGTCAGTAAGAAAATAGATTCACTAGAACAAAAAATATATGCTGTTAATGTCAGTTGTGATACAGACATTAAAACATCACCTTTAAAAAAACAAAAATTCAAAATAAAAATCATCTTTTGTCACAGGCTCATTCATGTACATGTGTATATATTCAGAAAATTGTGGAGTGTTTGGAACCAAGGTGATTGTTTTGAAAATGTGATCCACCGAGTTTGTCATGACATTTTTGAACACACCTGAATTTGATCAGACAACGAAATTCACTTTTTGAAGGGGAGGATAATGATTTTGTCAGGGGAAGAATTTCTTTTTTAAAAGTCAAACACTCTCACAATACCTGAGCACATTTGGAATTTATTCCCATGATCTGCCACAAAGAGTATTTTTTGTCCTGTAACATGGGCTATTACTTACTGAACAAAGTTATTTAACATTGATAAAAAATTGTTTTAACATTGTATGTATTCTTGAGCTTTGGTTTATATATTTGGTTTGGTTTTTGTGTGCGTTTTTTTGTTGTTGCCTTATAGGGTAAAGTACAAATGTTTTCCTCATTTGTTTAAATTAAATTATTTAATTGCTAAAGTGCAAGCATGGCTCTAACACATTTCTTTCTGCTAATTGCCAGTGAAGAATTTAAATGATATGTAGCGATAAACATATCTATATCTCAATATACTGGGCTTTGTAAGTCCTGATTCTTCTGCAAAAGGGTTGTTTAGACATGTTTTTATCATATGTGCACGTATGTGAGTAAGAGGGAGAGAAAGAGAATGTGTGTGTGTGTGTGTGTGTGTGTACGAGATAACATGGAAAAAAACCTTGGGGTGGTTCTTTAACACATGACAGTGCACTGCATGGGTGTGTTATGTGTAACTACCGGCACATGCAATTGACATATCTCATTTTAATAAACTGTCCGTTGTCAGGCGACATAACTTCTGTCAGAGTAGTTTAAACACACTTTTCATATCTGAGAGAGAGGACAGAGAGTGAGGGCGAGGGGGGGGGGGGGGGGGGTGGTGTATGTATAGCAGTGTAGATTAAGTTCAGGGTGCTTCTGAATCTGTCTTTCTAAAAGTGAGCATGTGTATGCATATGTCAATGAAAGTGTGTGTAAGCACTGTGCATTTGAAGAGAAAGAAAGAGAGCATAATTCACATGAAAATAAAGTTTCCATAAAAACAAAATGTCTGTTGTGTGTACTGACTGTTTTGGATACAAATATGATTGTTATTTTGCATGACATCTAATTTTTTTGTAAATTTTAATATGGGAACCTTGCTTTTGTGAATTTGATATTGGGGGGTTTCTGTGTTGTAGGTATACCACTGTATAGACTTACCATAATGTGAAATCAATCTGATTGCTTAATATGGTAGGGGATGGATGGCCTTTTCAGTCAAATAACTGGTTAAACAATAAATGGCCTCATCACAAAGAGGACTCAAACGCATCTGCCTAGATTTTTTTTGACGCGTTGTATAGAAAAACACTTCTTCTGGGGTATTGTTAAACTGTCGATACACAATGCAGCAGTGTTGAATAGCTACATGATAACTCCAGTCATCTTATGAATAACTGTATATCACCCACATTTCAACAATGTCAACAAAGACACCTGAAAAGTTGTTCGATAAATTACAACGGTACAAAAAAAGCACAGACTTTATAAAAAAAAAATTAAAAAAACCCCCAGTGATTTTACACAACTATTTACAGACTTACTGCTGTTTTTGGTGTCACAACCACAGCTTCTCCATCATACAGTGGAACCCCCCTTTTAAGACCTCCACAAATCAAAGAAAGTCAGGGCTTAAAAACGAGGGAGTCTTAAAATGGAGGTAAATTTACCGAGATCATAGGAACTGCACATCTGAAAAAGCAAGGGAATGGGGAAAGTCTTAAATAGTGCTTTTTGTAAAGGGAAGTTCCACTGTAATCACGTTTTGGTTTTGTGTTTCCATTTTCTGTCTAATTCCAAGCTCCTCCACACGTAGCTATAATTCTCTCCATATCATTGAACTCGCACTACGGCTGGTCTGCTTCTGCAAGGCGCTTCTTTTCTTCCAGCTCCTTCTTTCGATCTCTTGCAATCTCACTTCAAACACTTATAACACTTTCTACCCCACCTATGTTGACCAAGTTTTTTTTTTAGCCGAGAACAGCTGTGCTGCAGCAGGTCACTCAGAATTGTAGTAACTGTGTAGCAACACGCTGGAATGCAGGCATTACAGGAAGCAACTGAAGTGACTGTGTGTACGGATATATCCCTACCAGGTCAGATAGAGCCATATGAGTGGGTACGGATAATATATCTGTACCTGGGAGACAATGAGTTAAGACCTTCAAATGTCTGAGACAAACTTCTCTTGTATTATATATCTGGAAGAATTTGTGTATAATGTTTCATGAAGATCTGTCCATGCAGTAGTTTTCTGGGAATTGCTCACACCAACACACTGACACACACACACTGACACACCACCACCGCCACCCTCATCTCTATTTCCAGTCTATCTGAAAACATTTAGTCAAAGCTTAACAGAATGGAAAAAGAACAACAACACATGATCATCAATTCACAGTATCTTCCACATTTTTTTTCTTTCTTATATAAACCAGTTTGAATCATGAAGACACACAACAACAAATAAGGAAAAAAACGCGTGAAGCGAAATTAATACATTTAGTCAATGTGTTGAACTCACAGAATGAAACTGAACGCACTGCATTTCACAAAGACAATAGTTTTGTCGATACCCGTGGCCTAGAAAGTGCGGCCCACTGATCACTTAAAAGGACAAGCCAGTATAGTGCCGTAGCGCAGCGTATAGTGTTTAAGAAGAAAGCGCACTTTTCTTTATTCTTTTAACTTTCTGAGCTTCTTTATATCAAGTATATCTATATGATTTGGGATTCAGAAAATGATAGAGAATAAGATGAAATCATTGTATAATCGATTAATACAATTTTAATTAGGATTAATGAGATTTGTAATAACCCAAGTCATTAATTATTTTTAAGCTTCCAAGCTGAAATGCAATCCCATAGTCTGGACTTTTAGGAACATTCTTTGACCAAAATTTTAATCAATTTGATGGATAAAAATAGCGCGTGACAGTGCTGCCAAAAAAAAGAGCCGGATATGATGTCATCGCAGTCATTTAATTAAAAAAAGGAAAAACATAGGGGTATCATCTGAAAGAATTTGTATGTAAAGTTTCATGAAGATCGGTCCAGTAGTTTTCTCTGAATCGTTCCTCGCACACACACACCACAACCCTCTTTTCGATTCCCCGTCTATGTTAAAGCATCTAGTCAAAACTTAACAAAATGGAAAAAAGAACAAGAACAACAACACATGATCATTCAATTCACAGTATCTTCCACATTTTTATTTTCTCTTATGTAAACTACATATACCGGTAGTCATAATCATTTCGACACACAACAACAATAACAACAACAACAGCAAAAGATGCAGCAGCAAAATCAAGGGCTGGCGCAAGCTTTCAGTACTTGTTTCCACACCTCCCCAGAGGGACAGTGTTTGAGAAAAGCCTCGTGAACGGCGTTGCACTGGATGTAGCTGTTGGCGTCCGTGGGGGACGGAAAGTAGGCAGGACCGCCTGTGCACGGGTTGGGGATGTTAGGGTCCATCTGATTGGTCGCCTGGTCTACGATCACACCGGTGAAGATGCAAGTTTGTGCCCTCTGGAACCATATCTGTGATAAAGACAACGTAAGTTTAGTCACTTAACAGTAAACTTACAATACAGTAGAATCCCCCCCCCCCCCCCATTTTACATTTAGTCAAGTTTTGACTAAATGTTTTAACATAGAGGGGGAATCGAGACGAGGGTCGTGGTGTATGTGTGTTTTTGTGTCTGTGCGCGTGTGTGTGTAGAGCGTTTTAGAGTAAACTACTCGACCGATCTTTATGAAATTTTACATGAGAGTTCCTGGGAATGATATCCCCAGACCTTTTTTTTCATTTTTTGGATAAATATCTTTGATGACGTCATATCCGGCTTTTTGTAAAAGTTGAGGCGGCACTGTCACACCCTCATTTTTCAATCAAATTGATTGAAATTTTGGCCAAGCAATCTTCGACGAAGGCCGGACTTCGGTATTGCATTTCAGCTTGGTGGCTTAAAAATTAATTAATGACTTTGGTCATTAAAAATCTGAAAATTGTAAAAAAAAAGTTTTTTATAAAACGATCCAAATTTACGTTCATCTTATTCTTTATCATTTTCTGATTCCAAAAACATATAAATATGTTATATTTGGATTAAAAACAAGCTCTGAAAATTAAAAATATAAAAATTAGGATCAAAAGTAAATTTTCAAAATCAATTTTATCTTATTTCTTGTCGGTTCCTGATTCCAAAAACAAATAGATATGCTATGTTTGGATTAAAAACACGCTCAGAAAGTTAAAACAAAGAGAGGTACAGAAAAGCGTGCTATCCTTCTCAGCGCAACTACTACCCCGCTCTTCTTGTCAATTTCACTGCCTTTGCCACGAGCGGTGGACTGACAATGCTACGAGTATACGGTCTTGCTGAAAAATTGCATTGCGTTCAGTTTCATTCTGTGAGTTCGACAGCTTGACTAAATGTTGTATTTTCGCCTTACGCGACTTGTTATTATTAAGCACCCAAAATCTGAGATACTCAGGTCTTGAAAAGAACTCTTAAAAGGAAGGTAAACTTACAGAGGCCGCTATGAACAGAAAATGTGAGAAAGCGGCAAGACGGACTTACGAGGGTGAAGTCTTAAAGTGGGTTGTGGTGGTCCTAAAGTGAGGAGAGGAATCCACTAGCACTGTTTATCCTACATACGTGAGAGAGACACTCGTGAGATAATAATCGTTTAAATCACACGTGTGTATATCATGTAAATGAGGTCATGTCAAGCAAGTCTGACAGGGACCTGTTTTTCCACTGCTTATGATGCCAAAGTCACCGAGACAAACGACATTACAGAAAAAAAATTGCCCTCGCTAATTACCCTCGATGAACTAACACGTCGCGCCACACTTTCAGAGTGACGTTTCTTTACTTTGACGTAATAGATTGCACGAGGCTTCAGAAGTCGAGGTTCCAAAACAAGCGTCTTCAAGTTAGCTGCCTCGACAGTACATTTTCAGTAAAATACACGGAAGTACAGTATGTAGGATAAACAGAATACTACATGGCTTGCTGTTTCGTACCAGATTTACACTCGTTGCTTTTTGGCTCACGTACGTGTAGCCTATGCGATGGTAAACTTTGTCTGTCTGTGCGTGCGTGCGTGCGTGTGTGTGTGTGTCAGGGCCGGACTAGGCGAAGAGGAGGCGGGGGGGTTGCCAGTGGTGGCCCAGGGGGATGTCCTCCCTGGCGGCAGGGGCGGATCAGTTCATTTTATGACTGGTTTTTTTCAAAAGTATATTGTGAAGATATGGGTGTGAAGGCGCGAAGCGCCGAGCCGACGGCGCGAAGCGCCTAGCTTGCTAGGGGGGTCCGGGGGCATGCCCCCCCGGAAAATTTTGAAAAAAAGGATGCAAATAGTGCAGTCTGGTGCATTCCTGAGGATGATCATTACCAGTTTCAGGCAGCAGATTTTGTCACTGATTAATACCCCAAAAATTGAAACTCAATGTAAAATAAAGAAATGCATACCTCATTCAATATTTTTATTTTTTGGCTGGGGGGGGGGGGGGGGTCCGGAAACCCTAGAACCCACCCCCCACCCCCCTCGTTGTGGGGGTCAGGGGGCGAAGCCCCCTGAAGCTGACGGGTAGGTCATATTCTGAGATAGGAAAATGGTCGCTCCTTGCATGAAACGGCATAAAATAAGCAATAATAAAAAAAAATTAAATAAGTAAGGTACATGTTTAGGCTAGGGTGGGGGGGGGGGGGGGGGGGGGTTGCGCAACCCCCATAACCCCCCCGGTAGTCCGGCCCTGCGTGTGTGTGTGTGATAGAAACTTTAACATTTCCGAGTCTATGGATAAAGCTCGCATAAGAAGATTACGTCTCGGTCAAAAGTGTTTGACGTGTGTGATAGAAACTATTTGAAGACGTCACATTATGACGTAAGAGGGTTAGACGTCACGCAAAGGAATTACTGAAAGTCTCGGTCATTGTTATTGTGAGCGGGCCGAGACTACTTGGCAGATCCAGGGTCTCGCTTTCTTGCACAGTTTCACCTATGCTTACTGTGTGTGTGTGTGTGTGTGTGTGTGTGTGTATGTGTGACGGAGTGATTGAGTTTGTGTTACTGTTTGTCGATTTCTTACGTGAGCCTTGAAGGCTTCGCCTCTTGTTCAAATAGTGAACAGCTCGCTTTCGCTCGCAGTTCAATACTCTTAAAAAACAACTCGTGTAAATCTGGTACGACACAGCAAGCCAAAAGTCAAATTTAAGGGGCTTACTGTCCGTCAGGTCTAAGTGCCTATGTTGGACATGAGTTGGTTTAATTATACGATTTGTTTGTTTGTTTGCTTAACGCCCAGCCGACCACGAAGGTCCAGTGCTCCACCACCTGAGCTACCCGGGCCCCCTCACAGCAAGCCATGTAGTATTCTCTCTATACAGCATGACTTCCCTTCTTTGTCTCTGTTAATCCAGGGAGAAAATATCCAGCGATATTTCTCCGTAGGCCTAAAGTTCGGCCATGACCTAGGCAAAATAACTTGCGCAGCCGCAGAAACAAGAAAATGAAAATCTTATGAAGCCGTCATCAACACGAACACAATGATTGCAGAAGCAAACTCTGTACCTACACGACCGAGACACAAGACTGATTGTTTCACAGCTGCAAAGGGTAAGCTTACTCACGTCAGGTCTTCACTGACAAGCTAGGAACAGACGGAAAATTCCAAACAAAAGTAAATGACGTCAAAGTCTCTTTCGCTTTGCGTGTAGCTTTGTCATGACGTCTTTTTGAGACGACAGTATACGCGACAATTTGTTCGCTTCCGGTGTCATTTTATACTGAAAAGCAACTCAAAAGAAGGAGCTAAGCCTGTGTCTTGAAACAGCTGAAACACTCTTTTGGATTGCCGTTTCAATGTTAACCAAAAAGTTAAAGAAAAAAACAAGGTTCAGTGGCGAACTGACAGCGGATTGAGCATTTATTCCTGTTGATGAAGGTACGATTGAAGCTTTAGTCTCTCCGTCAACCAACAAGACTAGATTTGTAGCAGACGAAAAACAAAGTGTGCGTTTTTCCTGTCTTGTGAAGGCGATTATGTCGTTATAAGTTGTCTGTACGTTGTAATGACATTTCAAAACAAAATTTAGCTTTGATGCGTCATGGGATAATAAGCTTGTACGTTTTCATTCATGGAATTGGTTTTTTTCGTCTCGGCAGGGTGAATGAATTCATGATGTCTTTTCCGGAACTGGACAAAACTGGCCTTGCCAAGACTGAAACAAAATATAGTTCTACAACTTCTAGGCTTGGGTTGATTGCCCATGGTGAATTTCCAATGATTTGTTTCCACATCCCATGACAAATTCTCTTTACTTTGGTCATGCCATATATACGTTACAGCTCCGTCCATCCATGGTATCGCGTGATATTTTGTCTCGACGGGGTGAAAGAATATAATGACGTCACTCTCGGCAGAGCCTCGAGTGACGTCATCATATTCATTGACCCAGTCTCGACAAAATATCAGGCGATACCATGGATGGACGGAGCTGTAACTTATACATGTGAACAGCTCAGATCATGGGTCAATAAAGTGTTACACAGATGGTCAAAATTAAAGTACAAGATATTGCACTGGAAGTGGAACTACACTGTTGCTTAGTGTCTGTATGAAGCTACAAGGTGAAAATAAAAAAAATAAAAACACGATTCTTGACTTTGATGGGCTTTTTCTGCTCGTAAGCACACATTCTTCTACTCATCACAGCATGCCCCATTATTGAGTTTAAAACACCAATTAAATTTGTTTTGAATAAAACTCACAATTTTACAATAAGAATTTTTCCTACTTAGTTTGACTTTTGCAAAACTAAGTATTTACACATTTTATTGAATCAGTCAGACAGACGGAGACATAGAGAGACAGACAGAGGGCAAACAGAAATCTGAGAAAGAAACCCCTTTAAAAATGTTACCATGTTTGAAATGAAACATCGCAAGGTGAAGCCATAATTCATCACCTTTCAGTATGACGTCATGAGCGTGTTCCACACTTGAAATGACGTGTTTTTATCATGTTGTCAGCTGCACGGAGCTTGGAAGTATAATTTCCATTCAACGATCCGAGTTTGTTAAGTTTTAGCCTATTTTCAACGTCAAACACCATGAAACTATATATATTTGGAATCAGAAAATGGTAAGGAATAGATAGAAGTTGTTTTTAAATGTCTTTTTTCATAAATAAAGATAGTGGTTATTTATCGGTTTTCTTCATTTTTAAGCATAATTATCAATACAAAACAACAAAACTATATAGTTTTAGATACAGGACGCAATAGGGAATACACCAATATAAATTTTTTGTTTCAAATATTAGTTTTTAAAAATTTGAAAAAATGACATATTTCGAACAAACATTTCAATAACAAAACTTTAAGTGACCAAACTGAAATGCAATCCCATAATCCGGCCTAGATCTGAGATTGTGTGATAAGAAATTCGATCAAATTGATAAAAAACTGTAACTGTGAAAGTGCTGCCTCGACCTTTTGGTAAACGGTAAAATATGACGTCATCAAACTGTCCTATCAATAAACGGAAAAACCTTCTATGAGAAAATCCAGTCAAAAATATCCATATCAAATTTCATAAAGATCCACTCCGTAGTTTTTGAGATATGATCTGCAGTGTGAAAAAACGCCCATAACGCCCAAAACGCAAACTCATTTGTCATGATTTGGTCGTGTTCTGCTGATACTATAATGTTTTTCTTTTCTAAAACACACTATAATAGTAGCCTTTCCCAATGTCTATGCTAAAACTGACTTGTCTGTGTTGTCAATGATTTTGCTACAGTGTGAGAACACAATCTCACGCCCATAACGCTGTGACACGAAAACTCATTTGGTCGTGTTCTGCCGATACTGTAATGTTTTTCTTTCTTAAAACACACTATAATAGTAGCCCTTCCCAAATGCAATGCTAAAAATGACTGGTCTGTGTTGTCAATGATTTTCTGCGAGAATGCGATCTATGTGTTTGTCGCAAAGACCGTGTGACACGAAAGTTATGAGCGGAAGACAAATCTGCTGAGTGCAATTACGTTTCAGAAGATAGTTGGTTAAAACAGTTTATCACTCAGACACGCAAAGGAACACTATAACTTTATTATTCAGGCCATATTTGCTTTCCTTTGTCATGTATGAAAGTACTGGCCTTGGTTGAAGAAAGTGACCTGTCGCTGTGCAACAAATTTGTCGCCATTTTCCGCCGTGTTTTGTAAATAAAACGTGTTTACTACCCACACATACAAAACGATGCTGTTGGTTCTTTTTATTTTCTTATTGTTTGATTCATGCTTAGCAGTTTAGTATGCTTTGTTTTCTTCTCAATTCAATGGATGGCTATAAAATAAGCATTTAAATGTGAAGGTGTTAAAATTACCCATGATCTGAGCTGTTCACACATACAGCATGACTTCCCTTCTTTGTCTCTGTTAATCTAGGGAGAAAATATCCAGCGATATTTCTCCGTAGGCCTAAAGTTCGGCCATGACCTAGGCAAAATAACTTGCGCAGCCGCAGAAACAAGAAAATTGACCAAACTGGCCTTGCCAAGACTGAAACAAAATATAGTTCTACAACTTCTAGGCTTGGGTTGATTGCCCATGTTGAATTTCCAATGATTTGTTGCCGCATCCCATGAAAAATTCTCTTTACTTTGGTCATGCCATATATACGTTACAGCTCCGTCCATCCATGGTATCGCGTGATATTTTGTCTCGACGGGGTGAAAGAATATAATGACGTCACTCTCGGCAGAGCCTCGAGTGACGTCATCATATTCATTGACCCAGTCTCGACAAAATATCAGGCGATACCATGGATGGACGGAGCTGTAACTTATACATACAGCATGACTTCCCTTCTTTGTCTCTGTTAATCTAGGGAGAAAATATCCAGCGATATTTCTCCGTAGGCCTAAAGTTCGGCCATGACCTAGGCAAAATAACTTGCGCAGCCGCAGAAACAAGAAAATGGAAATCTTTTATGAAATGATTGGGAGCCACGCAAATGTGACCTCTTGATTCCGACCATGAACCCGCTGTTGATAATCTGGAAGGTCGTACCAGAAATGCAGATCTATCTCTGGCCGATTCATAGATTCAACCTACAAACTGCGACCTCATCTGTGATCAGATGACCAAGCAATGCGTGAAATCTTTTGTTCTAAAGCCTTATGGCTCGTTTCGACAAGCATTAAACGGATGAAATTAACCACATGCAGTTTATTCTTCAGAAAAATGCACACAAAAAATGGGTTGGGTTCGGTGATTTGTACATAAACGTCTTCCTCACGATAGATTCGCTGATTTGTCTTATGAAGCCGTCATCAACACGAACACAATGATTGCAGAAGCAAACTCTGTACCTACACGACCGAGACACAAGACTGATTATTTCACAGCTGCAATGTGAATAGAGAACAAAGACGTTTTGGGTAAGCTTACTCACGTCAGGTCTTCACTGACCACAGGCGGAAGGTATCGTTCACTGGACCACTACCGTCCATAGAAAGACTACAAGGTTTGACACTCGACGGGGTGAATAAATATAATGACGTCACTCGAGGCTCTGGTCATCATATTCATTGACCCAGTCTCGACAAAATACCATGCGATACCATGGATGGACGGAGCTGTAACTTATACATGGGTGCGTCTCAGAATCTCGTCCTCTGTTTGTGACATTATCACCAAAAGTAAAATCTTCCCAGAAAACTTTGATAATACTATTTACACACTTCTCAGTGTGTACCTTTTCAGTTTAAACAAGAAAAAATATAACATTGCCTTTAGTTTGCCATATATTGAGCATTATTTGGACCATGTGTGCAAAATCACCCGTGTAACATGGAAAAAATAAAAGACAAAAAAACTGCATTTATAAGGCTGAAAACGACTTTTATTCAGTTATTATTGTTGAATCACAAGCCATTATAGAGTTCAATATGAAATGACTACATGCAAACAACAAAATAATGTTTTTTTCAAAGTTCCATGCATTCGTCAAAATTTCAATACAAAAATGAAAATTAATTAATGATATCCTGATCAGAACATGTTGATACATGGCATTCATTCAGTCTTATTGACATTTAACCTTCACAATAGCATATTTACAAAGATTTGTTGCTCTAAGACAAAATGTTAGAAAGTTATCCCAAAAGAATGCAAAATGGTCACCGATGTAACATGGAAACATCACTTTTGTAACAAAGAAACGGTTATGCTTTTTCCCACAAACTTTACTAAATGAAGCTGATTTTGCAACCAGATTCTTCTTAGGTAAAATGCCAAACACTAAAACAGGAACAGAAAGAAAAAAAGCTGGACAAAATCAAGCAAACTTGGCCCCAAAAAAGAGAAACATTAATGAAAAGTTCATCACCCACGTAACTCGGAAACGAACAACCAGACATGTATTATAAGGTTTGACATGAAGAATGCAAATGTTCAAAAGTGGTTCATTCAATTGTTGAGACAATAAACCAAAGGCATTGATTACATATAGAACAGTTGCCACTTGCAGTTAATTAATTTATTTTAAAAGAAATAATGCCCCCTGGCATTGAAGGTGGGGTCACGAATCATGGTTGCATCAGATGTAGGGACTAAGGAAATATCATCGATCCCTGGAAAGCAATAGTAGTTCCCCTCCGGTTTCCTTCGAAGGAACGTTACCACCAGTTCATCAGGTCGAATCTCTTGCACCTGAAACATGCAAGTACCTGCGATTTCAACTAAAGATTGATGCAATATGTGTACTAGTTTCACTAACATGAATTTGTTTAATGTCTATCAAGATTTTGATGCATCCACATTCACTGGCTAAAAACAAAATAAAGTAGTTATTTTGTTCAGACTTACCATTCCATTGAACATACAACTTTTACAATTAAAGAAAACATTGACACTTACCGTTCCTTTAAATGGATTTCGGAAATTTAATTTTGATCATAATTTTTTATATTTTTAATTTTCAGAGCTTGTTTTTAATCCAAATATAACATATTTATATGTTTTTGGAATCAGGAAATGATGTAAAATAAGATGAACGTAAATGTGGATCGTTTTATATAAAAAAAAAAAAATTATTACAATTTTCAGATTTTTAATGGCCAAAGTCATTAATTAATTTTTAAGCCACCAAGCTGAAATGCAATACCGAAGTCCGGCCTTCGTCGAAGATTGCTTTACACAAATTTCAATCAATTTAATTGAAAAATGAGGGTGTGACAGTGCCACCTCAACTTTTACAAAAAGCCGGATATGACGTCATCAAAAGTATTTGTCGAAAAAAAGAAAAAAACGTCCGGGGATATCATACCCAGGAACTCTCATGTCAAATTTCATAAAGATCGGTCAAGTAGTTTAGTCTGAATCGCTCTACACACACACACGCACAGACAAACAGACACACACACACACATACACCACGACCCTCGTTTCGATTCCCCCTCTATGTTAAAACATTTAGTCAAGTTTTGACTACGTGAAATCGAAAGAAAAACTATTATTAACAAATGTTTAGCCTAATTTTTCACTTCATAGAATATCATAGCAGCAAAAACTCACCTTTTCTTAAGAACCTTGGGTGTTGATCACTGTCGTAACAAAATCACAGACTTCGGAAACATTCTCGAAATCTTTCTTCGCTGCTGGAAGCTGAACTATTTCTCTCTGTAACTGCGCATGCGTAGTCACCCGCACCTCTAAGTCACTACGCGCAAAATAGTTCTAATCTTTCTTCAAAACTCTGAACATTATTTGCAAAACCGTTCACCATCGTAACGGAATTTTGAAGAAGCATGTCATATTGCGCAACTTTCAACTTAGTTTGCAGATGCAATTTTGAGAAAATAATACTTAAATAACATTTAGCTTAGCGATTTTCTATGCCCTTTCATGTCAAGATCGTGTTGAAGATGAATATGCAAATTCTAAAGTTCAAATTTAGGACTTGTTGCTGTTGCACGCGTGTGGAAACATATGTTACGACAGTGATGGCAAACTTTCAAGCGATTAATTTCGTTTAAAAAAACAATTCTGTGGATAAAATAACATTTCAACTGTCAAGTACACTTAAACCAAACACACATAACAAAAATAGCAGTCCTTGGACATTCTAAACGATTCTTGTAGTGAGGTACAAAACTAGTTGATGGTTCATGTCACAGATCAGACCTCCATTTTTCACGCATTTAATCATTTCTTTCGCAAAACAACCTTCATAATAATCATGCAAAATACTCAGTTTTGTTTGTACTATTTCTTTATTCATTTTACTTCTCAAACATACCAATATCATGATTTAAAATTCAGTATGTTTCAATTGTGGGCTAATTTGATTATGGCACACACAAAAGGATCAGTTTCTGAGACGCACCCATATAGCTATTCAGATGGACACGTGGGGGAACTGATTCGGGGGCTGTGATTGGATGGTCTCTTCCGATCATCAAAGCATAATGCTACGGAAGTCGGCCATTCAGTTTGCCAATATCCAAAAGCATATTGGCAATAACAAAGACGCATGGTTCCGGTTCAAGTTACCCATCTGTGACCACACGATGTTTCACTGAATCGACAACAGCATACACTGACAACTTGAAATTCTTTTCGGGAATGTTTTCAGCTTTAAAAATGTCGATAGCATACCCTTTTCTGCTAACTTCCCGATGAAACTGACAGGACTAAATCAATTATTTTCTGTCCCTAAACATCACAAAATGCCCAAAGTCGAAAGATGTAGTACAAACAGGGGAGTAAAACGGAACAGCCGTTTTTGTGTGCCGGTTGCCGACTGACACAAACTTTCGCATTCGGCTTTTCTTATCTCGTAACTCCACACTAAATACCCCACTTCCCCTCTGAAGTATTGATGTACAACCCATGGCACTAACATTCATGTAGTCGTTTATAACTGAGGTTGACAAATTTGCTTCATGACGAGACAAGTATAAATGCCATTCACCAAAACTGAAAACTTCGCTGCCGTCTGCTCGCGTTGTACGGATTAGCTGTTCTCTTCTCTTCCCCTTGTTGCATCCTAGTTCTTCAGTTGTTTCTAGTTTTCTGTTGATGTTGTGTTTTGGTCTTCTTCATAAGTAGTCTTGTTCAAAATTAAGAAAAACTCAAACTTCTTTTTTCTTGAATACGAATGAACTAATAAAAAGCTGTTTAACAGCTGTGTTGTCAAATCGAGTTTTTTTCCAAAGTCAGTGTGGCGCCTGCGCAAAACTAATGCGCATAAGAAACGGCGTCTGCTATCAAAACCTGAGATCAACGCATCGACACAAAAACTGTCATTTTGTAAGTTTGGAACAACAAATCAAGGTCAGAACAGCTATATAATCGCTATTGTATTTTCAGCGTAGCAATAGGGTCCGATATTTAGACTCGAACAAGTATAATGCGACTCGTCTTCGACTCGTCGGCATTATACTTGTCTCGTCTAAATATCGGACCCTATTGCTACGCTGAAAACACAATAGCTGTTAATATCATAATTATGGAGTATGGTTTCCTCATAGGTGACATTTAAAATTTAAAGCAAAACCTTTCATTGTTATATGTGTAATACTGATGCTGAAACTGTGGGTGTGCTAGCTGCCGATGATAACGAATCTCAAGCTTACTCATGCAATCTATGTCACCGACAGCCTCAAGTTTATTTCAGTGAGGACTATATATGCATCTTACAAGAAAAACTTGTATACGTTACTCATCAACTGAATTCGATACAATGTCATGATGACTACTGTTACTGGCACGGTTGGCCTAGTGGTAAGGCGTCCGCCCCGTGATCGGGAGGTCGTGGGTTCGAACCCCGGCCGGGTCATACCTAAGACTTTAAAATTGGCAATCTAGTGGCTGCTCCGCCTGGCGTCTGGCATTATGGGGTTAGTGCTAGGACTGGTTGGTCCGGTGTCAGAATAATGTGACTGGGTGAGACATGAAGCCTGTGCTGCGACTTCTGTCTTGTGTGTGGCGCACGTTAAATGTCAAAGCAGCACCGCCCTGATATGACCCTTCGTGGTCGGCTGGGCGTTAAGCAAACAAACAAACAAAATGACTACTGTTGTGACCGCAACACGGTGGCCCAGTGGTAAGGCGTCCGCCCAGTGAGTGGGAGGTCGTGGGTTCGAACCCCGGCCGGGTCATACCTAAGACTTTGAAATTGGCAATCTAGTGGCTGCTCCGCCTGGCGTCTGGCATTATGGGGTTAGTGCTAGGACTGGTTGGTCCGGTGTCAGAATAATGTGACTGGGTGAGACATGAAGCCTGTGCTGCGACTTCTGTCTTGTTTGTGGCGCACGTTAAATGTCAAAGCAGCACCGCCCTGATATCACCCTTCGTGGTGGACTGGGCGTTGAGCAAACAAACAAATGACTACGGTTTTCTTATATTTTTAACGTCTTAAAAGGAGGTTCCACTGTACACCAAAATGTCCACTCTCACCCTAACCATCCCCAAGTCTAATACAAGGCTACCTTTCCAACAGGGCATCCCTCCATCTGACCCACGTAAGGGACGTTAGTGCAGTGGTAGTATTTGCTGGGGTCAGGCGGGTAGGGCTGGAAGTACTGTTGCTTGATGACCACGTCCGGCGTGCAAGGGTTCCCCGTGTTGACACCAGAGGGCGAAGTGATCTGCGGGAAATGGACCTGAGGTGTGGTGATGGGGGGTTGGGTGACCGTGACCGGAGCTTGAGGTCCTTGGGTGTTGGATGATCGAGTCTTTGGAGACAGACGAAGAAAAGAAATGGTTATGGTGGATGGTCCACACTTCGCCCTTTGTTCAAGGTCATTTCAGAATGTCCTTTGTTCAAGGTCATGAAGAATGTCCTTTGTTCAAGATCATTTCAGAACAGAGATGTGTGAGTGGGCGAGCATAAGCAGATAGACCTTTTTTTTCAAGTTAAAGTGCAGGTTCAACTTGGTAGTTTTCATTATCATTTATGGTTATTATCATCTCATCTTCCCCTGCATCGTATTCATTTTTCGTGCTCATAATCCAATAGTGGTTAATGAGTTTATCTGCAAAAATGAAACACGTTTCGCTTAATAACGTAGTAGCCACTTCTTAAAAGCAGTAGCACTTGTCACACCCACACCCACACCCACACACACACACACACGCGCGCGCGCGCACCGACACACATACACACACGCACACACCGACACTGGCACACACACAGAGCCCAAGTGTTCTCTTTTTGGAGGACGCATCACATGACAGGTACAGCGGCATATATGTCACATAATATGCATGACTACCACAATGGCCACCATATTTGTTTTGCACTTGAACGATTGTCATCGACTGAGTGACAACACTTACTTAAACATCTGTTTTCATTGACATGATCCAAACAATATCAGGTAACTGCAATGGGGTACATGTATGACCTAGCGAAATCAATTGCCAATGTCTGGCCTAAAATGTCACGTGGGGAAAGTTTGCCTCATTAAAAGCAAGATTATTCACTCTTTCACACAATCCATACAAACCCGTCTATTTACCATAAAAGTGACACCGCCACTACCAGCGGTGGTGGTAGGAAGACCTCCAGTGGGATTGCGACACTCATGTATGAGCGGGTTGTACAGTTCGCCGAGGGGACACAGAACGATGTATGCCTGGCCACTCGAGTCACAAAGCAGAAACTTGTCAGCATCACTGGGGTGTGGGAAACGGTTAATCGCTGAGTGGCCTCCCCCTGTTGCGATCTGCAGTGCGCAGGGATTGGTGGACACCGTGCGGTCTGTTAAAACGGAATTGAAGATTTGAGCGACAGAGGTTTTTTTTTTTTTTTTTTCTTTTTTTTTTTTCTTTCTTTTTCTCTTCTCTTTTTGAACCTCAGTTACAATATGACTCGCTACGAGTATGATACTGTGAGCGAAGCGGAACAGTTTAAACGTAAACAGAATGGGTTATAAATAATAATAATATCATTCTTTCGTTTAACATGGACAATCTTCGAAAATGTACAATATTTTCAATCAATTATAATTAAGCTATAATTCTCTCCGTCAACTGGCATTTGCACACTTTCTCTCTTTCTCTATCCTCTCTCCCCATCCTCTCTCTCCCTCCCCTCCCCTCTCTCCCTCTTTAATCGTCCTCTCTCTCTCTCTCCCCCCCTCTCCCCTTCTCTGTCTCTCTCACCCTCCCTGCCACTCTCTCTCTCTCTCTCTGATACTGTGAGCGATGCTGAACAGTTTAAACATAAGCGACAGAGTTATTTGCTAAAATGTGGTCAAAGTACCCCAATACAGTAGAACCCCCCTTTTAAGACCCCCCAATTTAAGACTTCCTCCATTTTAAGACCCTGTTTTCTTAGACTTTCTATTCATAACCTCTGTAAATTAACCCCCATTTTAAGACCTGATTTTTATTTCAGATGTTTTGAGGTCTTAAAAGGGGGGTTCCACTGTAAATCAAGAATAACGAATATAGAATACTTTATTGCCCAAGGATGGGAATTCGTTTTGACAATTTCGGTAAAGAATCATTCACTCCAGCCAACACACGCAAACGGAATAAGTAAATAACACCTCCTTCTCACCAATTAAAATTGTGACGAAGGCATTGAAATTAATTTTGAGACTCGGATGTTCTAGCCCAAGCCCAAAGCAGCAGATATGAGTTTAAAGAGAGTACGAAGCAAGAAAAGCAATGCAAGGATACTCGTAAGAACATTCTGTCTACGTGTTTTCACTCTATCATTCAGTGTTGAGAGTTTTTACTTCAGTGAACACAATTACATACACAATTAGGGTCAGGGTCAATTAAACTGAATTTCTCGTAACTCTGAAAGAAAATAAAAATAATGGAACCGGAAGAGCTTTACACTGGTAAACAAAAAGGCATTCACGGACAGTGCATGTACATGAATATTTTACCCGGTCCAAGCAGGTTTCCATACTGCATATTGATGAGGTCTTCGATGTGGCACTGTCTGCTGATCCCTCCTTCCACACACAACACAGTCACAGCTACAAAAGAAAACAGACACGAGCGTCAACTGACTGGTGTATGTTACTCATTTCAAAAACTAAGCATGATGAGAATGAAAAGGAAACGATGCTACAATAATGAGCAAGTTACATGTATCAGTTAGTTCATTCATAGCACGCTCTGGGGACCCGCTGCCGAACTGCAAGTGCAGAAGACTGCGGACTTCGTGGCAGCCACCGACCTGAAGATATGACGGCCATGAATATCGAACGCAGAAGAAGAATTCATAGCATGTGAACAATGCATCCGAGTATATTTGGGCGAAACATATCTCCCTAGAAAAATCAGTATATTTTAACAATATATTCTGTACTAGATGAATACCCGCTTCGCCGGGTACGGCTTCGCCGGGAAGAAGTCGAGCCAAATATCCGGCTGTGCCGGGGACCCGGCTTTGCCGGGTGTACGCCGGCTTCGCCGGCCCACCGCACGAAGGAAGGGAGATAAACGCACAAAACACTGGAGAAGAGTAATACCCGGCTTCTCCGGAACAGTGACCTTCTAAAAATAGTATAACGGGAATATGGATTGAGCGTTGTCGACAGTGACCTTCTAAAAATAGAAACGGGAATATGGATTGACGCCACACGAAGGAAGGGAGATAAACGCTGAAAACACTGGAGAAGATAAGGAAGAGTTACTGGGAATGGATCCAGAGTAAAAACCAAAATCGGTTCAGCGCTGCGCGCTGAGAGCACGTGTTGAAAATCTCATCGACCAGGTTGTACCTGAATATGGCCACCAAATTTGAAAGAGATCCATTGAGGACTTTGACCGTGCATCGCGGACACACACACACACACACACACACACACACACACACACACACACACACACACACACACACACACACACACACACACCCACACACACACACAAGTCGTATATATATATAGATGTGTTGCCAAGAAAAAGCTTTCACCAAAACAAGAATTCTTGAAACCAATGGCATCACGAGTGCCGAGCATAAAGTGGAGTGCACATTATTTCTGAAACAATCATCCACAGAGATCAAACTAATACACATGTGGACTTTTTTTTCATCTGCAACGTTTTTTTCTCAATCGCACACGTCTCTTATCACTAGATTTAATATTTTCCATAACTTTCCTCTGACCTCCGCACGCCTGCTTGATGACGTCACCAACAACAGACTTGAGTGCTGTGACGTCAGGCACCTTTTCAACGTGCTGCGGTCCTGACGCCATAGCTAGCAGGTTGACGTCATCAAACGCGCTGCCAACAGCAACCACGACGATTCTCGTCCCCACAGCATGGAAAGACGCTGCCTGTCCCACTGCGTTTACTGGGTCGTTGGGTTTACCTGGTGTATCAAAACGAAGGACGTTTTTTTTTAATGTGTAATATACTGTAATCTGTCGTTGAGTGAAGTAGAGTCCTCTGAGGATAGGATTAATGACAGTGCAATGTCAAATTATATAAGATTTTTAACCGCAATATCAAAAGATACCTCCCTTCTCTTGTACTTTTCACTAGGTTCTTTGGTTTGCCAGGTTTGAAGCAAAAACAAGTGTATAACCTTCTCAGTGATTAAATATGGCCAATCGGATCACGTGGCAAAATAACGGAACACTATTTTTCACCATTCTCGAAATTCCGATGACACACAAATGACACTTATTCACAATTTCAATTTAATGGAAAAAAATGAAATAAAAATCGTCACACTGCAGACCTGGTGTCAAAAGGACAAGAGTTTTACTGGCGTCACCCCTTGACCCGGAAGCCGATCCAAGAACCTGATTGTGTACATAGGTCAAGGCTGCAGGAAGGTTGGAGGTCATGCCTTGAGGTCGAGGGATGGTTCGCAGAGCCTGGTGTTTCGATGCAAAAGATTATGTATTATGTAAAAAAAAATCACGGAACACTTTTACCGCACATAAACATTTATTTTGCAGTTGAAATTGCATGGATATCAGTGTGAAAAAAGGAGACTTTTGTTCCGGGGATAACTTCTTAGTGCATTGACCAGCGAATGCACAGACTAATAGCCTACTCATCAGAATTTCTGCAACCAATGACTTGTGTTCTTTGAAGACACCCCCCGCGGGTTAGGGGGAAGAATTTACCCGATGCTCCCCAGCATGTCGTAAGAGGCGACTAACGGATTCTGTTTCTCCTTTTACCCTTGTTAAGTGTTTCTTGTATAGAATATAGTCAATGTTTGTAAAGATTTTAGTCAAGCAGTATGTAAGAAATGTTAAGTCCTTTGTACTGGAAACTTGCATTCTCCCAGTAAGGTCATATATTGTACTACGTTGCAAGCCCCTGGAGCAATTTTTTGATTAGTGCTTTTGTGAACAAGAAACAATTAACAACTGGCTCTATCCCATCTCCCCCTTTCCCCGTCGCGATATAACCTTGAACGGTTGAAAACGACGTTAAACACCAAATAAAGAAAGAAAGAAAGTTCTTCAAAGACCATCCTTACAAATGAACCATACTTTTATACAGACACTCACACAAACAACTTCTTTCTTGTCATGTCCCTTTCGAACAACACAGGGCCTTGTCACGTCATTACAAAAATAGTTCTCTATTACAATTCACACTGACTCCACTGTATACACATTCGCTATGGCTCTGTGCCTTTTTATTCTATAGAACATTAACAACATTATCAGTTAACCTCAGTATAGTATGGCTACCAACCTGCAAAAGGTCGGCAGTGCTCTGCAGCTGACCCAGGCGAAAGTGCGTGGTCGGCTTATCCGCGAAGCTGACGAGTGCCACGTGAGCGGAAGCGGAACTGACGTCAAACTGCTGCGAGAAGGACTGGACGAAGTTCAGCATGGCGGTCCAGTCAGCGTCGGTCTTGGCTATTGTGGAGTCCAAGAGGAACACCAGGTCTGGCTTTCTCTTGTTGCAATCTGCACGAAGGGAAGAGGGAGCTGGGCTGATGTTGACGAGAAATAACCAGTCGGGTGGAAGTCTGGGTGGCCGAGTGGTAACGCACTTGCCTCGGAAGCGAGAGGTTGCGAGTTCGACCCTGGGTCAGGGCGTTAGCAATTTTCTCCCCCCTTTCCTAACCTAGGTGGTGGGTTCAAGTGCTAGTATTTCGGATGAGACGATAAACCGAGGAACCTTCGTGTACACTACATTGGGGTGTGCACGTTAAAGATCCCACGATTGACAAAAGGGTCTTTCCTGGCAAAATTGTATAGGCATAGATAAAAATGTCCACCAAATACCCGTGTGACTTGGAATAATTGGCCATGAAAGGTGAATGCTCGCCCTAATAGGCTTGAGGTTTGCTGGCCGATGTGAATGCGTGATATATTGTGTAAAAAATTCCATCTCACACGGCATAAAATAAATCCCTGCGCCTTGAATCCGTGGTTGAGATATGTGCGCGATATAAATTGCATAAAATAAATAAAATAAAAATAAAATAAAGTCAGCCACAGGTTTTGACTCAGTGGTTGTAAACACGAACAGACCTCATGCAATTTCCACCAGTCCGACCATCATGCTACTGGCTCCCACCCGGTTGGTAACTTTCTCGGTCACACGAACCATTGTTGAACAGGATTAGGACTTTTCTGACTTTTTATATAAAACTAATAATGTCTTTTTGTGTTGTGAGGGGTGGTGTGCGTTTGTGCGAGGGCCGGTTTGTGTGGATGTTTGTGCTCACGCGGGCGCGCTTATGTGTGTGTGTGTGTGTGTGTGTGTGTGTGTGTGTGTGTGTGTGTGTGAGAAAGAGAGAGAGAGAAAGATAGAGAGAGATAAGAGTTTTTCCTTGGTACTCAGTATTTATTGATAAGTATAATCTTCTACCTTTCCTTATTACTTTTTCTTTCTCCCTTGAAGTGAACTCATTCTTTTCTTCCTCTTTCCCATCTCTATTCCTTATTTCCTGTTTGTTGTTTTGTTTACTTTAGTATTTGTTGTTAGTGAAATTGTCACGGCTTTATTTCTCTTTCTTTCCTGTCCCTCTCTTTTTCTTTCATGATTCACTGACCTGTGCGTTTGGCAGCCTGACTGTCCACACGAACGGTGAAGTTACCATTGCACAGCAACCCCTGCAGCTTCTCCGTGTCAATGCTGAGGGTCAAAGGTCGAGGGTCACGAGAGAAGATGACAGCGGGAGTGGAGGCGGTGGCAGTGTGGTTGATGTTGTGAGCATCGGCACTGGGTAGCTGGGTCGTGTAGGATCCGAACACCTCCACTTCGCCTTTATCTGGTGTCACCTTGATGTAAAAATGTAAGGGCTCTGCAAGGGTTTCCATGACAACCAACTTTCAAGAAGAGCCCCAGCCTCCCTGTTGAAGAGTCTCGACTCTCTCTCTCTCTCTGTCTGTATCTCTCCCTCTCGTCTCTCTCTCCCTCTCTCGTGTCATTCTCTCTTCTCCTCTCATTGACTTTCCCTCTTTCTTTCTGTGTGTCTCTGTCTCTCTCTTGTCTTTCTCTCTCTGTCTGTCTGTCTGTCTGTCTGTCTGTCTGCCTCTCTCTCTCTTTTTTTTCTATATCTCCTCCTCTCTTCCCCTTTATCTACTTCACCTTGCCTAACTTCCATATCCCATTGGATGTAATTGTGCTTGCCGGTTAATATTGCCGAAACAGTTGCGGGAAAGTTCTCTCTCTCTCTCTCTCTCTCTCTCTCTCTCTCTCTCTCTCTCTCTCTCTCTCTCTCTCTCTCTCTCTCTCTCTCTCTCTCTATCTGTTTCTCTCTCTCTGTCTCTCTCTCTGTATTTATATTTCTTCCTCTCTCTCCCCTATCTCATACACCTTCACTTGCCTATATTCCATTGGATGTAATTGTGGTTGCCGGTTAATATTTCACCCCAAATGTTGCGGGAAAGTTCTGACTACAAAGATCAGTAACTTAAAACTGTTTCATAAAGGTCACGTGCTT
Organism: Littorina saxatilis; assembly: GCF_037325665.1. Taxonomy (NCBI): domain Eukaryota; kingdom Metazoa; phylum Mollusca; class Gastropoda; order Littorinimorpha; family Littorinidae; genus Littorina; species Littorina saxatilis. Next base: position 28,657,843 of record NC_090259.1, read on the forward strand.
CATTTACCAAATAAACAGTCATCAGGTCAAGAAAACGGCACCGAAAAAATGAATTGCACTATTCTTATTATTCATAGATCCACGCCAAATCGCAAAACTCAAGGCCAACACACGTTCAAGTTAAACACCAAGCAAAATGACCAGTAACTTGAGCAAAACTACCAGAATACAAAACTCAAGGCCAAAACACGTTCAAGTTAAACACCAAGCAGAATGACCAGTAACTTGAGCAAAACTACCAGAATACAAAACTCAAGGCCAACACACGTTCAAGTTAAACACCAAGCAAAATGACCAGTAACTTGAGCAAAACTACCAGAATTCAAAACTCAAGGCCAACACACGTTCAAGTTAAACACCAAGCAAAATGACCAGTAACTTGAGCAAAACTACCAGAATACAAAACTCAAGGCCAAAACACGTTCAAGTTAAACACCAAGCAGAATGACCAGTAACTTGAGCAAAACTACCAGAATACAAAACTCAAGGCCAACACACGTTCAAGTTAAACACCAAGCAAAATGACCAGTAACTTGAGCAAAACTACCAGAATTCAAAACTCAAGGCCAACACACGTTCAAGTTAAACACCAAGCAAAATGACCAGTAACTTGAGCAAAACTACCAGAATTCAAAACTCAAGGCCAACACACGTTCAAGTTAAACAACAAGCAGAATGACCAGTAACTTGAGCAAAACTACCAGAATACAAAACTCAAGGCCAACACACGTTCAAGTTAAACACCAAGCAAAATGACCAGTAACTTGAGCAAAACTACCAGAATACAAAACTCAAGGCCAAGACACGTTCAAGTTAAACACCAAGCAAAATGACCAGTAACTTGAGCAAAACTACCAGAATACAAAACTCAAGGCCAACACACGTTCAAGTTAAACACCAAGCAAAATGACCAGTAACTTGAGCAAAACTACCAGAATACAAAACTCAAGGCCAAAACACGTTCAACTGAGTTAAACACCAAGCAAAATGACCAGTAACTTGAGCAAAACTACCAGAATACAAAACTCAAGGCCAAAACACGTTCAAGTTAAACACCAAGCAAAATGACCAGTAACTTGAGCAAAACTACCAGAATACAAAACTCAAGGCCAACACACGTTCAAGTTAAACACCAAGCAAAATGACCAGTAACTTGAGCAAAACTACCAGAATACAAGACATCAACACCAGATTTACGTAATGGACTTTTATTGCCATTTTAGTGTACTACATCACTAGCTGACCAATCAGGGCTGATTCTAGGTGACCCTCTAAATGTTATAACGGTCACCAGTTGTTAAACAGGATTATGACTTTTCCGACTTTATATATAAAAATAATAATTTCTTTATGTGTTGTGAGGGGTGGTGACCCTCTAAATGTTATAACAGTCACCTGTTGTTAAACAGGATTATGACTTTTCGACTTTTTATATAAAAATAATAATGTCTTTATGTGTTGTGAGGGGTGGTGTGCGTTTGTGCAAGTGTTTGTGTGAGTGCCGGTTTGTGTGGAAGTTTGTCTAAAATTAATTACATTTTCTCGACATCTCTGTTATCGTTTGCAAACAGTCAGCATATTAGAAATAACTAATAATAACGCACAGTGATGGAGGCGCCAAGGGATCCTCCCTGTACTTGAGCCAAGACGTTGAAACCGCAGGGATAGGTGTACTGTTTTCCAGGACTCAACACCACAGGAACTGAAACAGGTCAACGCCATGTTATTACTGAAGGCAATACACCCCCACAAAGTCATGCGTTCAGACATAAAACACACACAGTAAGTGACAAAGTCTTGCTTTTTAGACGAGTCTGTGAAATACAAGTAAAGTCATCTTTTTCAATAAAGTTGGTTGGGTGGTTTTTACATTTAGTCAACTAGTAAAAAAGTAAATTTTAAGGGGCTTATTGATCCGTCAGGTCTTAATTGCCTATATTGGACATGAATTGATTTATACGATTCGAGTTTTACGCCCTCACGGCTTTTTGATGTTTGTGTGTTTAGGTGGTATCAGCCATCTGCACTTATGGTAGAATGACCAAGATCTTTAACGTGCCATTGTGGTGACACGGGGAGATGGATACCGTCTCTGGGTCTGCGCATAAAGTTGACCCGTGTCCGTCCCGGCCCGGATTCGAACCAGCGACCTCTCGATCACAAGTCCAGTGCTCTACCACCTGAGCTACCCGGGCCCCTTTAGTCAACTTTTGACTAAATGTTTTAACGTAGAGGGGGAATCGAGATGAGGGTCGTGGTGTATGTGTGTGTGCGTGTGTTTACAGCGATTCAGAGAAAAACTACCGGACCGATTTTCATGAAACTTTACATGAAAGTTCCTGAGTATAATATTCTCAGACTTTTTTCATTTTTTTTTTATAAATGTCTTTGATGACGTCATATCCGGCTTTTTGTGAAAGTTGAGGCAGCACTGTCACGCTCTCATTTTTCAACCAAATTGGTTGAAATTTTGGGCAAGTAATCTTTGACGAAGCCCGGACTTTGGTATTGTATTTCAGTTTGAAGGCTTAACAATTAATTAATGAGTTTGCTCATTAAAGTTGTCATTAAAGTCGATTTAAAATTGATTGCGTTGTATTCCTCATCTTCTCCTCAATTCAAAAATATATAGATATGTCATGTTTACTCTAAAAATGTTATCAAAATGAAAGAAAATAGGTTCAGTAAGTACAACGGACGCGTGCTTTGGGGCGGCGAGCGTGACCCGTCTCGGTATGTTTAGCCGTGACTATCTGAATGTAGTCTTGGGGATGATTGGTTTGTGGTGTTTTTGGCTCACGTAAGTGTAGCCTATGCGATGCTAACTTTTGTCTGTCTGTGCGTGCGTGTGTGATAGAAACTTTAACATTTGACTGAACACCGAAATACTAATTTTACCGGGTTATCATCCAAGCAACAGCTTCAAAGTATTGAAGCAATGATCAACATTTCGTCGGCACGTGTGTAGTTAAAGTGTGTATCCAAAGAAAACGGGTGGTGGGGGGTTTTGGGGGGTAAAAACAGGTGACTGGTTTGTGTTGTGTGTGGTATGTAGACCAGGTCAGGCAGGGGTCAAGGTTAGGTCAGATCGCGTGAAGGATTGTGGTATAGATTCACTTTTCAGTTCTAACCGAGCTGCATTCGCCGATTCGGGGAAGACGATTTCACATTGTTCGGTTTCATAGCGGCTCCAGAAAAATAGTTAAAGAAGATACCAAAGGAGATTTCCTACAGGTTGATCTGCACAGCGTGTTTTCAGTGTCTGCGCGAGGAAGCGCTGTCGAAAGCGCAGTGTCGATCTGGCCATCTGGCAGTCGTGTCCCCGTAAGTAGGCTACAGACAGACAGATCTAGATCTAGCGTCCCCCACTCTTGCACCGTGTCACCTATGCTTACTGTGTGTGTGTATGTGTGACGGAGTGATTGAGTTTGTGTTACTGTTTGTCGATTTCTTACGGGAGCCTTGAAGGCTTCGCCTCTTGTTAACTAAATGTTTTCATATCGCTTCCCGCGACTTGTTTTTATTGTCTCTTCAACCGAAATGGCTATCCTTCTTCTTGTCGTTCGCTGTTAGATCGTCAGTCCGGACTGCAGGGCGAAACGTGCTGTCCTCTACAAGTCCTCTCTGGGGCCGTATAGCTTCTTTTGTAGCGCTGTCTCCTCTGACCAGATGGTGTCCCTCAGAGCACTGTGGTATGGACAAGCCTGCAGGATGTGCTCTGCTGTCTGATTCTTGCCACACGGACATAAGGGGGAGGGAACTATGGCTATCCGAGACCGATACAAGTGTGTTTCCTTCATCAGTTCTTTTTAATAAATCACTGAAAGGGAGAGATTTAGACAATTATTAAGCCACGGAAATAGGGAAGCAAGGATGTTTTCAGACATGCCACTGAGCTAGAGACAATACCATTCTTTTGGCTCAGACACTGAAGCAGGGATAAAGCCATGCTGTGAGACAGACACTAATTCAAGAACAGACCTATTGTATGACGGCTTGAAAATTGGTAATTAACAGTGTTAATAACTAATTTTCATTTTGACCTCGTTTTCAGTCACAGTAGTCGGACTCTAAGAGTCTGCAATGAGAGGCTAGAACGTCCGGCAAACATCGCTCTCACACTATTTCTGAAATATGTTTTAATTACTCATTTTCACGTGTTAATGACCGATTTTCAGTTTTGGCACTAGTAAGCCGTCATACTATTGCTCACTGCTTACTGCTCACTGATCCAGTAACCCGTCAGGGTCGTAGGGGCACTGCACTGACGAGCGCTGCACTAGCAATCTACAAAGCTACACTCTCAGACAAAGCGTCGTCACCACTGTTGTCACCATCACCACCCACTTAACCCTCTAAAACATTAAAAACATCAAGATAACAATGAAAATGTACTCACCAGAAACACGAACAATTAAAACACGAATAAAGACCGATTTCGATGTATGTCTCCGTCAACAACTTTTGCACATTTAAATCGACAAAGGAGAACAAACCCAACCGACCTCGACACGAGATCCTCTCAATGGCCATCTTGAGGCTGTCGAGCTGTTGGTGGGAGGTCACGTGGTAGGCATGGGAGCACGTGGGGGCGCTCGCGATCTGCTGCAGCTCGTCATCGGCTACGTCACTGCCGATCCCCACGGTGAACAGGGTAACGTCAGACAGCTTGAGGGGCACCAAGTTCATCACCACGGCGACGCGGTCATTGTCCTTGCCGTCTGTGATCAGCACGGCCACTTTTGCGGCGTCGGGTCGTGCCTTGTTGAACACCTGGAATTGTGGACATAAACCTCAGGTGGAGCAGACTCCTGAGCGTCTCTGATCCATTTAAAGGAGGCGGATAACGGGTGACAGGGGACATAAGGCTGTGTAAACTAAAGATACCCTTTTTTAAACTTTTAAACAAAAATTGGAGCTGTAAACTTCTCACTGTTACTTCTTTTAAATCTCACATTTCGTCTGACAACAATATTATAATGCATGGATGTCAGGAATACAATTGCTGCTAGTCTTGACATACGTTTCAAAGGGCGTCACTCATCTCAGTTCAAGCACCGCTTTAGCATTCAAACCAGTACAGAGTCGCCGTTCAACAAAAAGCGTTGACCGAGTTTCTCGACATTTGAAAATTGTGAACTATTCTAACTGTGAAGCAGGCCTGATTCGGTGCAGTTTCGTTTCATTCGTTCATCACTCATAATGGGCAGAATATACCTGCGCAGTTTCAGCGGCACAGACGACGCACGGCCTATTATTTATGCCGCGATAGGGATTATGACGAGTACTTGGCCTGTTTTCATTTCATGCAACGTGAAGCGGGCTGGGATATGCTGCAGTGCGTCGTCGGTCCTGCTGAACTTACATATGTGAGCGGAGCCCCTAAGGTACAAATTCAACAAACCTGATGCTGTGCAGCAGAGAGGGCAGCAGAGATGTTGGTACCTCCTGGCTGACGAGGGGCGTTCTGGACCTGTGCCAGTGCCGCCTGGATGTCATGGCCAATATCAAACCCAAAGGACAACCTCGCAGCGTCACTGAACGTCACCATGGCGACATGGTCCTGGAGAATAAAGTTAGCACTACACTCATTCATTGCCCCCGCTGCCTCGGCGTCCTTCAATGAAGAGAGAGGGGGAGGGAGAAAGTGAGAAGAAAAGAGAGAGATAGAGGGAGATATAAAGAGAGAGAGATAAAGAGAGAGAGAGAGAGAAAGAGAGAGAGAGGGACGGAGAGAGAAAGAAAGAGATAGAGGGAGAGAGAGAGGGGGAGAGGGAAAGAGAGAGTTAGAGGGAGAGATAGAAGGAGAGAGAGATATACAGAGAGAGAGACAGAGAGAGAGAGGGGGGGGGGAGTGAGAGAGAGGGAGTGAAATAGCAAAGCTTAGATAATGAGGGGAGGGGGGGGGAGGTGTCTTGAAAAAAATGAAAACAACGATGCTGACGACAAAAATACAAAATGTCGAAAAGCGACATCAAAAAGTGCCCCACCCCCTACACCAGATCCTCTCACCTTATCCCGTCCGATGCCGTTGTGTAGAGAGAGACTGATGATGATGTCTGAGACGAACTTTGTGATGGCCGACCACTCGGTAGGCCCCACTGAACTACTGGTGTCTACCAAGAACAGCAGGTCCATGTTCTCTGTACGGGCACATGCTGTTGACACAAGGAAAGCAAAGAGGCAGGGACCTATATTTATGAAAGAGGTTTTCATCCTAGAAGAGAACCCAATGTCATAGAGTAGGGTCAGCGAGTAGACTATGAGTACAGTGGAGACCCCCTTTTAAGACCCCCCCCCCCTTTTATTTTTCAAAGACCTTGCTTTCTCAGATGCTCTGTTCCTCTCCTCTGTGAAATAACCTCCATTTTAAGACTACTTCCCTTTATAAGACCTAGTTTTCTCGGATTGTTTTCAGCCTGTCTTCCGAACTCTTCTTTAATTTGTTGAAGCAGGCAAAACATTTCAAGCAGTAGGGCCAAATGTATGCATGGGTGAAAACTTGGAGGCGGGTCAAGTGCTAGGTTTTGCTTGTTTTGTTTGACCTCGTTCATCGTGTTGCTGCAGAAACTTACTTTGCTGCAACGTCTTCACGCCATCAGTAAAGTTCTTCAAGGTTTGGGTTGTCTGTCCTTTTCGGAAGTGCGTCAGCCAATACGCCGCTTGTGCGTCTACAGTGGTGGGCACATTTGCCGGGGCTCCCTCGAGTGTCAAAACCATGGCGGCGGCCAAAGCGGAATAAAGTGGCTTGCGCAGGTCTGCCCACGTGACCGTAGACCAATCGATGCCCAGTTTTGATCGAATGAGAGTGTACTGCGCAAACAGTCTTGCCCTTTCTGTCTGTGTTCTCTGAAACATGCTTTGGTCCACCTGTTAAAAAAACAAATAAAACAACAACAAGAACAACATAACCGACAGTGTGTTTATGTGCAATGTGCCACATGATTTCAGTGTCTCGTTTTTTTGTCCAGTTTATGTCCAGTCTCGTTATAAATCCTACCACATGGAATACAGAGTAGATTTAATCAGCTAGGTTTAGAAATTGTGCATATAAATATTGCTTGGAATCTGCATTATAGCCTCAGCCGCGATATGTTACCGTGCCATTGTAACGGGACAGGTTGCTGATATCATATGCCGGATTTCGCACGTATTTGGGACTTTCCGGCGACATGTTTCGTCCGTGTCTTCATTAAAGCGTTGAACGTTTTTTAGCTTCTCTTGGTCGTGGAAAGGGAAGGGGGGAAAAAGACAACGAAATGAGTCATATTTTTAAGAACATGCGGTGATTTTGTTTGCGTCTCTCCCCTCCCTTTCCATGTTGTAAAACATAAATTTGCATAAGTTTGGCGGTATCTGTTGTTTTGTACACACCTTTTAAAGAAAACAGTCTGGTTATTAAACCTCATTCTGATAATCCTCGCTCCACGGCTATCGCCAGTTGTCTCTCTGAGCGGACGCGACAGTCCTACGCGAATCTATCAAAACCAGAATACAGAGTGATCTCCCATATGTTGTTCACGAGCAGTGTTCGCGAGACGAAAATGATTGCAGATTGCCCTACTTCGACAGTGATCTCCGTTCTGTTCTTCACAGTTATAATAAAGACATCGTTCTAAGGTCAAAACAAGTGGACATTTTGGGACTGCTGCCGGAAGGAGACCGTAATATATGGTTGCATCACTGTCAAAAAAATCGTCTGCTCCAGCGACCGCCGAAACCAAACGGTTGATTATCACGTGACACTTATGCCATATTCAGAGTTGTTTGCACAGTAAATACATCCGCAAAAAATAGCTCGCTTTAAACTGTCTAAAATAAAAATTCCTCTGTAATTTAAAAATAACAAAACACCATTAAAAATCATTATCGACGATCGCGAATCTGCTTTTATCAATAATACATTACAAAAAGCTCTAAATATGTAAACAAACAAAAAACAAAAACAAAAAAAAATTGGTTTCCTTGCCAGACAAGGAAACTCAAGTCATCCTGTCAGGGAGAGAATGAGCCGAACTCTTTTTGACCTGAGGTCAGGATGATTAAACCTATGATGTCGGTGCATTTTTTGTGATGTTGAACAATATTTCACTCTGTGCAGGGAAACAATGTATTTTTTTATTTTTTTATTTATTTTTTTTTTTTTTTACCCATTAGCATTAGATCGATTTCTACAAGTGTTTGGAAAGAACACCGCGAAAGATTTGTTATATTTGTCATAATGGCAGTATGGACAGAATTAAAAAAACAATAAATGAAATGTTGCTGTAAAACTTTATTGTGTCGAAGCAAGCTGACTATCTGGAAGGAAACCACAGTCTTAAACGTCAACAGTACATGCTGTTTACAGACCCTTAGCGGATTATGATTTCTACTTATGCGAACACTACTAATAAATCACGATCATGCCTCCCTCTCCCAAGACTGCTGCCGTTGCGATTTTCCAATGTGGCGGTCACGTACGGTAGTTTTATTTTAATGCCCTCGGTAGATCTCGGTAGTTCCTCGCCATTTCTTACAAACTTTACAACCTATATACATCATACTTGTAAGACGGCCCAAGCGTACACAGTCTGTGCGGCTGATATATTCCGCGACTAATTCGCCACATTGTTGGACCATTTCTATAACGACTCAGTTTTGATGCTGCAGCAGTCCGCTCCAGACCTAAGTGTCAGCAAAGGCGAGGATAATATCAGAGGGGTTCAGATCATGCCCTGTACGCGCACAATGAACCTGTGGCTTTTAGAGAAAGGGCTAAATGTTGGTGCGACAGTGCTCTAAAGAATCTGGTTTTATTTGACCAGTTACAAGGACGCATGCGAGAGCTGGTCTTGTTGCTGGGGTACAAAAGTTGCAACAGTGGTGATTATTAAGAACAGTGAGGTATCGGGGACTACAATGGAAAATTATGAATGGAAAAGATTCTTTTACTGATATCTCGCCACGATAATTACAAGACTGCTAGTGTCGGTATGCTACCAGAAAGGCGAGCCCGAACTGAGGTGATGGTGAGATGGGGATCTCAGCATTTATTTATTGATCACCAGTGATAACTTATAGAACTCCGTTTGTGTGTGGGTTTGGGTGTGTGTGTCACGTTTCATTATATCACTTAAGGTGATTATGAACCGGTTAATTACTACTAATTAACTAACCACACCACGATCCACTCTCGCAGGCATACAATTAAATAGAGTCAACAAAAGTATAAGTTTCAGACGCCTGTTTATGTATAAACTCTCCACCTCCCTCGAGCCTTCACTCAAAATATGTTCCTTTTACGTTCTCAACACGTAAAAGGCCAGTGTTCACTGACAAAATGCCAGTAGTATGTAGAAAATTATAGGAACACGCTGAACCCGTGTAAATATAGTTAAATGTGAATGTTCTGTTCGAAAAGCTCTAGTTCGTGCAGGTGTCACACACCCCACGTTGTCGCTACTCCAATGAAATCATAGATACGAAAAGACAACGGTGGTCAACGGGGTGCGTACGACATGGTGCACTTAGCTTTATCTCTGCTGCTGCTGCTTAGCCGGTATGCTGGTTAGTCGGTCCGCTGGTTAGCCGGTTCGCTGGTTAGCCGGTCCGCTGGTTAGCCGGTCTCCTGGTTAGCCGGTCTCCTGGTTAGCGTAGCTTCATCAGTTCCCGCCAGAGTCAGCCGTGCAGATGTCACAGGAACACGAAACGAACGAATCGGATCGAACGAACGAACGAAGGCTGCAAACAGAAAGCATCGGTGCACTAAACATGTCAGCTACCCCTCACCCACCACCTTAAAACATGTCATCTTTAAATATCTCATCGAGCACGTGGGCCTGCACAAAACGGACTTTTTACAACAACAAAACAGTCATTTTCCGTCCTTCTCTCCCTATCTGCAAAAACCATATACAGATTAGTATTTTAGCGTCACAGAGAGTAAATTATGCGCTAACCTGGAAAGAACAACAGAGAGTATTTCATTCCACAACACAGACTCATCAACAGCGTTAAATAATGATTTATTACCTCAAAAGCCTATGATTGTAACTCTCAATGGAAGCAAAGTCCGCCTCCTCCCTGGAACAGCCTCTGTTCGTCAACAGTGACCAAAAACCTCCAGAACCCCTTGTCGAATCCTTATGCGAAAGCCATCGCCGACGAAGGAATGTTGACGACTTGTCCTCAGCAAAACATGTGGCAGTGGAAGTTCCCCTAGAGTGCCGAATATAATATTCGGTGAAAAACCATCATACTCTAGAAACTGTATTAGATCCTTCCCCTTCTGCCGCTGGGTGTCAAGTGTCCCGTACTCGTGTCTCTGTCAGACAACCTAGCCAAAATACACGTGACTGACCTTGTCACAAAACCAGTCCAGCTATATGACAGCAGAAACCCGCACTGTGAAGCTCGTGCGTTTCAAAACATCCGTGCTCGGGAGCACTGTCAGCAAACTCTGCTGTGTCCAATATCACGCACAGGCGCTTTCTATCATAACCGACCAAGAACAGGCACTCCACTGAGTGACACTTTCTTGGTCTCTGTCACCCGATCGTGACACACCTCCCCTCTTCAAGAAGAAACCTCAGTTTCGCTCACAGTCATGTTCTCCTCTACAGCCCGAGAGAGAAAGTCAGCTCCAACATTGTTGGCGCCCGGAATGACGCGTACCGTGAATTGGTACGGTTGGAGAATCAACGCCCAGCGCATAAGTCTGGCGTTTGCCAACCTTGCAACCTGAAGATATTGCAGAGGTTGATGGTCTGTTTCCAGACAGAAAGGTCGTCCTCAAGAACGAGCAACCCCTCGTTTCACCCCTGATGACTGCAACCTTCTCTGTCTTCTTGTCTTTGTTCTTCTGGTCTTTGTTCTTCTCCCCGTAGGCTGTCCTCTCTATGTAGGCGCGCAGCAGGTTGGCGTGGTACAGGCGTGCTTTCCCGTGCATCATGATCCTGTAGTCGTTCTGGCCCACCCTCGCTGTCACCTCAAAAGGTCCTTGCCACTGCAGTTGTAGCTTGTTGTGTTTGACAGGTAGAAGTAGTAACACCCGTTCTCCAATCTTGAAGCTGCGCGGCCGTGCCTTGCGGTCGAATCCTCGCGCGTAACGCTGTGCTGCTCTTCCCAGGTTCTCTTGAGCCAGTTTGCAGGTCTCTTCAATCCTGTTCCTGAGTTCTACGATGTAGGTCGCTGTCGTCTGCACCTCCTCGTCAGCTTCTTCGTCTGTCCAAGCCTGACGCAGGATAGCCATGGGACCGCGTACCTGTCTGCCGTACAACAACTCAAATGGGGAAAAACCCAAGCTCTCCTGAGGAACCTCGCGGTATGCAAAAAGCAATGCTGGGATGTACCTGTCCCACGTGCGTGGTTTCTCCTGAGCTAGTTTCCTCAGCATGGTCTTCAAGGTGCCATTGAACCTTTCCACCAGTCCGTTGCACTGAGCATGGTAAGGAGTGGTGAAGTGCTGCTCCAGTGATAGCAGTCGTGCTGCCTCCGCCATCACTCCTCCCGTGAACTGCGTGCCTCTGTCGGTGAGTACCTCTGATGGAATTCCCAGCCGGGACCACATAGTAACCAGAGCCTCAGCTACTCTCGTGGCTTCAATCGATTTCAGAGGGATCGCCTCTGGGTATCGAGTAGCGTAGTCCACCATGGTCAAAATGTATCTGTTTCCGTCCTCAGACGCAGGCAAGATGGGCCCGATGATGTCCACTGCGACCCGACGAAAGGGTTCGTCGATGAGCGGCATCTTCTCTAAGGGGACCTTCCTCACCCTTCCTTTGGCAACCACCTTCTGGCACTTATCGCAGGACGCACAGAAACGTCGGACATCCGTGCAGATGCCTGGCCAGTAAAAGTGGCGCCAGACACGATCCGTGGTCTTCTTGGTACCAAGATGACCTCCCAGAATCGAGTCGTGTGCCGTTGCCATGACACCCTCGCGAAACTCGCGAGGCACGACAACCTGTTTGAATGCACCTTCCTTGTTGCTGAACTCACGGTAGAGCAACTTCTTGTCCCTGAGGAACCTTGACCTCCCATGCTTCCCGCTCAGCTTCACCTTCCCCGACTTCGCGTGCTCCCGAGGAGTAGCTAAGGTCGGGTCAGAATCCTGAGCCTTCGCGAGAAGCGCGGGGGTCACGTTCCCCAGGGCAGCTCGTGCAGCAGGTAGGGGTTTGAGAGGTTTGTCCTCTCGCTCCGCCTGTGCCCGCGTGAGCACTGAAATGACGTCGGGAGACCGATAAACGGGAACCTCCCTGGTGACGCCGTCCACAAACTGAACCCGGTTTCCAATGAGCAAGTCGCATGGAGGATCGTCCATGACGACGGCCACAATGGTCCCCGTGAACAACGGTGTTACGACCTTGATCACTGCCGTGTTCAAGTCGTAAGCGTGAGATGCCTCGGCCATTCTCACCCTGATGCTGTCTCCTGTGTAGGCCATGGCTGGAACTAGACTCGCCCGAACCACTATCATGTCTGCTCCTGTGTCCCGCAGACCTTCGCCCTTCACTCCGTTAACGTAGACGTTGCAGTGGGGCTGGAAATGTTTCCTGGAGCACGGAACGCAGAGTTGTGGAATGGTGCATGAGCTCGTGACGTCCCTGAACTCCTCACTGCCAACGAAGTGAACGCCCTTCTGGTCAGCCTGTCTCTTGTGGCAGTCCTTCTTCACGTGGCCCCGCTTGTTGCAGTAGTAACACTGGATGTCAGTTCTGGAACTTGATCCTTTGTGTCCCTGATCGTCCTTCCCGTCCTTGGGTCCTGAAGAACCCGAATTTCCCGATTTTCCTGGCCGTGAGCCTGAGGATTTGCCGGAGATCGCCTGGGCGTCCTCGTGCACTCTGATCCAGTCGGCTGCTTCCTGAGTAGTCTTAGGCTGGTGTTCCTGCACGAAGGTCACCACCTCAGGTCGCAGGCTGGACATCAGTTGCTCCATGACAATGAGGTCGGCAAGGTCGTTGACGGTCCAGTCCTTTTCGGCCATCTCCACCCAGCGCCGCAGGTAGAGATTAAGGCGTGCCACAAACTGATGACTCAGCTCGCCGCTCAGTCTCTTGCTGTTACGCAGACGTCGTCTGTAGGCTTCCGCAGTCAGGTTGAAGCGCTGGAGTAACGCCTTCTTTAGTGCCTGATAGTCTCTCGCCTCGTCGTCCTCCAAAGCGTTGTAGAGCTGCAATGCGCGTCCCTTTAAGCAGGTGCTAAGGCGGCTAGCCCACGTGGCCTCTTCCCACTTCTGGTCAGATGCAATGCGCTCAAACCGGCGTAAAAAGTCGTCGAGCTCGTCCTTGTCATCGTCGAACGTCGGCAGTCTCGTACGGTCAGCAACAAACGTCGGCGCGCTAGCCTGAGTAAGCGTACCCTTCTCTGCCTGTAGCTTAGCTAGTTCTAGCTGGTGATCGCGTTCGGCCTGTTTGTCCTGTCTGTCACGTTCTGCCTGTCGTTCCTGTCTCTCAAGCTCGTCTTTCTTTTCTTGTCTGTCTCGTTCTCTTTCTTGTCTGTCAAGTTCGTCTTTCCTTTCCTGTCTGTCTCGTTCGGCCTGTCGTTCGGCCTGTCGTTCCCTTTCTTGTCTGTCAAGTTCGTCCTTCTTGTCCTGTCTGTCACGTTCGGCCTGTCGTTCTTGTCTGTCAAGCTCTTCTTTTCTCGTCTGTCGCTCTATGTCTTCCTTACGTTCTAACTCCTTGCGCTTAAGCAAACTACGCGCTCTAACGCGTGCGTCTCGCTCTGTCTGTTCCTCGCTACCAGGAGTCTCAAAAGTTAATCTCTTCGTAGGAGATCCCCCTGTAGCCATGGTTAGTTTAGCAAAGCTTTATCACAAAAGTAAGTCTAACGCAGCTATAGCTAGAATACGCGGTGACGAAAGCGGTGGATACAAAAATCCAGCAACCGGAAAATGCAGAAGAAAAATCCAAACGGTGTAGAACAAATCGCGTAGCCTACTTTATGGCTGCTTTTTGCGGTGAAACAAAGTGTTTCCCACAGCCGTGGCCTACTTTATCGGCTGCTTTTTGCGGTGAAACAAAGCGTTTCCCACAGCCTTTGTTAGGACAGAAGTCCTCGGACCCTTCCCCCCCAAAATTCCAACAAAGTCAAAATATGGAGAAAAATCCAAGTAAAACAAGACGGTAGAAAATGTAACCTGTTACAGAATGCGAAACAACAATGTAGAGAAAACTGAGTAAAACGAATAACAAATCCGCTAACCCTGCTCAGCTCTCTGCAACGGAAAACTCTGAACGTACAACAACAAAGATTCACAAACAAAGGAAAGGGAAGTAATCACAGTTAGCGCATACAATAACTCACAAATTACAATTTACATTTCCTGCAAGATGTGAATCGCTTAAGGTGTGGTATACGATCAAAACTATACAAAAAAGGGTAGCACCAAGCAGAAAATAAGTCGAGCACTGACGAGATTATCTGCTCTTAGTTATCCTTAATTGGTGGGTCTTTATCAGTTGGAAATTAACTGAGTAAATCCCGGCTTGGCCCCCATGTGTCACGTTTCAATATATCACTTAAGGTGATTATGAACCGGTTAATTACTACTAATTAACTAACCACACCACGATCCACTCTCGCAGGCATACAATTAAATAGAGTCAACAAAAGTATAAGTTTCAGACGCCTGTTTATGTATAAACTCTCCACCTCCCTCGAGCCTTCACTCAAAATATGTTCCTTTTACGTTCTCAACACGTAAAAGGCCAGTGTTCACTGACAAAATGCCAGTAGTATGTAGAAAATTATAGGAACACGCTGAACCCGTGTAAATATAGTTAAATGTGAATGTTCTGTTCGAAAAGCTCTAGTTCGTGCAGGTGTCACACACCCCACGTTGTCGCTACTCCAATGAAATCATAGATACGAAAAGACAACGGTGGTCAACGGGGTGCGTACGACATGGTGCACTTAGCTTTATCTCTGCTGCTGCTGCTTAGCCGGTATGCTGGTTAGTCGGTCCGCTGGTTAGCCGGTTCGCTGGTTAGCCGGTCCGCTGGTTAGCCGGTCTCCTGGTTAGCCGGTCTCCTGGTTAGCGTAGCTTCATCAGTTCCCGCCAGAGTCAGCCGTGCAGATGTCACAGGAACACGAAACGAACGAATCGGATCGAACGAACGAACGAAGGCTGCAAACAGAAAGCATCGGTGCACTAAACATGTCAGCTACCCCTCACCCACCACCTTAAAACATGTCATCTTTAAATATCTCATCGAGCACGTGGGCCTGCACAAAACGGACTTTTTACAACAACAAAACAGTCATTTTCCGTCCTTCTCTCCCTATCTGCAAAAACCATATACAGATTAGTATTTTAGCGTCACAGAGAGTAAATTATGCGCTAACCTGGAAAGAACAACAGAGAGTATTTCATTCCACAACACAGACTCATCAACAGCGTTAAATAATGATTTATTACCTCAAAAGCCTATGATTGTAACTCTCAATGGAAGCAAAGTCCGCCTCCTCCCTGGAACAGCCTCTGTTCGTCAACAGTGACCAAAAACCTCCAGAACCCCTTGTCGAATCCTTATGCGAAAGCCATCGCCGACGAAGGAATGTTGACGACTTGTCCTCAGCAAAACATGTGGCAGTGGAAGTTCCCCTAGAGTGCCGAATATAATATTCGGTGAAAAACCATCATACTCTAGAAACTGTATTAGATCCTTCCCCTTCTGCCGCTGGGTGTCAAGTGTCCCGTACTCGTGTCTCTGTCAGACAACCTAGCCAAAATACACGTGACTGACCTTGTCACAAAACCAGTCCAGCTATACACAATTTTGCCTCCCCAAGCAGAAAAAGACACGAGAAACTCAATCCCTGAAAATCCCGTGTGCGCTGTCAGCGAAAAACCGTCAGCCCTATGATAGCAGAAACCCGCACTGTGAAGCTCGTGCGTTTCAAAACATCCGTGCTCGGGAGCACTGTCAGCAAACTCTGCTGTGTCCAATATCACGCACAGGCGCTTTCTATCATAACCGACCAAGAACAGGCACTCCACTGAGTGACACTTTCTTGGTCTCTGTCACCCGATCGTGACAGTGTGTGTGTGTGTGTGTGTTTTGTTTGTTTGTTTGTGTGTGTATGTTTCTTTGTTACGATCGAAATATTGACGGCGTTTCCGCTAAATGCATAGAAATCTTCACAGAATCTCTTTAATGCACGCTGTCATATTACAATCACTAGTAGTTCTTATCAAAGTTTGTCAAGGAATTTCAATGTTGGTCCTTTAGCCATCAGCTCCCCGCAGACGTCATGGGCGCTCTCTTCACATTCAGGGTAGCATTTGAACCTCTCTCTGTACGTTCAACACGAACAGAGAGAAGAGGGGACGACAGCTGCTGGCAGCAGAGACAACAAGTCGCGTAAGGCGAAAATACAATATTTAGTCAAGTAGCTGTCGAACTCACAGAATGAAACTGAACGCAATGCCATTTTACTCGTAGCATCGTCAGGCCACCGCTCATGGCAAAGGCAGTGAAATTGACAAGAAGAGCGGGGTAGTAGTTGCGCTAAGAAGGATAGCACGCTTTTCTGTACCTCTCTTTGTTTTAACTTTCTGAGCGTGTTTTTAATTCAAACATATCATATCTATATGTTTTTGGAATCAGGAACCGACAAGGAATAAGATGAAAGTGTTTTTAAATTGATTTGGACAATTTAATTTTGATAATAATTTTTATATATTTAATTTTCAGAGCTTGTTTTTAATCCGAATATAACATATTTATATGTTTTTGGAATCAGCAAAGGATGGAGAATAAGATAAACGTAAATTTGGATCGTTTGATAAATTTTTAATTTTTTTTACAATTTTCCGATTTTTAATGACCAAAGTCATTAATTAATTTTTAAGCCACCACGCTGAAATGCAATACCGAAGTCCGGGCTTCGTCGAAGATTACTTGACCAAAATTTGAACCAATTTGGTTGAAAAATGAGGGCGTGACAGTGCCGCCTCAACTTTCACGAAAAGCCGGATATGACGTCATCAAAGACATTTATCAAAAAAATGAAAAAAACGTTCGGGGATTTCGTACCCAGGAACTCTCATGTCAAATTTCACAAAGATCGGTCCAGTAGTTTAGTCTGAATCGCTCTACACACACACACACACACACACACACACACGCACACACGCACGCACGCACACACGCACATACACCACGACCCTCGTTTCGATTCCCCCTCGATGTTAAAATATTTAGTCAAAACTTGACTAAATATAAAAAGGCACGTGTCATCCGTTCGCCTTCCCTTCCCCAGCATTGTTCAGTCAGGGTCACCCCCAAGACGGATAGCAAAACAATTGAGGCGGATCGACGGCAAGTAGGCAAAATCGATGGGGAGATTATCGATGCGGATAAGGTTTTGGCTGTGGTGACAGACGGCGAGGTATGCGCTCATAAAGACCTGAGTGGGCTTTGTCCGACACACGTGTTTCCCTTGCACCATGTGTGCGTGTGGGGACTGAGTCTTTTTCACACCTCGCGAGTCTTAAATCATCTTCGCGTTTGTGTAGATGTGACATCTAAGTAAAGAGACACACGGAAACGATCTTTGAAGCAGAACAGCTTCGCGATTTGTTTCGACAAGCGTTAGGGAGACGCGGAAGATGTTGAACTTTAGGTGATCGTCAGAATTGGTTACTTTATTTGTTAACCAGGTTTAAGTACATTTAGCCGAGATTAGTAGTCAGTATTACATATGTTTTATGGGCAAATATATAGATGAATAAATAAATACATTAACATCAAAGCCAACCCTATAAATGTTGATCGAGGCATTCGGTTTATTCCCGTTGGGTGCATTCCAAGTCCCCGCTAAAATTCAGAAGTCTACAAATAAACTAAAACGTGGTTTGACCAAAACAGATGGCATAATGTCCAAGAATATCTTCGCGTGTAAGTGTGTGTCTCTAGATCTGTCTGTTTATCTGTCTGTCAGTCTGTCTGTTTATCTGTCTGTCAGTCTGTCGATCGGTGTACCTGTCTGTTTATCTGTCTGTCAGTCTGTCGATCGGTGTACCTGTCTGTTTATCTGTCGTTCAGTCTGTCTGTTTATCTGTCTGTCAGTCTGTCTGTTTATCTGTCTGTCAGTCTGTCGATCGGTGTAGCTGTCTGTTTATTGTTTGTGGTGGTTTTGGACTCGTGTTTGTTGTTTTGTTTTGGTGATCTGTATGATTGTGTGTTTACATTGCGTTTTTAACTTGTCAGAACGTCTTTTTCTCTCAAGTTAAATATATATATTTAAGAAAGCAAAATAATGGGCGTTGTGTACTTGTTTTGGGAAAAGCAGAGGAATCGCACCACGAAAACAATGTTTGCTGAAAACAGGCGACACGTCTGTAACAAGAAATCATTTGTACATTCTATAACAAAAACTGTGCAGCTGTAAACTGTTGTTTAAAATATTGTTTTGTCGCGATAATATGATTTTCATCAAGAGCTGTCAATGGTGTGAATGTGTTAAGTGGGCTGTCGAGAGTGCATGAGTGTGTGTTTAAACAAGTAAACCCCATAGCTCACTTACCTTCCAGATTCCCCCGTCATACACAGGCGTCGTGTAGGTCACTTACCTTCCAGATTCCCCCGTCATACCCAGGTGTCGTGTAGGTCACTTACCTTCCAGATTCCCCCGTCATACCCAGGTGTCGTGTAGGTCACCTATTATAGACAATAAGTTGACATGGAAACCAAACTCTGATGCCCTTGTGAAGAAACTCCACTCTCGCCTGTACTTTTTGAGAAAACTCAGGTCTTTTAACATCAGACAAGAAATCCTTCAGATGTTTTACACTTCAACGTGCAATAGTGTGTTGTACTTTGGCTCCGTGTGTTGGGGTGGCAACATCAACAAGCAAGACAGGGATAGATTAGATAAATTCATCAGGAAAGCAAGTGGGGTGGTAGGGAGGAAGCAGGACAATTTCACATCAACACATGAACGACGACTGACTGACAAGGTACAGAAGATTTTGGCTGACGACTCGCACCCACTCAGACCGGAATTTGACAGTAGACGGACAGACAGGAGCAACAGATTCAGACAACCAACCGCAAGATCCACACGCTACAGAAATTCGTTCATTCCATCTGCAATTCACATCTTCAATTCTCAGGTGGGGCGGTAGATGCTGGTGTTGTCGCTCTGATGCACGGGGTCAGTGTTCTGTATTGTTTCAGTATTGTTGATTTTGTTTTGCATTCTACTCTCTTAATCTTAGACAACATGTGATAACCGGCAAGGTGCTGACTTTCTTTTGTGCATTGTTGATGGTGAATGCATGTTAATTTATTTTTAATATACTTTCTTATGTGATAACCAATGTGCTATATTTTCTCAGGACAAAGAACAAATGTTTATTTTGAATGTGTTATGTATGTTATTATTACGGACACAAACGCCCAGCAATGTAATTTCTCTTTTAGAGATTAATAAAGTTATTGTATTGTATTGTATTGTATTGTCACTTACCTTCCAGATTCCCCCGTCATACCCAGGTGTCGTGTAGGTCACTTACCTTCCAGATTCCCCCGTCATACCCAGGCGTCGTGTAGGTCACTTACCTTCCAGATTCCCCCGTCATACCCAGGTGTCGTGTAGGTCACTTACCTTCCAGATTCCCCCGTCATACCCAGGTGTCGTGTAGGTCACTTACCTTCCAGATTCCCCCGTCATACCCAGGCGTCGTGTAGGTCACTTACCTTCCAGATTCCCCCGTCATACCCAGGCGTCGTGTAGGTCACTTACCTTCCAGATTCCCCCGTCATACCCAGGTGTCGTGTAGGTCACTTACCTTCCAGATTCCCCCGTCATACCCAGGCGTCGTGTAGGTCGCAGGGTCGTTACCATCCCTGGTCTCGACGTAAGCCAGACGTCTTAGCAGCAGAGCGTCCTCCGGGTAGATGCACGCATCGTGCAGCTCTGCAAGCACCGCCTCCACCAGGGGGGACCCCTTGCCCTCTTCCTCCCGCGTACGGTCCACTTGACAGTGCAGTGCGGGGAGTACAGCGAAGATGATGCACGTGAAGCACGCTAAAGCCTGTTGCCTGTGTGCAGTCGAACTGGGTCAGTGAGTATGAGGATCAGAATAAGATTTATTTGTCACAGAAGCTCGTGGAATATTGATACGGATAGTGTTGTGCCCACGCTCGTAGGACAATAGGTCAGTTGTTTGGATTTAAAATAAGTATATGTCCAATTATTTTGGCTAAAAAAAAATAGTTCTTCTTCTTGTCGTTCGCTGTAGCGTTTTTGCGTGGATCTGTGGTTGGTTAAGGTGCGCCTGTTGGCTCAGATCCTCCGACTTCAGCCCTTAGGTTTCTTTCAGGGTTACCCCGCCCTTAGTTCCTGGCTCAAAAACCTAACCCTGGGAGCACATGGGGGATTTCTTACCGGGGGTCCCACCCCGGGGCTAGAGCTTTTAATGCGGCTCTTACCCGCATGGTGTAACCGTCATCGGACACGTAGGGCATTTATAGGGTAGTCAGTGCCATCTGCCAACCCACCCCGTCCTGGTAGAGACACCGCTAGTTGGTCCGGGACTGCTTATTCTATATTCGCAGCTGGCCCCCATATTTGGGGGCCGTTCCCCTATCCGCCACCTGGGGACCCGCCGGGTTGAGGATAGTCGCCCCCCTACTGAATTAAAAGTAGTCTGTTCCCGGGAAAAAAAAGTTCTATTCGAAGACTTCCTACATGTCAAAACGTTCGACCGGCAAGGGTCAAAACAATGCGAGTGAAACAAGTTAGCGTCTGTGACCGAAGACCGAGGCCTGAGAACAAGACTGCAGAGACATCCAAAAGGTCGACATATGGTCATATAAAAATGCATAGACAAATCAACGGACCTGAAAGCAGTCAAACAACTCAGTTTAATACAGTGACTCCCCCCCCCCCTGCCTTTATAAGACTTCTGATTTTAAGATTTCTATCGAGATCCTATTTTTGTTCTTTCATTTTGTCCTGTCAATAACCCCTGAAGATGTACTCTTACATTCAGACTCCATCTCCTTTAAGAACTGTCTCTCTGTCTCTGTCTCTCTCTCTGTCTCTGTCTCTCTCTCTCTATGTCTCTCTCTTTCTCTCTCTCTGTCTCTCTCTGTCTCTGTCTGTCTCTTTCTCTCTCTGTCTCTCTCTCTCTCTGTCTCTCTCTCTCTGTCTCTGTTTTTCTCTCTCTCTTTCTGTCTGTCTGTCTGTCTGTCTCTCTCTCTCTCTCTCTGTCTCTCTCTGTGTGTTTCTCTCTCTCTCTTTCTGTCTGTCTCTCTCTCTCTCTATCTATCTCTCTCTCTCTCTGTCTGTCTGTCTGTCTGTCTGTCTGTCTGTCTGTCTCTCTCTCTCTCTCTCTCTCTCTCTCTCTCTCTCTCTCTCTCTCTTCTATTTTCTCTTAGAAAGAATACCTTGGAGGCATTTCCAATTACTGATCACAACACCCGAGGGAATTCATTGATGCTTTTTACATTTAGTCAAGTTTTGACTAAATGTTTTAACATAGAGGGGGGAATCGAGACGAGGGTCGTGGTGTATGTGTGTCTGTCTGCCTGTCTGTCTGTGTGTGTGTGTGTGTAGAGCGATTCAGACTAAACTACTGGGCCGATCTTTATGAAATTTGACATGAGAGTTCCTGGGTATGTTATACCCGGACAACTTTTTAATGTTTTCGATAAATACCTTTGATGACGTCATATCCGGCTTTTTGTAAAAGTTGAGGCGGCACTGTCACACCCTCATTTTTCAATGAAATTGATTGAAATTTTGGCAAAGCAATCTTCGACGAAGGCCGGGGTTTGGTATTGCATTTCAGCTGGGTGGCTTAAAAACTAATGAGTGAGTTTGGTCATTACAAATCGGAAACTTGTAATTAAAATTATTTTTTTATTAAACGATCCAAAAACAATTTCATCTTATTTTTCGTCAGTTTCTGATTCCAAAAACATATAGATATGTTATATTTGGATTAAAAACAAGCTCTGAAAATAAAAAATATAAAAATTATGATCAAAATTAAATTTCCGAAATCGATTCAAAAACTATTTCATCTTATTCCTGGTCGGTTCCTGATTCCAAAAACATATAGATATGATATGTTTGGATTAAAAACACGCTCAGAAAGTTAAAACGAAGAGAGGTACAGTAAAGCGTGCTATCCTTCTCAGCGCAAGTACTACCCCGCTCTTCTTGTCACTTTCACTGCCTTTGCCGTGCGCGGTGGACTGACGATGCTACGAGTATACGGTCTTGCTGCGTTGCATTGCGTTCAGTTTCATTCTGTGAGTTCCACAGCTTGACTAAATGTAGTAATTTCGCCTTACGCGACTTGTTTAAACCTTCGCAAAGACAAAAAGTTGGACTGGTGTTTTTTGTTCTGTTTTATCACAGAGAATTGTATGCTGCATTTGCCTACCAAAGAATGTTGAGTAAGCTGACAGTTACAACGTTTTTCAAGGCTACTCTATACAATTGGTAATAACTACTAAGTGTTTCAACCGAAGCTGTTGTATAAGTACAAGCAATGGCCACAATACAAGTTGCTTCTCGTATAGTTAATACATTAAAAACAGAACCGTAAAACTACGAATACAGAAAGTGCCAACAGATCACGAACAATGAGATTGAAAGAGCGAAAAGAGACGGTAAACAAAAATGAAACATTGAATGCTGCAATGTGTCAATGAAAATTGACCATAAGCATAATGTATTTTCCAAATTTTCATCTTCAGTTGCCTTTCAAAGCAAAATAAGACACAAAACTCCAGCAAAACATTTTCAGATTTACCTTGAAAGTGCCATGAGTAGTTCGCACATGGGGCACAATCACGCACACGAATAAAATCCACTGACAATGTTGCCCGTCTGTGAACGACAAAAGAAGAAGAAGAAATCAAATCTTATGATTGTGTATCTTCAAAGCCGCGCTAACCTATCCCCACAGTCCCTTTCTTTTGTTTCAGACATCGAAGACGCTTCCTCGCTATCTCCCATCCCGACACAAACCGAACTATTTATCTAACAAATGGCCAACAGTGGCTTCAACGACAAGCGAGTTCTTCACAACCCGGGTATTTTGTTTGGGTATACGGGTAGCTCCTTCCTGGTGATCTTGGGCCGTGAATGCCTCGGGTGTGTGGTTGGGAGGGGTTTTGACACGGGTATATCCTCCTCGATTTGATCCCGACAGCCATGATGCCAATTTAGTAGATGTGTCCTTTCCGCCTGCGAATAACAGCAATGTCGGGC